>NC_042986.1:25477318-25802318 GCF_901001165.1 Salmo trutta
ACGTCCGGATCGGGGTCCTTTGGTTCCATCCTCCAGTCCCTTAGACCCAACACCGATGAGTTGGGCGGGGCTGGTACTAGGGAGACCGGAGGGGGAACCATTCCATGTACCAGAGGTGACCGCAGAGGGCACACTGCTGGTCGGTGCTGGGGAGGTTTTCCAGGTAGTCGAGGTGGTAGGCGGAACACTGGAGGTACATCTCAGGTGAACTAGGCATACGACTCACCCAGACCCCCCTGTTGCTCACATGTGGTTATCTATAGGATATCCGGGGTTTTCCCCGCATTCCCAGCATAAGGCGCCAGTAGATTCAGGCGCAGCTGGGAACTTTATTGATCGGTCCTTGGCCAATAGATTAGGGATTCCTATTGTTCCCGTTGATGTTCCCTTCCCTGTACATGCCCTAGATAGTCGTCCGTTGGGGTCGGGGCTGATTAGGGAGGTCACAGCTCCCATTGCTATGGTAACGCAGGGGAGTCATGAAGAGAGTATTAGTCTCTTTCTGATTGACGCTCCTGCGTTTCCCGTTGTGTTGGGTCTTCCCTGGTTGGCTTCTCATGATCCTATTATTTCGTGGCAACAGAGGGTTCTCAAGGGATGGTCCTGTCAGTGTTCAGGGAGGTGTTTAGGTGTTTCCTTAGGTGCCACTACGGTGGAAAGTCCAAACCAGGTTTCCACCATGCACATTCCTCCCGAATATGCCGATTTGGCAATCGCCTTCTGTAAAAGGAAGGCGACTCAATTACCACCCCATCGACCGGGGGATTGTGCGATAAATCTCCTGGAGGGCGCTGCACTTCCCAGGAGTCACGTGTATCCTCTGTCACAGGAGGAGACGGCGGCTATGGAAACATATGTCGCTGAATCTCTGGGACAGGGATACATTCGGCCCTCCATTTCACCTGTCTCCTCGAGTTTCTTTTTTGTGAAGAAGAAGGATGGAGGTTTACGCCCGTGCATTGACTATCGAGGTTTGAACCAGATTACTGTTAAATACAGTTACCCGCTGCCTCTGATCACCAGTATGACAGAGTCATTGCTCGGGGCGCGCTTCTTCACAAAATTGGACCTCAGGAGCGCGTACAACCTGGTGCGTATCAGGGGAGGGGATGAGTGGAAGACGGCATTTAGCACTACTTCTGGGCACTATGAGTACCTCGTCATGCCGTATGGGTTAATGAATGCTCCATCCGTCTTCCAATCATTTGTGGATGAGATCTTCAGGGACCTTCACGGGCGGGGTGTAGTGGTGTATATAGATGATATTCTAATATACTCCACCACCCGCGCTGAGCATGTGTCCCTTGTACGTACGGTGGTTGGTCGACTGTTGGAGCATGACCTTTACGTCAAGGCGGAGAAATGTCTGTTCTTTCAACAGTCCGTCTCCTTCCTTGGGTACCGTTTGTCCGTGTCAAGGGTGGAGATGGAGACTGACCGCATTTCAGCCGTGCGTAATTGGCCGACTCCAACCACGGTAAAGGAGGTGCAGCGGTTTTTAAGGTTTGCCAACTACTACCGGAGGTTTATCCGGGGTTTTGGCCAGGTGGCGGCTCCCATTACCTCCTTACTGAAGGGGGGACCGGTGCGATTGCGGTGGTCGGCTGAGGCGGACAGAGCTTTTGGTAACCTGAAGGCTCTGTTTACCACGGCTCCAGTGCTGGCGCATCCTGATCCCTCCTTAGCGTTCATAGTTGAGGTGGACGCATCCGAGGCTGGAATAGGGGCTGGGCTATCTCAGCGCTCGGGTAAACCACCAAAACTCCGCCCCTGTGCTTTCTTTTCGAAGAAGCTCAGCCCGGCGGAGCGAAACTATGATGTGGGGGATAGGGAGTTGTTAGCTGTTGTCGGGGCTCTGAAAGCGTGGAGACATTGGCTTGAGGGGGCTAGACACCCTTTCCTCATTTGGACTGACCACCGAAATCTGGAGTACATTCGGGCAGCGAGGAGACTGGACCCTCGCCAGGCTAGGTGGGCTATGTTTTTCACACACTTTTCTTTCACTCTTTCCTACAAACCAGGTTCCCAGAACGTCAAGGCAGACGCACTGTCCCGGCTGTATGATACAGAGGAGCGGTCCACAGAGCCCACTCCCATAATTCCAGCCTCATGCCTGGTGGCACCGGTGGTATGGGAGGTGGACGCGGACATTGAACGGGCGTCACGTGCAGAACCCACTCCCTCCCAGTGTCCCGTTGGGCGCGTGTACGTGCCGTTTGATGTTCGCGATCGTTTGATCTGTTGGGCCCACACATCACCCTCCTCTGGTCATCCTGGTATCGGTTGGATGGTGCGCTGCCTTGCGGGGAAGTACTGGTGGCCCACGTTAGCTAAGGACGTGAGGGTTTATGTCTCCTCCTGTTCGGTATGCGCACAGTGCAAGGCACCTAGACATCTGCCCAGAGGGAAATTACAACCCCTTCCCGTTCCGCAACGACCGTGGTCACACCTATCGGTGGATTTCGTGACGAATCTTCCCCCGTCACGGGGTAACACCACGATCCTGGTCGTTGTGGATCGATTTTCTAAGTCCTGACGTCTCCTCCCTTTGCTCGGTCTCCCTACGGCCCTACAGACTGCGGAGGCTCTGTTCACACACGCCTTTCGGCACTACGGCGTGCCTGAGGACATAGTATCTGATCGAGGTCCCCAGTTCACGTCAAGGGTCTGGAGGGCGTTCATGGAATGTCTGGGGGTCTCGGTCAGCCTTACCTCAGATTTTCACTCCGAGAGTAACGGGCAGAAGGAGAGAGTGAACCAGGATGTGGTTAGGTTTCTGCGGTCCTATTGCCAGGACAGGCCGGGGGAGTGGGCGGCGTTCATACCCTTGGCAGAGATGGCCCAAAACTCACTCCGCTACTCCTCCACTAACCTCTCCTCCTTCCAGTGCGTACTGGGGTACCAGCCGGTTCTGGCGCCGTGGCATCAGTCAGATCGAGGCTCCTGCGGTGGACGACTGGTTTAGGCGCTCAGAGGAGACATGGGACGCCGCTCATGTGCACCTTCAGCGGGCCGTGAGACGTCAGAAGGCTGGCGCAGACCGCCACTGCAGTGAGGCCCCGGTGTTTGCACCAGGGGACCGGGTCTGGCTCTCGACCCGAAACCTGCCCCCCCCCCGCCTGCCCTGCCGGAAGCTGGGTTCGCAGTTTGTGGGGCCATTCAAAGTCCTGAGGAGAATAAACGAGGTGTGTTACAGGCTACAGCTTCCCCCCCGATTACCTTATTAACCCCTCGTTTCATGTGTCTCTCCTCAGGCCGGTGGTGGCTGGTCCGCTCCAGGAATCTGAGGTGCGGGAGGTTCCTCCGCCCCCTCTGGACATCGAGGGGGCTCCGGCGTATGCAGTTCGATCCATCCTGGACTCGAGACGTCGGGCGAGGGGCCTTCAGTACCTCGTGGAGTGGGAGGGGTACGGTCCAGAGGAGAGATGCTGGGTTAAGGTGGAGGATGTGTTGGACCCTTTGATGCTGGGTGGAGATCCTGGGAGGACACGAGACCCTTCCTTGGCGGGAGTCGCCAAGGAGCATAGGGGAACAGCAACGACGACAGGGACCGCGGCCACAGAAACCCCAAGATTTGTTTGGGGGGGGCACATGGGGTGGACGGCTGAGCAGCGGAGAGTGCCAGAGCCCGAATGGGAGTCTCTGGAGGAGTTCAATGAGGGATACCGGAGAGAGGTTTTGGAAGAGCGTGATACCAGTCCGGTGCCATCTGCGCCGGCTCCACGCACCAGGTCTCCAGCGAGCCTTCTCAGCCCGATACGTCCTGTGCCGGTTCCTCGCACTCGCCCTGAAGAGCGGGTCACCAGTCCGCTGCCACAGAAACCCCAAGATTATTTTGGGGGGGGGGGCACATGGAGCTGGCGGCTGAGCAGAGGGAAGAGCCAGAGACTGTCAGGGAGGCGATGGAGAAGTTGGGGGAGAGAGAGAGGAGAGAGATGTTGGTCAAGTGAGTTCTGCTCAACATTCGACCTGAAGAGCCTGTCAGCAGTCTGGCGAAGTCTGTGCCGGTTTCACGCATCTGTCCTACAGTGCGCCTCCCCAGTCTGGTACGTCCTGTACCAGCTCCCCGCATTCGCCCTGAAGTGTGTGTCACCAGTCCGGTGCAACCTGTACCGGCTCCACGCACCAGGCCTCCAGTGCGCCTCCCCAGTCTGGTATGTCCTGCGCCAGCTCCCCGCACTCGCCCTGAAGTGCGTGTCAACAGTCCGGTGCCACCGGTACAGGCTCCACGCACTAGGCCTCCAGTGCACCTCCCCAGTCCGGTACGTCCTGTGCCAGCTCTCCGCACTCGCCCTGAAGTGCGTGTCACCAGTCGGTGCCACCTGTGCCGGCTCCACGCACCAGGCCTCCAGTGCGCCTCCCCAGCCCAGTACGTCCTGTGCCGGCTCCACGCATCAGGCCTCCAGTGCGCCTCCCTAGTCTGGTACGTCCTGTGCCAGCTCCCCGCACTCACCCTGAAGTGCATGTCACCAGTCCGGTGCCACCTGTTCCGGCTCCACGCACTAGGCCTCCAGTGCGCCTCCCCAGTCCGGTACGTCCTGTGCCAGCTCTCCGCACTCGCCCTGAAGTGCGTGTCACCAGTCGGTGCCACCTGTGCCGGCTCCACGCACCAGGCCTCCAGTGCGCCTCCCCAGCCCAGTACGTCCTGTGCCGGCTCCACGCATCAGGCCTCCAGTGCGCCTCCCCAGTCCGGTACATCCTGTGCCAGCTCCCCGCACTCACCCTGAAGTGCGTGTCACCAGTCCGGTGCCACCTGTACCGGCTCCACGCACCAGGCCTCCAGTGCGCCTCCCCAGTCCGGTACGTCCTGCGCCAGCTCCCCGCACTCGCCCTGAAGTGTGTGTCAACAGTCCGGTGCCACCTGTACCGGCTCCACGCACTAGGACTCCAGTGCGCCTCTCCAGCCCGGAGCGTCCTGTGCCGGCTCCACGCACTCGACCTGAGGGGCGTGTCATCAGTCCGGTGCAAACTGCGCTGATGCCCAGTCCAGGCACGGTGTCCAGTCCTGCTCCCTGGCAGGAGCCTCCCTCTGCACCGGTGCCCAGTCCAGGCACGGTGTCCAGTCCCGCTCCAAGGCCGGAGCCTTCCTCTGCACCAGTTCCCAGTCCAGGCACGGCGTCCAGTCCCGCTCCAAGGCCGGAGCCTTCCTCTGCACCGGTGCCCAGTCCAGGCACGGTGGCCAACCCAGCTCCATGGCCGGAGCCTTCCTCTGCGCCGGTACCCAGTCCAGGCATGGCGTCCAACCCAGCTCCATGGCCGTAGCCCTCCTCTGCGCTCGTGCCTAGTCCAGGCACGGCATCCAGTACCGCTCCAAGGCCGGAGCCTTCCTCTGCGCCGATGCCCAGTCCAGGCACGGCGTTTAGCCCGGCGCCATGGCCGGATCCGGGGTCTGGGCGGGGGCGGAGACCCGCACTGGAGCCGCCACCGACACTAGTCACCCCCCACCCTCCCCATTTGGTTTCAGGTTTTGCGGCCGGAGTCCGCACCTTTGGGGGGGGGGGGGTACTGTCACGCCCTGACCATAGAGAGCCCTTGGATCTCTATGGTGTTGTAGGTCAGGGCGTGACTAGGTGGTGTTCTAGTCAATTATATTTCTATGTTTGGGTTTGAGTATGGTTCCCAATTAGAGGCAGCTGATTATCGTTGTCTCTAATTGGGGATCATACTTAAGGAGTCCCTGTTCCCACCTGCATTGTGGGATATTGTTTTTGTGTTAGTGTGTTGAGCACTACGACTTCACATTCGTTGCATGTTTGTTGTTTTCTTAGTTTCACTGTATATTAAAGATGTGGAACTCAACTCGCGCCTTGGTCCGTCCTTTCCAACGAGAGTGACATAACCGGTGCTCGACCAGTAGGCGAAAGCCAACATCACCCACAACAGAGAACGGTTGATTGTCAAGGGCAATGAATTCGATTATCTTGGCTTTAATGGATTTCGCCTTTGAGTTGTATTGCTGAAATTTTATTACTCTTTCAAATGACTGCTCGACTTGTTGACTGCTCGATCCACATAGCAGACATTGTGTGGGCTAGGTTAGGAATGCTGTGTTGCACGTGTAGTGCAACATTTTATGTGGCGTCATTACGTCATGTACCTACGTTATATCGGTTTGCACGGTAGCTTTGACATCGGTTTTTAACATCGCCGTTAAACTAGACATCGGCCGATACCGATGTTGGCATTTTTAACTAATATGGTTCGATTCCGATATGTTCACCGATATATCGTGCATCCCTAGTCATAGCCCTACCATCCATTCATTCATCCTCCTCCCTGACCCCAACGTGGTGACCTATAGGCCCAGCAGCCTGCCCATATCCAGCCTCCCTGTTCCCCCTCGATTTAGGAGCCCTCTGGAAGCCCCCGTGGAGGGTAGAGGTGGGGTAAGTGTGAGTGTGTGTCTGCGAGGGTGTGAGCGTGTGTGTTTGTGTTAATTGACAGTTTGGTCACAGAAAGACAGGACTGTAAATCTGCCAGGAGGGCACTGGGGAACAAAACACTGTCTGCCAGGCCACCACACCCCTCTACTCTACCCTCTATTAGGGCAACACACAGACACACAGCCAGGTCATCCGGGAACAAAGCCAGAGACATAGAGCTACATTTAAACAGTGGCTTTTATAATTAACTAAACCTCATGGCCCAGGCCCTGCAACACACCTCTCACACTTCCTCTCCTAGCATATGGAGACACTACATTAACAAGCAGCAGCACATAATAAGATTATATATATCATGTAACAGGACGGTTATATATGAAGAGGGCGGGGTAGAGGAGTGCATAAAAGAAAGGTCCTTTAGAGTAGATCATTAACTCAGTTTCACACACACACATAGTCTTATATAACTACTTTGTGGGGACACACAATTCAGTCTCATTCAAAATCCTATTTTCCATAACCCTTAACCTTAACCCTAGTTCCAAATCCTAGCTCCAAACCCTAACCCTTAATGTAATTCTAACCCTAACACTAATTTTAACCTTAACCCTAAACCCCCTCGGAATAGCATTTGACCTTGTGGGGACTGACAAAACGTCCCCAGTTGGTCAAATTGTAGTTTGTTTACTATTCTTGTGGGGTCTTCTGGTCCCCACAAGAAAAGTTAAAACAGGTCTACACACAGCAGCAACATCTAAAGCAGTTAACATCTAATATTACACTTTGACATACGTGAGATTGGCAATCAAATGAACTGCGTTGGGCACAGGTAAGGGAAATATTAATAGTATCTACACATATAGCCTACTGTATTATGGGAAAGCAATGTCTGACTTGCACACCGCACGTCCGTCCCTTATTGATGGTCGGACCAATCCCCTGTACCGTTCTCATGTAACTATAATAACATTTCTGCACAGTGCACGCCGCCTAAATGTATCCATGTACAGGGTCATGGCCTATGGTCATTTCCATGTCAAAGGTCCCATGAGCACCAACATGTGAAGTTTATAGGAACATATCAAATGAAAAGCTAAGAGTCTATATTTTTGGGAAATTGAGGCATAGAAATGTTTTTCAACCATTTTCCATCCTAAAAATTAGGAATAAGCAAAGAGGGCTTAAAAAATATTACTAGAAAAGTCTTAAAAAGTTATTAGAAACAGGAGTTGGAAGGAACCAAAAATATGAACAGAACCCCTAGATTTTTGTTGTTTCGTTCCACTGTTCCCATCGCAAAATAAAGTTCAGAATCGTTTCTTTCTCTTCCTTTTTTAACCTGTGAAATAAATTTTAAAAATCCATTTAGCTCATAAAATTACTTCACCAATCAGTGTGGATAGAGCAGGCAAGGTAGTTGTTTACATGCGTGATGGACAGACAAGTGTAGCCTAAGGCACAAGATGCAACTGAAATTTTGCAGGTGGCGAGACAGGGTTGAAGAGGAGGCTTGAAGCGCAGGGCATCTTGTTATGACATGCATTATATGAATTAGGTCCACAGAATTATACCAAGGAGGAGCAGCTTCTATGGAGGAACTTTGAATGTCCTTTGAGCTTGCAAGCTAATAGGAAAGGGAAAGGGGGGATACCTAGTCAATTGTACAACTGAATGCATTCAACTGAAATGTGTCTTCCGCATTTAACCCAACCCCCCAACCTCTGAATCAGAGAGGTGCGGGTGCTGCCATAATCGACATCCATACCCGGGGAACAGTGGGTTAACTGCCTTGGTCAAGCTTGTGTGTGCTGAGTGCCACCAGAATTACAAACACATCTTACCTTTTTGCAGTTAATAAATCCAAAGTGAAATGTGATAACTTGGCCTATAGTATCCTTAACTAGCATTGAAAAAGTTAATTCATTCTTCTCTAGCTAATTAAAAATCTCTCTCCCTTTCTTCTGAATCAAGCTTGTAACATCAGTACAGCAGCCTATTCTTTGGAGGGGGGAGGGGCAGGTAGCCTAAACACGCACAGGCAAAGATTTTCAGCTTGCAGGCAGACACTGGAATACATTTCTGAGTGACAGAGTGAGGGCTTTGCATATACGCTTTGTTGTGGGACTACAACATTTTTCCTGGAATGTAAAAGAACGTTATTAAACGGTTCTAATGCTTTTAAAATAATGTTTCTGTTCCAGAACACTATGGATCACCTTCGTTCCAGGTTCTGTTTTTGTTCCTTGAAATATGTATTTATTTTCCAGTTTTCTGTTCTGCACCCTGAACTGGTTCCAACCCCTGATTAGAAACACAATAAAAACACAATAATGTTAAAGGCCCCTGCCAACTATTATATTTAGTTTCGCAAAAATGATTTGCCTTCTCTAAGTCAAATAAATATTGCCTATTTTCGTTATTCTGTTAGCAAAAACCCACATACAAAACCCACATGAAGTCGGAAGTTTACATACACTTAGGTTGGAGTCATTAAAACTCGTTTTTCAACCACACCAGAAATGTCTTGTTAACAAACTATAGTTTTGGCAAGTCGGTTAGGACATCTACTTTGTGAATGACACAAGTAATTTTTCCATCAATTGTTTACAGACATATTATTTAACTTGTAATTCACTGTATCACAATTCCAGTGGGTCAGAAGTTTACATACACTAAGTTGACTGTGCCTTTAAACAGCTTGTAAAATTGTAAAAAAAATGATATGATGGCTTTAGAAGCTTCTGATAGGCTAATTGACATAATTTGAGTCAATTGGAGGTGTACCTGTGGATGTATTTCAAGGTCTACATTCAAACTCTGTGCCTCTTTGCTTGACATCATGGGAAAATCTAAAGAAATCCGCCAAGACCTCAGAAAAAAAAGGTATACCTCCACAAGTCTGGTTCATCCTTGGGAGCAATTTCCAAATGCCTGAAGGTACCACGTTCATCTGTACAAACAATAGTACGCAAGTATAAACACCATGGGACCACGCAGCCGTCATACCACTCAGGAAGGAGATGCGTTCTGTCTCCTAGAGATGAACGTACTTTGGTGTGAAAAGTGAAAATCAATCCCAGAACAACAGAAAGTTCACAGAAGTAACACGTACAGGTAGACCTATCAATTAGTGAGTGTTTTTACTGATAACAATTGTGTTTATTAATTATTAAGTGATTAAAATGTGTCACTCTGTTACCAATGACACAATGGGAAATCATTGTAGTCACAAAACAGAGTTGCAGTAGAGCACAGCACAGTAACTCAGTACAGTAGAGCACAGTAGAGTACATTACAGTAGAGCACACTATAATATGCAGTGCCTTAGGAAAGTATTCAGACTCCTTGACTTTTTCCATATTTGGTTATTCTAAAATTGATTAAATATTTCCCCCCCTCATCAAACTACACACAATACCCCATAATGACAAAGCAAAAACAGGTTTATATATTAAAAAAAAATTGTTATGAAAAATTGAATGTACATACGTATTAACACCCTTTACTCAGTACTTTGGTGAAGCACCTTTGGCAGCGATTACAGCCTCGAGTCATCTTGGGTATGACGCTACAAGCTTGGCACACCTGTATTTGGGGAGTTTCTCAGATTCTACTCTGCAGATCCTCTCAAGCTCTGTCAGGTTGGATGGGGAGTGTCGCTGTACAGCTATTTTCAGGTCCCTCCAGAGATGTTTCATCAAGTTTAAGTCTGGGCTCTGGCTGGCCCACTCAAGGACATTCAGAGACTTGTCCCGAAGACACTCCTGTGTTGTCTTGGCTGTGTCCTTATGGTCGTTGTCCTGTTGGAAGGTGAACCTTTGCCCCAGTCTGAGGTCCTGAGAGCGCTGGTTTTCATCAAGGATCTCTCAGTACTTTGATCCATTCAGCTTTCCCTCGAACCTGACAAGTCTCCCAGTCTCTGGTGCTGAAAAACATCCCCACAGCATGATGCTGCCACCACCATGCTTCCCCGTAAGGATGGTGGCACGTTTCCTCCAGACGTTCCTCCAGGCCAAAGAGTTCAATCTTGGTTTCATCAGACCAGTGAATGTTTTCGCAAACTCCAAGCGGGCTGTCATCTGCCTTTTACTGAGGAGTGGCTTCCGCCTGGCCACTCTACCATAAAGGCCTGATTGGTGGAGTGCTGCAGAGATGGTTGTCCTGGAAGGTTCTCCACAGAGGAACTCTAGAGCTCTGTTAGAGTGACCATCGGGTTCATGGTCCCCTCCCTGACCAAGGCCCTTCTTTCCCGATTGCTCACTTTGGCCGGGCAGCCAGCTCTAGGAAGAGTCTCGGTGGTTCCAAACTTCTTCCATTTAAGAATAATGGAGGCCACTGTGTTCTTGGGGACCTTCAGTGCTGCATAAATGTTTTGGTACCCTTCCCCAAATCTGTGCCGACACAATCCTGTCTCGGAGCTCTACAGACAATTCCTTCGACCTCATGCCTTGGTTTTTGCTCCGACATGCACTGTCAACTGTGGGACCTTATCTAGACAGGTGTGTGCCTTTCCAACTCATGTCCAATCAATTGAATTTACCACAGGTGGACTCCAATCAAGTTGTAGAAACATCTCAAGGATGATCAATGGAAACACGAAGAGTCTGAATACTTATTTAAGTAAGGTATATCTGTTTATAATTGCTTAGGATTATTTATTTTTTAATCCATTTTAGAATAAGGCTGTAACGTAACAAAATGTGGAAAAAGTCAAGGGTCTGAACACTTTCTGAAGGCACTGTACTCTACTGAAGTGTACTGTACCCATCTATACCTTAATTTACTGTACATTTCTTTACTGTACTGTCCTCTACTGTACTGTACTCTACTAAACTGTACTGTCCTGTGCAATATTCTACTTTGCTGTACTGTCTGGACCAACCAAATTTGGTCTTGTTTGGGGGCAGAGCTCATTACAGTAATTGCTAGTGTATAATAACACCCAAACATGCACCTAGCTACCTTTGTGTACCTATTCAGGATACATCACCATGAAGGGAATGACACTCATAATTATGCATTTCTGTATAGTACAGATCAAGGACCCAAGATGTCATTCTGTTACCGGATGTTGATCCACTTCAAACTCAAGGTGTCATATCAGAGCTGACACCCCATTCTTTCTGCAGACATCTTTGAACCTTAATGTTTTTGGAAAAGATGGTCACACAAAACATATTTTACTGTCATTGTTACCAAACTTTGCATCTGCAGTGTTCCTGAAGTAAATATGTTTTAGTAAAATGCTCTGTGGCAATTGTTAAAGGTAGACGTCTACATATAGGTGTATGGTTTGTTGAACTTTGCAATCAATGGTTTTTGCTTGGCATACCTTTTAATGTGAAAAAGTGAGTCTAAGCGTCACTATTTTTAGGTGGTGGCCGTAGCAAACTATCTGCTTCAGTTTCCGAGATGATCGATCTCTGTCAAAGGAGGAGCTGGTTTTTACATAGTGTACATTTATTTCTTCTGAACACATTTCCGTTTCTTGGGAATGTTAATTTTTGCAAATATTTTCAAAATACTTACTTTTAAGTTCGCTAACTGGACAGGCAACACCGCCGAGTTCTAAACTGAAAACCAATCAAAAGTTGTGTACTATCCATGGTACTATCTCTGCTGATCACGTCTGCCAATCCCGTTATCTGTATCTAAGGTAGTAGACAGCTGGCGACAAACTGTTATCGGGTGATGCATTGTTTGTATATTTGTAATGAACTATTTAGTTATAAAAACGTCATACCATCAATGCAAGCTGTAAAATGACACCCAACTTAAAACACAGCAACCTTAGTAATGTAGCTAGCTTGCTAGTTAGCTAGTTGCAACAAGAAGATCTGTTGCTACTGTAGCTAGCAGGAGCAGATAACTTTATCACTAGCTAGCATGTCATTCCGGGATTTTAGCTATCAGTTTTTTCTAGAGGTCGGCCGATTAATTAGAATGGCCGATTAATTAGGGCCGATTTCAAGTTTTCATAACAATCGGTAATCGGTATTTTTGGCCACCGATTTGCAGATATAAAAAAAATATATATATTTTTTTACACCTTTATTTAACTAGGCAAGTCAGATTAAGAAAATGTTCTTATTTTCAATGACGGCCTAGGAACGGGGGTTAACTGCCTTGTTCAGGGGGGATTCGTTTTTGCAACCTTCCGGTTACTAGTCCAATGCTTTAACCACCTGCCTTACATTGCACTCCACGAGGAGCCTGCATGGCAGGCTGACTACCTGTTACGCGAGGGCAGCAAGAAGCCAAGGTAAGTTGCTAGCTAGCATTAAACTTATCTTATAAAAAACTATCAATCTTAACATAATCACTAGTTAAACTAGTAATATCATCAACCATGTGTAGTTATCTAACGTGTCCTGCGTTGCATATAATCGATGCGGTGCCTGTTAATTTCTCATAATTTCTCATCTCAATACGGAACAGCTCCGTATTTCACTGAAAAAATAAACGTTTCGTTTTCGAAATGATAGTTTCCGGATTCGACCATATTAATGACCAAAGGATTGTATTTCTGTGTGTTATTATGTTATAATGAAGTCTATGATTTGATATTTGATAGAGCAGTCTGACTGAGCAATGGTAGGCAGCAGCAGGCTCGTAAGCATTCATTCAAACAGCACCTTCGTGCGTTTTGCCAGCAGCTCTTCGCAATTCTTCAAGCATTGCGCTGTTTATGACTTCAAGCCTATCAACCCCTGAGATTAGGCTGGTGTAACCCATGTTAGCTAGTTAGCTAGCTAGTTAGCGGGTGTGCGCTAATAGCGTTTCAAACGTCACTCGCTCTGAGACTTTGGAGTGGTTGTTCCCCTTGCTCTACATGGGTAACGCTGCTTCGAGGGTGGCTGTTGTCGATGTGTCCCTGGTTCGAGCCCAGGTTGGAGCGAGGAGAGGGACGGAAGCTATACTCTTACACTGGCAATACTAAAGTGCCTATAAAACATCCAATAGTCAAAGGTATATGAAATACAAATCGTATAGAGAGAAATAGTCCTATAATTCCTATAATAACTACAACCTAAAACTTCTTACCTGGGAATATTGAAGACTCATGTTAAAAGGAGCCACCAGCTTTCATATGTTCTCATGCTCTGAGCAAAGAACTTAAACGTTAGCTTTTTTACATGGCACATATTGCACTTTTACTTTCTTCTCCAACACTTTGTTTTTGCATTATTTAAACCAAATTGAACATGTTTCATTATTTATTTGAGGCTAAATTGATAGTATTTATGTATTGTATTAAGTTAAAGTAAGTGTTCATTCAGTACTGTTGTAATTGTCATTATTACAAATAAATAAATAAATCGTCCGATTAATCGGTATTGGCCTTTATGGTCCTCCAATAATTGGTATCGGTATCGGCGTTGAAAAATCATAATTGGTCGACCTCTAGTTTTTTCCAAGTAATAATTGAAGACTACAAAAATCAATAGGACAAGTAGTGTAAATCTAATACAGTCATCAAGGCAAGACCCACTAATTTCATTCTGACAAATGCTACATTATCCCTGTCAATAGTAGGATGAGTGCAGAGCAGCCAGCCTCAGACTGTCAGGATGTTCATCTTCTAGCTCACAAACTACATTCCTTTGTTGTGATGATTTATTTGATTAATCCTTGTCTCTTTTGTCTTAAATCTATTCAGTTCTCCTGTGTCCTGCTCCCAGAGATCAACCAAGTGCTATTCACCAAGCATGAGCTGATTAACTCATCTGTGAGGAGAACCTTCCTACCGCAGTTTGAACTAACCCTGCTGTCACTATTTAAATATTGGACCCACATATACATGTGCCTTTTGTCTTTTCTTTGTGGGTTTTGTCTTACAGTGTTGTGCATTTTAGAGTTGAAGAACAACTACAGATACACATGCTTGTTTGAACATCTCAAAGACTACATTTTATGTAGATTCAGTATAACGGGACAAACAGATTGTTTTATTATTTTAACCTGCAGTTGGGAAAATTCTACAGTTCCCATCAGGAGCCCAGGCTGTTACCATAGATTGTGGAGTCCTCGTCTCTGGACCACACAAGCTTTAGATTACATTCTTCTAAGGTCCTTGTCTCTCTCTCTACATCGGTCAGCTACTTTGGTGACTATGCTGGGTCCTATGGGGCCTGGGCCCACAGATGTTCCTTGAGAGAAGGGGAAATACTGAAGCATGTGTTGATGACAGTTCTACAGTCTCTTGGCATAGATGGTTAACTCTCATTTGTGGACTGCAACATTGTAAGATTGTGCCCTCCACGGCACTTGATATACATTGATTGGTAGGCTACACTATATTTAAATACTTAAAATAATGCCTGAGACACCTTTGCTATTTGTCTCTGTACTCAATAAATGGTGAAACATTATTTGTGAGTGTTCTTTGATCGAATGTATATGCATGAAACCTACATTATGGAAACCATGTATCACACTCAGTCATAGTTAGTAGAATAATGATTTTGGCACATCAACTTTTAGAAGATTAGTAGGACAGTTAATAATGTAAACCACCTAAATATACTTACATTCACTGAACATTTAGTAGTTAAAACTCACCAACATTCATTTCCCAACTTATTTTTCTATAATCCTACAGGCTCTTTATCATTCTCCATAACTTATATTCATTCCAATGCATCAGACATGATGCATGCCACTATGGTATTATTGGGCAGCTGCTATTTGAGAAGTTATCTGATTTAAAAATCAAGCAGAGAAATGTGCAGGAATTGAAGGTGCCAACATATTTTATAGTCATCATATGTTTTACTGTCATATACATCAAAAATCTGCTCCTCCCTCGACGGGGATCAGTCAACTTCACTCTTTTGAGCTTCGGCCCACCACCTATTTAATGTGGAATTGTCCCTATATCATTCAGCGATAGGACAATATTTAAATTTGAGCTGGTTAGACTTTACCCCTTCGCCGCCGGGCGACATGAACTTACTGAATGAAAGCAACATGTCCTAAAGCAGGCTAGCCTAAGAGTCTGAAATATATGGAATGTATTATGTGCTGTCTGCGCCAAGGGTACCAACCAGGCACATACACACGTTTTAAAACATTGTATTAGTAAGTTAGAAAAAACCTTCCCTCAAAGTTCTAGGTCCAAACGAACGGGCACTTATTTTAAATTCCTCAGCTATGACAAATACATTCAACCCCACTAACATGTCAGAAACCATTAATATAGCGCGCTATATCTACACCAAAATCCATGACCTTGGCTTGGAGCGTCCCTATAAAACAACAAACACTTTTGCTGTCAAAGTAAACGGGCATGCACGGTGCCCGTACACCGTAGCGTATATTATTGTGTTACGACGAGTATATAGAGTCCTACTACACATCAGTGGAAAACGATGTCGGGGCACTTCCGTCCAACCAAACGAGGAACAATGCCGTCGTGCGTAAAACCGAGCTTTATTAAAAGGAACGCGTAAAGGGAAAATGTAGGAAACTCACCAAATAGATATATCTCCGAGCGCACCAATAGCTTCTTCCTTTCCCTATTAACTCTCCGCCATCTTCAGCACTGTGTTTGTTTAAATGGGAAACACTCTCGAAGAGCAAGAAGCCAGCTTGTGCTGAGCGTTGGGGTTGCTGGGGAAAGTAGTTATTCACGTCGAACGTTGTTATTTTAGGTAGGGCAGACCTCCCGGATACGGACTACAACTACATGTATGCCCCAAGAGGAGATCTTGGGTTTTGGTGTAGACGGCTGAACAGCGACGAAATTACAACAGAATAATGCCACGGTGTTTATTTTTAGTTATAAACTCGGTGATTAGCAGACAGCCGTGGTATATCAGACCGTATACCACTGGTATGACACATTCATTATTTGTACTGCTCTAATTACGTTGGTAACTAGTTTATAATAGCAATAAGGCACCTCAGTGGTTTGTGGTATATGGCCAAAACACCACGGCTTAGGGCTGTGTCCAGGCACTCCGCGATTTGTCGTGGTTAAGAACAGCCCTTAGCGGTGGTATATTAGACATACCCCTCTTGCCTTATTGCTTAATTAACCTGAGGAACATTGAATTGTGTGAAAATGCCTGTAATACTTAATAGGCTGTTCAGCTATCATCTGATTTAACATGGTAATGATGGTTTACAGAAGGGGTGTGGCTTGGACAACTTAACATTTACAGTATTCTAGGGTAGGCAGGCTATTCAGTATTCAAATATTATCTCAGTATGTGTATATTAGCCAGATATAGATGGTGATAAGAAATACATTTATACAAATTGTATTTTTTTGCATTTTGATGAAATTCTAGATTTAATCAACTGAATTAACAGGGTGCCATATTCAATCAAACCCCTTTATCCGGGACTGCGAGTTTGATTGAACTGCGTAGACATTAGATAATGTTTTGCTTTGTTATAAATAATGTATAGTCCTAAGCCTTATTGTGACATAACTCAAAAAAAAAATGCTAGCCCTAATGATATGTTCTGTACATGGAGGAGGCTGCGTGGTTTGGTTCTGTATCTGTAGAACAGTGGGACCTCCAGAACTGTATATCTTATAGATGAGGCCCATATGTGGGCTCCATTTGGTGGAGCTGGCAGGCTCAGTGTGGACCGTTGGCGTCACAGCCTATTGGCCTGGGGACTAGGGAAGATTCGTCCCAGAACCAGTACCCTTGCCAAGAAGAGACGAGGTAAGATAGCACCAACCCGTCACCATGGTGATACCAGGCAGGCAGGGAAGTACACACACACACTCTGGCAGAACAGACAGTAGGGTTTCAGCTGTGTCAGGGAGGGGTAGAGGTGGAGGGAGGGAGAGAGAGGGGAAGAAAGTGAGAATCAGATAGAGAGTGTAAAGACAGAGATTGAGCGACAGAAAGGCTGGAAGACACAGGTAAAGAGGGACAACAGATGTATATATATAATGATTGTGAGAGCAGCGGTAGAAACATAGCTGAAATACAGTTGACAGGGCAAGGAGAAGATGAGAGAAAAGGAGAGAGAGGGCAAGAGAAAGAGAGGAAGCAAAGGTGAGTAATGTGAATCTGCAGAGTAAGTAAAGATGAGGAGGGAGAGAGTGATAGAAAACATTAGGTAGAGCCAGTCAGAGAATTACCCGGAGAGTGAAAGAGAGAGCGAGTGCTGAAGGAAAGAGAGAGTCGACAGAGGGGGAAGGGGA
The DNA here is from genome assembly GCF_901001165.1 of Salmo trutta. Lineage (NCBI taxonomy): Eukaryota > Metazoa > Chordata > Actinopteri > Salmoniformes > Salmonidae > Salmo > Salmo trutta. The sequence continues at coordinate 25,494,872 of NC_042986.1, forward strand.
AGGAATGAGGAGGAGGAGAACAGGACTTTGCAATTAGCCTGGCCTGAGCAAAATCCACCCAAGTCAAGGAACACAACCAGAGGAAAATAAAGAAGGATATGTGCTTGGATTATGTGTCCTTTCGAAACGTTTTAGGGGGGGGGGGCATGTGACACTGCAGAAGTTATATAAAGTTAGGGTGAGAAAATGTGTAAAATTGTAGCTCTAGTAGGAGCAACAGGCTGGCAGGCAGCACATTTCTGAACATGTCTCAAACAGCCTTGACAAACAAGACACACTATTTATACCGCTGGAGAAAAGCCTTCTATTATGACATTAGTTTTTGGAAGCAGTGTCAGCACAAACAGACTGGAACTTGACAGCGTTGATGATTATGAGTTGCTGCAAAAGTGCTGCAAGAATATCCTGAATCTAAAGTTTGTTTTTCTTTTGATTTAACTTTTTCTTTTGATTTAAACTGTATATGTGAATGTATCAATACTGGTGCAAAGTTATTTGATGACCCATCAAGCCTAATAGTGTCTTTAATAGGATTTGCATTGATAGTGTTTGTTGTCTGTTTATGTATGTAACTGTGTATGTGTCCTTAAGCCCTTCTCTTCCCCCTCCCCCATCACCACACAATGCATAGAGCCAAACCACTATCACTGCTTTTGTCCATACTCCCCCATTAAAGAAGGAGGGGGAAAGGAGAGAGATGAAAAATGAGTAATCTGTCATGAAGAACATTATGTGTGAGAGGTTGAAAAATATCTCCTTTCTCCAAACACACACACACACACACACACACACAAAAAGGCAGTGGTGGAAAATGGTCTTATAAGCACATAAAAACTGAGCAGGCAGGGAGCCTTGCAAGCTTTCAGATGGTTCTGTATCACACAGATATAGAGCAGAATAAGCCAAAGAGCAGTAATTGGCTAGAGATTGATGATGTGATGTCTAACGAATGTGACTGAGACAGAATCCTAAAAGTTTTCAGTACTGCGGTGACAGTGAGAGTGAGGGAGGGAGGGAGACTGAGACGGAAAGGAGCTGTTTAACATTCCAAACGGGTAGAGAGAATTCAGCAGAGCAGCCATCGGCACACAGGTATAATGCACAGGCCTCAGAGGGAGAGAGAGATGGAGAGGCAGAGAGAGAGAAAGAGAATGAGAGGGAGAGTGCAGAGGAGAGGGATGGGTTTGGAAATGTCCACTTGCACATAGGTGTAGTGCAGGGAAAAGACGGGGAGGGGGTAGAGAGTAATGGGAGATTGGTAGAGAGAGGGACAGGTAGAGGCAGAGAGAGAGAGCATGGGGTGAATAGAGAAGCTCGCCGGCACTCAGGTGTATCAAACAGCATTTTGAAGGAGGGAGTGAGAGAAGGGGAGAGAGGGGAGATGAGTAAAGACACAAAAGGGAGATGAAAAGAGATACACGAAAAGGGGATAGGATAGATAGGTGGAAAAAAGCACAGATGCCTTAAAAGAAAAAGAGAGAGAGACTGACAGCAGAGACAAAAATATGGATGGAAGAATAGATAATATAAGGAATGCTGACCACCTCTATGCTTAATATTGGCCATCTCTTTATAGCCTCAGCTACCATCTCACTCCTGCAGCCACCTCTCATTGCAGCCTGTGGAGTTCCTGTCAGCACAACCACCCAATGCCAAATCAATAGGACATGATGATATACTGTAGGTTAGAGGAGATAAACCAGATGAATGTTGCTCTCAGACCATCCTCAGAAAAAGCTTCTAGAGACTCTTATGTGGTTGTCCTCTGTGAAAACATACTTAACTAAGGTATGTGAGCAATGTACCCTCTAAGTTGTGCGCGGGCGCGCTGCTCCCCAGGGACTGCAATGCAGAAGAAATATCAGCCAGTGCAGAGAAGCACGAGATTGAACTTCACTCAACGTTCTAGTTTTCCCCTTTAGTTAACACTATCAATGTTTCCCTCTACTGTGGGATATGCCACTATTAGCCACTTTCAATTCAACATACCGAAACAAAACAAACTATGCCAGACTTAGTATGCAAAACTAACTATGCAAAATAATTTATTGTAGGCAGAATGCACCGGACTGTGTTTACAGCATGAGTGATTAGAGTAGATGTGCTTAGCCAAGTTATAGCTAATTTCTAGTCACCAATATGGAGTGGTTGCTTCCTACAAGAGCACAAAACATGTGCATTTCTAGCCATCATTGAAAAGTGAGTCAGGTAAAGAGCATTTTTTCTGTCTTAACGTGGCAGTGTGGTATTTTGAGACAGGCTTAAATAAGCTAAGTAGCCAATAGGCAGAGTGTAGCACAATTTTTCTGATTGTCACGACTTCTGCCGAAGTTGATGCCCCTCCTTTTTCGGGTGGTGCTCGGCGGTCGACGTCACCGGTCTTCTAGCCATCATTGATCCATTTTTCATTTTCCATTGGTTTTGTCTTGTCTTCCTACACACCTGGTTCCAATCCCATTCATTACATGTTGTGTATTTAACCCTCTGTTTCCCCTCATGTCTTTGTCAGAGGTTGATTGTTGTTATGTGCTCGTGTGTTTGTATTGATGCGTGACGGGTTATTTTACCCATGTTAATTTATTTATGTACGTTGGTTTTTGGAGTTTGTTTTATCTTAATTAAACTACTCCAGTTACACCAAGTTGGTTTCTCCTGCGCCTGACTTCCCTGCCACCTACACACACAACCATGACACTGATTCTCTATAATAATGGTATGGGAATAATAATTAACTTTATTTTGTGAAGTGGATGTATCAAACAACACATTTTCAGTCACCTTGTCTGAAGGACGTGAATGAACAGGTTAATGTCAAGCCCTCACTGTCACGTCCTGACCAGTGAAAGAGGTCATTTGCCATAGTAGAATGGTCAGGGCGTGGCAGGGGGGTTTGTTTTGTATGTATTTTGGGTTTTCTGTTTCTATGTGGGTTTTTCTAGTATTCAATTTCTATGTTTTGTTTTCCGTTTTAGTCTTTGTACCTGACGGGACTGTGTTGGTTGTTTTTGTTATTTTGTCAGGTGTGTTCATTAAAGAGTTTGAAAATGAGCACTATCCACGCTGCGTCTTGGTCTCCCTTTCACGACCCCTGTGACACCCACGGAAGGTACAGTACCAGTCAAAGTTGGGACACCTAAACATTCAAGGGTTTTTCTTTATTTTTTGTAACTATTTTCTACATTGTAGAATAATAGTGAAGACATCAAAACTATGAAATAAGGAGTAATGTATCGATATGGAATAATGTATCAACCAAAAAAGTGTTAAACAAATCAAAATATATTCTATATTTGAGATTCTTCAAAGTAGCCATCATTTGCCTTGATGATAGCTTTACCTTGATGATAGCTTTGCATTCTCTCAACCAGCTTCACCTGGGATGCTTTTCCAAGAGTCTTGAAGGAGTTTCCACATATGCTGAGCACTGGTTGGCTGCTTTTCCTTCACTCTGCGGTCCAACTCATCCCAAACCATCTCAATTGGTTTGAGGTTGGGTGATTGTTGAGACCAGCTCATCTGATGCAGCACTCCATCACTCTTCTTGGTCAAATAGCCCTTACACATCCTGGAGGTGTGTTTTGGATCATTGTCCTGTTATGCACAAACCAGATGGGATGGAGTATTTTTATTTTATTTAACCTTTATTTAACTGGGCAGGCTAGTTGAGAACAAGTTCTCATTTGCAACTGCGACACAGAGTTACACATGGAATAACAAACATACAATCAATAATACAGTAGAAAAATCTATATAAAATCTGTATCACTCCATTCATTGAATCACATGGCTCATTCATCATAAAGCCCACTGATATTGCAAACTACTTTAATTCCTTTTTCATTGGCAAGATAAGCAAACTTAGGGATGACATGCCAGCAACAAACGCTGACACTACACATCCAAGTATATCGGACCAAATTATGAAAGACAAGAATTGTACTTTTGGAAGAGGTGAATATATACTGCTCAAAAAAATAAAGGGAACACTAAAATAACACATCCTAGATCTGAATGAATGAAATAATCGAATTAAATACTTTTTTCTTTACATAGTTGAATGTGCTGACAACAAAATCACACAAAAATAATCAATGGAAATCCAATTTATCAACCCATGGAGGTCTGGATTTGGAGTCACACTCAAAATTAAAGTGGAAAACCACACTACATTTGATGAAATGTCCTTAAAACAAGTCAAAATGAGGCTCAGTAGTGTGTATGGCCTCCACGTGCCTGTATGACCTCCCTACAACGCCTGGGCATGCTCCTGATGAGGTGGCAGATGGTGTCCTGAGGGATCTTCTCCCAGACCTGGACTAAAGCATCCGCCAACTCCTGGACAGTCTGTGGTGCAACGTGACGTTGGTGGATGGAGCGAGACATGATGTCCCAGATGTGCTCAATTGGATTCAGGTCTGGGGAACGGGTGGGCCAGTCCATAGCATCAATGCCTTCCTCTTGCAGGAACTGCTGACACACTCCAGCCACATGAGGTCTAGCATTGTCTTGCATTAGGAGGAACCCAGGGCCAACCGCACCAGCATATGGTCTCACAAGGGGTCTGAGGATCTCATCTCGGTATCTAATGGCAGTCAGGCTACCTCTGGCGAGCACATGGAGGGCTGTGCGGCCCCCCAAAGAAATGCCACCCCACACCATGACTGACCCACCGCCAAACCGGTCATATTGGAGGATGTTGCAGGCAGCAGAATGTTCTCCACGGCGTCTCCAGACTCTGTCACGTCTGTCACGTGCTCAGTGTGAACCTGCTTTCATCTGTGAAGAGCACAGGGCGCCAGTGGCGAATTTGCCAATCTTGGTGTTCTCTGGCAAATGCCAAACGTCCTGCACGGTGTTGGGCTGTAAGCACAACCCCCACCTGTGGATGTCGGGGCCTCATACCACCCTCATGGAGTCTGTTTCTGACCGTTTGAGCAGACACATGCACATTTGTGGCCTGCTGGAGGTAATTTTGCAGGGCTCTGGCAGTGCTCCTCCTGCTCCTCCTTGCACAAAGGCGGAGGTAGCGGTCCTGCTGCTGGGTTGTTTCCCTCCTACGGCCTCCTCCACGTCTCCTGATGTACTGGCCTGTCTCTTGGTAGCGCCTCCATGCTCTGGACACTACGCTGACAGACACAGCAAACCTTCTTGCCACAGCTCGCATTGATGTGCCATCCTGGATGAGCTGCACTACCTGAGCCACTGTGTGGGTTGTAGACTCCGTCTCATGCTACCACTAGAGTGAAAGCACCGCCAGCATTCAAAAGTGACCAAAACATCAGCCAGGAAGCATAGGAACTGAGAAGTGGTCTGTGGTCCCCACCTGCAGAACCACTCTTTTATTGGGGGTGTCTTGCTAATTGCCTATAATTTCTACCTGTTGTCTATTCCATTTGCACAACAGCATGTGAAATTTACTGTCAATCAGTGTTGCTTCCTAAGTGGACAGTTTGATTTCACAGAAGTGTGATTTACTTGGAGTTACATTGTGTTGTTTAAGTGTTCCCTTTATTTTTTGAGCAGTGTATATATATATATTCACCTCTTCCACACTGACTACGGAATTCAAAAGTACAATTCTTTTCTATATATATATATAGTTGTCTATCAACAATGACAAACCACCGGGGTCTGACAATCTGGATGGAAAATGACTGAGGATAATAGCAGACGATATTGCCACTCCTATTTGCCACATCTTCTATTTAAGCCTACTATAGAGCATGTGCCCTTAGGCCTGGAGGGAAGCTAAAGTCATTCCACTACCCAAAAATAGTAAAAACCCCTTTACTGGCTCAAATAGCCGACCAATCAGCCTGTTACCAAACCTTAGTAAACCTCTGGAAAAATTTGTGTTTGACCAGATAGAATGCTATTTCACAGTAAACAAATTGACAACAGCATTTCAGCATGCTTATAGGGAAGGACACTCAACAAGCACAGCACTTACACAAATGACTGATGATTGGCTGAGAGAAATTTATGATAAAATTATTGTGGGGGCTGTCTTGTTAGACTTCAGTGCAGCTTAAGACATTATCGATCATAGTCTGCTGCTGGAAAAACGTATGTGTTATGGCTTTACACCCCCTGCTATAATGTGGATAAAGAGTTACTTGTCTAACAGAACATAGAGGGTATTCTTTAATGGAAGCCTCTCAAATATAATCCAGTTAGAATCAGGAATTCCCCAGGGTAGCTGTTTAGACCCCTTGCTTTTTTCAATTTTTATTAACGACATGCCGCTGACTTTGAGTAAAGCCAGAGTGTCTATGTCTGCGGATGACTCAACACTATACACATCAGCTACTACAGCGACTGAAATGACTACAACACTCAACAAAGAGCTGCAGTTAGTTTCAGAGTGGGTGGCAAGGAATAAGTTAGCCCTAAATATTTCTAAAACTTAAAGCATTGTACTTGTAATAAAACACTCACTAAACCCTAAACCTCAACTAAAGCTTGAAATAAATAATGTGGAAATTGAGCAACTTGAGATGACTAAACTGTTTGGAGTAACCCTAGATTGTAAACTGTCATGGTCAAAACATATTGATGCAGTAGTAGCTAAGATGGGGAGAAGTTTGTCTATAATAAAGCGATGCTCTACCTATCAACAAGGCAGGTCCTACAGGCCCTAGTTTTTTCGCAACTTGACTACTGTTCAGTTGTGTGTTCAGGTGCCACAAAAAAGGACTTAGGAAAATTGCAATTGGCTCAGAACAGGGCAGCACTGCTGGCCCTTGGATGTACACAGAGAGCTAATATTAATAATATGCATGTCAATCTCTCCTGGCTGAAAGTGGAGGAGAGATTGAGTTCATCTTTACATTTATTTATGAGAGGTATTGACATGTTGAACGCACCGAGCTGTTTGTCTAAACTACTGGCACACAGCTCAGACACCCATGCATACCCCACAAGACATACCACAAGAGGTCTCTTCACAGTCCCCAAGTCCAGAACAGACTATGGGAGGCACACAGTACTAAATAGAGCCCTGACTACATGGAACTCTATTCCACATCAAGCAGTAAAATTACATTTAAAAAACAGATTAAAAAAACACCTTATGGAGCAGCGGGGATTGTGAAGCAGCACAAACATTGGCACAGGCACATGCATACACACACACACACACACACAGACACACACACACACACACACACACACACACACACACACACACACACACACACACACACACACACACACACACACACACACACACACACACACACACACACATACACACACACAATAACATACGCACTATACATACACATGGATTTAGTACTGTAGATATGTGGTAGTGGTGGATTGGGAACAGAGGGCACACAGTGTGTTGTGAAATCTGTGAATGTATTCTAATATTGAAAAAAAATTATAAACTGCCATAATTATGCTGGACCCAAGGAAGAGTAGCTGCTGAATACAAATACAAATACTGAAGAATGCTGTGGTAGCCATGCTATAAATAAATCACAGACAGTGTCACCAGCAATGCACCCCCACATCATCACACCTCCCCCTCCGTGCTTCACGGTGGGAACCACACATGCGGAGATCATCCATTCACCTACTCTGCGTCTTACAAAGACACGGCGATTCGAACCAAAAATCTCAAATTTGGACTCATCAGACCAAAGGACAGATTTCCATTGCTCGTGTTTCTTGGCCCAAGCAAGTCTCTTCTTCTTATTGATGTCCTTTAGTAGTGGGTTCTTTGCAACAATTCAACCATGAAGGCCTGATTCACACAGTCTCCTCTGAATAGTTGATGTTGAGATGTGTCTGTTACTTGAACTCTGTGAAGCATTTATTTGGCCTGCAATTTCTGAGGCTGGTAACTCTAATGAACCGATCCTCTGCAGCAAAGCTAACTCTGGGTATCCTTTCCTGTGGCGGTCCTAATGAGAGCCAGTTTCATCATAGCAATTGATGTTTTTTTGCGACTGCACTTGAAGAAACTTTCAAAGTTCTTGAAATGTTCCAGATTGACTGACCTTCATGTCTTAAAGTAATGATGGACTGTCGTTTCTCTTTGCTTATTTGAGCTGTTCTTGCCATTATATGGACTTGGTCTTTTACATTTACATTTACGTCATTTAGCAGACGCTCTTATCCAGAGTGACTTACAAATTGGTGCATTCACCTTATGATATCCAGTGGAACAACCACTTTTCAATAGTACATCTATATTTTTTTTTGGGGGGGGGGGTTAGAAGGATTACTTTATCCTATCCCAGGTATTCCTTAAAGAGGTGAGGTTTCAGGTGTCTCCTATTTTACCAAATAAGACTATCTTCTGTATACCACCCCTACCATGTCAAAACACAACTGATTGGCTCAAACGCATTAAGAAGGAAAGAAATTCCCCAAATTAACTTTTAAGAAGGCACACCTGTTAATTGAAATGCATTCCAGGTGAGTACCTCATGAAGCTGGTTGAGAGAATGCCAATAGTGTGCAAAGCTGTCATCAAGGCAAAGGATGGTTACTTTGAAGAACATCAAATATAAAATATATTTTGATTTGTTTAACACTTTTTGCTTACTACATGATTCCATATGTGTTATTTCATAAATGTGATGTCTTCACTATTAATCTACACTACAGTTCAAAAGGTTGGGGTCACTTAGAAATGTCCTTGTTTTTGAAAGAAAAGCAAATTTTTTGTCCATTAAAATAACATCAAATTGATCAGAAATACAGTGTCGACATTGTTAATGTTGTAAATTACTATTGTTGTTGGAAACGGCTGATTCCCATCTGGACCCGCGGCCTTACGAGTGTTAATCTTCACCATAGGGATGATGCCAGATTTCCTCCAGATGTGACACTTTTTATTCAGGCCAAAGATTTCAATCTTGGTTTAATCAGACCACAGAATCTTTTTGGTCTGAGAGTCTTTAGGAGCCTTTTGGCAAACTCCAAGTGGGCTGTCATATTCCTTTTACTGAGGAGTGGCTTCCGTCTGGCCACTCTACCATAAAGGCCTGATTGGTGGAGTGCTGCTGAGATGGTTGTCCTTCTGGAAGGTTCTTCCATCTCCACAGAGGAACTCAGGAGCTCTGTCAGAGTGACCATTGGGTTCTTGGTCACCTCCCTGACCAAGGCCCTTCTCCCCCGATCGCTGAGTTTGGCCAGGCAGCCAGCTCTAGGAAGAGTCTTGGTAGTTCCATACTTCTTCCATTTAGAATGATGGAGGCCACTGTGTTCTTGGGGATCTTCAATGCTGCAGACATTTTTTGCTACCCTTCCCCAGATCCGTGCCTTGACACAATCCTGTCACAGACCTCTACGGACTATTCCTTCGACCTCATGGCTTTGTTTTTGCTCTGACATGCACTGTCAACTTTGGGACCTTATATAGACAAATGTGTGCCTTTCCAAATCATGTCCAATCAATTGAATTTACCACAGGGGAACTCCAAGTTGTAGAAACATCTCAAGAATGATCTTGGTTTTTGTTCTGACATGCACTATCGACTGTGAGACCTTATATAGACAGGTGTGTGCCTTTCCAAATCATGTCTAATCAATTGAATGTACCACAGGTGGACTCCAATCAAGTTGTAGAAACATCTCAAGGATGATCAATGGAAACAGGATTCACCTGAGCTCAATTTTGAGTCTCATAGCAAAGGGTCTGAAAACTTATGTAAATAAGGTATTTCTGTTTTTTATTTTTAATACATTTGCAAACATTTCTAAAAAACAGTTTTGCTTTGTCATTATGGGGTATTGTGTGTAGATTGATTAGGAACAAAAATATTGAATCCATTTAATCCGTAGAATAAGGCTGTAACATAACAAAATTTGGAAAAAGGGAAGGGGTCCGAATATTATCCAAATGCACTGTATACCACTCCCACACTTTGATTGTATTGCATATTTGAAATATTTACCTGAATTCCTTTCCACCCCACTAAATGTGTCACTACTGGAACATGGTGAAAAAGTTACAATAAAGGAAGAACCATGCACAGTGATCATTTTGAGCCCTTTCCTGCAGTCAAATGACCTAGTGGCCTCATGGGTGGAATGTTGTTCATCTTTTCATAATTTCATAATTAATAAACATTATTTTAAAAGGGGAGCTGAAAATCCGGTGTTTCTATGTCAACCGGTTTTGTTATATTTCAGTCTTCTGTGATGTATATAAAGTGTATGTCACGTCTGCACCCCCCCCCCCCCCCGATGCTTGACAGCGCCAGGCTGCCCTGCATCACGCACTCCCATCGTCCATTACGCACACCTGCCTTCCCTCGTCACTTGCATCAGCGATATTGGACTCACCTGGACTCACTCATCACCTGTTATTACCGCCCCTATATTTGTCAGTTCCCCAGCTCTGTTCCCCGCTTCTGCATTGATTGTCTTTTGTTTGTATTACTAGTTTGCTGACGCTGTTCCTGTCTCGTTCCATGTCCGTTCTTTATTAAGTGTTTCACTCCCCGTACCTGCTTCGTCTCCCCAGCGTCATCTCATGTGACAGAATGCAGAAGACATCACACGAAGCATTGTGGAGTACTGACGTTTCGGTTGGTATGGTGTCGGGCTTCCATGCCCTAGCTGGCTCGAGAGGTTTCCTTGCCCCGGTTGGCTCGGATGGCGCCCATCCCACGTCGGACTTCAGCCGGATCGTCAGTTCTTGTTCGCCCAGCCGGTCCAGGAGTTTTTTTGTTTGTTTTTTGTTTTGTTGGTGACGTCGGGGTGGATTCCGCCGCCAATGGAACCGGGGGTGCCAAAGCCAGCCCATCGGGCTGTCACGCCCTGGCTAGCTTGAGAGGTTTCCTTGCCTTGGTTGGCTCGGCGGCTTCCCATCCCATGTCACACTCCACCGGATCTTTGGGCTCCCTCTCTGCAGCGGGATCGACAGACGTCTTGCCTCAGCCGGGTTGTTGGGCGTCCATGCCTCAGCCGGCTCGCCAGGCTCTCACTCTCCTGCCGGATCGTTGGGCTTCCACGCCCCAACCGGCTTGCCCATGTCTCGGCCGGTTCGCCCAGGTGGGATGCCTGGTGGCGCCCCTAGAGGGGGGTACTGTCACGTCTGCTCCCACTCTCCCCCCCCGGCACTTGAGGGCGCCAGGCTGCCCTGCATCACGCACTCCTATCATCCATTACGCACACCTGCCTTCCCTCGTCACGCGCATCAGTGATTTTGGACTCACCTGGACTCACTCATCACCTGTTATGACCTCCCCTATATTTGTCAGTTCCCCAGCTCTGTTCCCCGCTTCTGCATTGATTGTCTTTTGTTTGTATTACTAGTTTGCTGATGCTGTTCCTGTCTCGTTCCATGTCCGTTCTTTATTAAATGTTTGACTCCCCGTACCTGCTTCGTCTCTCCAGCGTCATCTCATGTGACAGTGTATATCTGACATTCTACAGGTGTCTTCTTTTTTTAAGCCCACTGTGAGACAGTGCTTAATTTGTAAATCGGGAGGTGCCTGAGCAAAATGTGAGCGGGAGAGGGTGGTGACTTGGGAGCTCTGAGGTACCTGAATGTGTGAGAAACAAAATCACCTCTATAGTAAAAACATTCCATGTATATCATTACATTTGCGTAGTGGCATAGAGCAGTAGACTGCCCTACAAAGTAAAAGAGCAGTAACTGCACATTTGGTAAAAAATGTGTTAATTACATTTTTGATACATTAGATACATGCTTTGTCATGTGGACAAATATCCTGCCTCCATTGTGTTGTGTTATGGATAAAATGTGAAGTCATGTTTGCAGTAACTGCAAAAAGTTACAGTGAAACCAAGGAGCAGTAACTGCCATCACTCACATCAGTTACTGCCTTTTACGTTGGTTTCACCAAGTTTTGGACTAGAGTGTCTATGGGTTACCTTAGTATTATTGATTGTTCTTTGCTGATACAAGTCTCAAATATGAAACTGACAGCCACATACAGAAATATTTATGAACATAAGTTTGTGTAAAAGAAAATGCTTTCCAGTTTCACTGACTCACCCAATGATGCGCCGCTTACTCGCTGGTGATGGCCGATGCACTCGTGCCAAAAGCCTCTCTCTCTTTTGTTTTAGTTTGTAAAACAATTAGCCTATTTGGAAGTTGATCAAATATTTTGGTAGCCTACAGCAGAAAGATTAGTCTTCTCTTATCAGCAGGATCTACAGTGGGCTCCAAAATTACTGGCACCCCTGACTGGCAATGCACAAACAATACTTAAAAAAATATAAACAATTTAATTTTTGAGATAAACTCAAAATACCAACATGTGAAAAATACTGTACTTTACTAATGTTTCAATGGAACCGACCAAAATCATTTATTGATTTAATTAAAAATCAATGTCCTCCAAATCAAGGTTTCACAATTAATGGCACCCTGTAAGGGCCGTCGTCGTAATAAAACCAAGGTGCAGTGGAGGATGTGTATTCATTTTGAATATTTAATAAAATGAACCACTATAAACAAAACACTAAACAGCAACGACAGCAAACAGTCCTGTCTGGTCAAAAATGAACGAAACAGAAAACAATCACCCACAAAACCCAAAGGAAAAAACAGGCTACTTATGTGTGACTCCCAATCAGCAACAACAAACTATAGCTGTGCCTGACTGGAAGCCACACGGCCAAAATCAACGAAACAAACCAACCTAGAAAAAATAACATAGAACGCCCACCCAATGTAACACCCTGGCCTAACCAAAATAACAAACAAAAAAAACCTTTCTATGGCCAGGGCGTTACACACCCTTAAATATTATTGTAAATAACATCTACCAAAATTAAACCAGGAATTATATTCCACTTATTTAAGTTTATCTAACTGTTAAGGAACTATATTGAGCCATTACATCACTTCCTTTTTCACTAGGGTATAAAAATGAGGTAACACGCATGCAATATCCCTTTGTCATCCAACACCATGAAGAAAAGAAAAGAACTGGCAGTTCAAAAGGGACAGATGGTCGTAGACCTTCATAAATCTGGTAATGGCTACAAGAAGATCCACAAACAATTGAATATATGACTGAGCACTGTCAGATATGAACAGTTGAAAACCTCATGGGTAGAGGACGCAAATGCATTTTGCCCCCCAGGATACAGAGGAGGATCGTGAGAGAAGCAACAAAATCCCCAAGAATCACTGTTAAAAAATTGCAGGCCTTGGTGGCGTCTTGGGGTCACCAGGTTTCAAAAAGCACCATCAGACGCCACCTCCACAACCACAGGGTCTTTGGAAGGGTTGCCAGAAGAAAGGCCTTAATGACCCCAAGACACAGACGCAAGCGCTTGGAGTTTGCCAAACGTCATTTAAATTATGATCTGGTCAGATGAGACCAAAATTGAATGTTTTGTTCAGATACATCATCGGCATGTTTGGCGTCGAAACAGAGATGCATACAAGGAGAGGCACCTCATACCCATGGTGAAATATGGTAATGGGTCAATTATGTTTTGGGGCTGTTTTAATTCCAGCGGTCCAGAGGCACTGGTTAAGATTGATGGCATAATGAATTCCACCAAGTATCAGGCAATTTTGGCTGACAATCTGGTTGCCTCTGCCAGAAGGCTGGGACTTGGCCGTATGTGGACTTTCCAACAAGACAATGACCCAAAACAGACCTCAAGATCCACACAGAAATGGTTCTGTGACAACAAAATCAATGTTCTGCCATGGCCATCTCAGTCGCCGGACCTCAATCCAATCGAAAACCTGTGGGCTGAGTTGAAGAGGGCAGTTGATAAGCGCAAACCCAAGAATGTGAAGGATCTTGAAAGGATCTGCATAGAGGAATGGTCCAAAATCCCTCCAAATGTGTTCCTTAACCTTGTCAAACATTACAGGAAGAGACCATGCTGTTATCCTTGCCAGAGGTGGTGGCACTAAGTACTAAATGAAGAGTGCCAATAATTATGAAACATTGATTTTGGTGAAATGTATTTTGTATTAAATAATTGTATGATTTTGGTGGGTTCCATTGAAACATTAATAAAGCACAGTATTTCTCACATGTTAGTATTTTGAGTTTCTCTATAATTATATTGTTTATATTTTTGTAAGTATTGTTTGTGCATTTCCAGTCAGGGGTGCCAGTAATTTTGGAACCCACTGTATTTGCTTTTCAACCTGTGTTTTCCAGCTATTTAATTTGAAGTATTGTGAAAGGGCCTGTTTTGTCTGCATGCTGTTTGTTCACTGACAGATTTGTCACGTGTTCCTGACTGTAGGCTATGCCTTGTTACTGGACTACACTCCTAGACAGCTAGGCATTTTTTTTAAAGAAGCTGTTGATCCTCTGTAACTAATTGTATGCTTTTCATGGTGTACTAGGCTATTCTGAATTATTTCATTTGTTTCTGAACAGACAGCAGTAACTCTATAACTTTGGCAAATGTATTTCAATTTATCAGGGGGGCTGCAGCTCCTCCAGCATAAGAGGCAAGACCAATATCTATACCAGGATATTGGTCCCAATATCCAGACCCAGTGAGTTGAGATCATGACAAGTTAAAACTTGAATTCATGTGGTGATCTCAAGACCAAGACCACTAGATCAACAGTCCATGGGTCCTTTCTTGAATTGTAAGAAACACAAGTAAACTTGAGTACAGTACAATACAGTAGAGCACAGTAAAGTAGAGTACAGTAGAGTGCAGTAGAGTAGGGTCAGTACAATATAGTAGAGCACAGAGTACAGTACAGTAGATTACGGTAGAGTAAGGTAAAGTACAGTATAGTATAGTAGAGCACAGTACGGTAGAGCACAGTACAGTAGTGTACAGTAGAGTAGACCACAGTACAGTAGAGTACAGTACAGTAGAGCACAGTACAGTAGAGTACAGTACAATACAATACGGTACAGTACAGTACATTATAGCACATTATAGATGTCTATGTTTTGGCCAAATAGATGTCAATGTTTGTGTTCTTGGAGGTTTGGAGCCTCCCTGCTGGCTATGCATCTCAATACTCTTTTTCCTGAAGTGTGCTCTTGTCCGCTACCCACATGGTGGTCCTTGGTAGCTCAGTTGGTAGAGCATGGCGAATGCAACTTTAAAATGGAGATAGCCTCAATGGCACTGCCCGTGCTGTCACAGATGCCATAATGGCACAGATTCAAAGATGAGATCTCTTTATATCTCTATGGTGTCAATTGGTTCGGTTGTGACCATTTCGGTTTGGACAATTTTATAATTATTTTGGACACGTACAAAGGCAAAGAATCCCCATAGCTAACATATGGCTGGCTATTTTTCATTTGGACATACAGTATGTACATCCCAGCAAACATATATTTTAGTCCCAAAACCGTACTGTACATATTTCTTGATTTATTAGCTGTTACCCTTAAGTTGTTCTATTGAAGTAATAGTGTTAAAAGGAGTCAGGGTTTGGGACGACGACCTCTCAATATAAATTAAGTTGGAAGTTTACATACACCTTAGCCAAATACATTTAAACTCAGTTTTTCACAATTTCTGACATTTAATCCTAGTAAAAATCTCTGTCTTAGGTCAGTTAGGATCACCACTTTATTTTAAGAATGTGAAATGTCAGAATAATAGTTGAGATAATTATTTATTTCATCACATTCCCAGTGGGTCAGAAGTTTACATACACTCAATTAGTATTTGGTATTGCCTTTAAATTGTTTAACTTGGGTCAAACGTTTCAGGTAGCCTTCCACAAGCTTCCCACAATAAGTTGGGTGAATTTTGGCCCATTCCTCCTGACAGAGCTGGTGTAACTGAGTCAGGTTTGTAGGCCTCCTTGCTCACACAGGTTTTTTCAGTTCTGCCCCCAAATTTTCAATAGGATTGAGGTCATGGCTTTGTGATGGCCACTCCAATATCTTGACTTTGTTGTCCTTAAGCCATTTTGCCACAACTTTGGAAGTATGCTTGGGGTCATTGTCCATTTGGAAGACCCATTTGCGTCCAAGCTTTACTTCCTGACTGATGTCTTGAGATGTTGCTTCAATATATCCACATCATTTTACTTCCTCATGGTGCCATCTATTTTGTGAACTGCACCAGTCCTTCCTGCAGCAAATCACCCCCACAACATGATGCTGCCACCCCCGTGCTTCATGGTTGGGATGGTGTTCTTCGGCTTGCAAGCCTCCCCTTTTTCCTCCAAACATAATGATGGTCATTATGGCCAATCAGTTCTATTTTTGTTTCATCAGACCAGAGGACATTTCTCCAAAAAGTCAGGTTATGTCAATATAGGACACGTTTTACTGTGGATATAGATACTTTTGTACCTGTTTCCTCCAGCATCTTCACAAGGTCCTTTGCTGTTGTTCTGGGATAGATTTTCACTTTTCGCACCAAAGTACGTTCATCTCTAGGAGACAGAATGCGTCTCCTTCCTGAGAGGTATGACAGCGACGTGGTCCCATGGTGTTTATACTTGCGTGTTGAACGTGGTTCCTTCAGACGTTTGGAAATTGCTCCCAAGAATGAACCAGACTTGTGGAGGTCTACAATTTCTTTTCTGAGGTCTTGGCTGATTTCTTTTGATTTTCCCATGATGTCAAGCAAAGAGGTACTGAGTTTGAAGGTAGGCCTTGAAATACATCCACAGGTACACCTCCAATTGACTCAAATGATGTAAATTAGCCTATCAGAAGCTTCTAAAGCCATGACATCATTTTCTGGAATTTTCCAAGCTGTTTAAAGGCACTGTCAACTTAGTGTATGTAAACCTCTGACCCAAAACTATAGTTTGTTAATTAATAACGAATTTTGTGGAGTGGTTGAAAAACAAGTTTTAATGTCACCAACCTAAGTGTATACAAACTTCCGATTTCAACTGTAGGTATATAAACAATTACTTTGTACAATATTAATTATACAATTTGTTTGCCTTGGATTGAATTAGAACATATCATGATGTAAATAAATGTTGTTTTGGGTGGGAGTTAAATTTGCACCACTTCTGTAGAATCACCCAGATAAGGATAAAACAAACCAAACAGTACACATACATGCGTCTCAGGAGTGAGACTGATCTAAACAAACACATGCAGCTGGCCACCTCCCTGTTGTGTGTGTTGTGTGTGTTTGTTTGTGTGTGTGCATATGTGTGTAAATATTCACTGTGCCACAGCTTGTTGGAGCCCAGCTGCACGGACATGATCAAACATGCACAGACACAGACACACGCATACACACACACACACACACACACACACACACACACAACACACACACACACACACACACACACACACACACACACACACACACACACACACACACACACACACACACCAAACGGACTTGTTGCAGATATAAATAATTGTTGCGGATAAAAAAAAAATCAGTGTGTGATAACGTAATGCACACAAAATGTACTTTTTCGCGTATGTTTTCATGTACCGAATAAAAATCTAAAGTTAAATCTGTTTCCAGCGCATTTTCAACCCTACTGATAGTTTTGTAACAAAAACTGTTGAGTTAAATAGCAAATGTGCTTACTCTGGTCTTGGCACATGTGCACTAGCCAACAGCTCACAGACACAGTGTGGGAAGGCTAGTCGATAATCAAGTCACCAGAATCAGACCCTCGATATGTATTGGAAAGGAGCATCAAGTTCACCGTGCACTTTCACCACCCTGTGAAGTTAATCAGAAATTATTTCATCTGTAGCCTAATAAACTGCATGATTTCCTGAGTCGTTGTGGGAGGACCTCACACCATATCATCACATGATTCAGTTTACTTCGATATGATGGTTATTATATCAATATTTGTGCATAAAGGCGTTTTCACCACCATTTCTCGCATAATTCATTTTACCGACACAAAAATATCCTACCATGTCTAACGAACAATGCAAATAGTCCGGGTAGCCATTTGATTAGCTGTTCAGGGAAAAAGCTGATAAGAAGCCTTTTGGACCTAGTCTTGGCGGTCCGGTACCGCTTGTCGTGTGGTAGCAAAGAGAACAGTCTATGACTAGGGTGGATGGAGTCTTTGGCAATTTTTAGGGCCTTCCTCTGACATAGAGGAAGGCCCTATAGAGGTCCTGGATGGCAGGAAGCTTGGCCCCAGTGATGTACTGGGCCGTACTCACTACCCTCTTGTAGTGCCTTGCGATCGGAGGCAGAGCAGTTGCCAAACCAGGCAGTGATGCAAGCAGTCAGGATGCTCTCGATAGTGCAGCTGTAGGACTTTTTGAGGATCTGAGGACCCATGCCAAATCTTTTCAGTGTCCTGAGGGGGAATAGGCGTGGTCGTGCCCTCTTCACGACTGTCTTGGTGTGTTTGGACCATGATAATTTGTTGGTGATGTGGACACCAAGGAACTTGAAGCTCTCAACCTGCTCCACTACAGCCCCATCTATGAGAATTGGGGCATGCTTGGTCCTCCTTTTCCACAATCATCTCCTTTGTCTTGATCGCGTTGAGGGAGATGTTGTTATCCTGGCACCACACTGCCAGGTCTCTGACCTCCTCCCTATAGGCTGTCTCATCGTTGTCGGTGATCAGGCCCACCACTGTTGTGTTGTCGGCAAACTTAATGATGGTGTTGGAGTCGTGCTTGGCCATGCAGTCATGGGTGAACAGGGAGTACAGGAGCGGGCTGAGCACGCACCCCTGAGGGGCCCCTGTGTTGAGGATCAGCGTGGCAGATGTGTTGTTACCTACCCTTACCACCTGGTGGTGGCCCGTCAGGAAGTCCAGGATCCAGTTGCAGAGGGAGGTGTTTAGTCCCAGGGTCCTTAGCTTAGTGATGAGCTTTGAGGGCACTGTGGTGTTGAATGCTGAGTTGTAATCAATGAATAGCATTCTCACATAGGTGTTCCTTTTGTCCAGGTGTAAAAGGGCAGTGTGGAGTGCAATAGAGATTGCATCATCTGTGGATCTGTTGGGGCGACATGCAAATTGGAGTGGGTCTAGGGTTTCTGGGATAATGGTGTTGATGTGATCCATGACCAGCCTTTCAAAGCACTTCAAGGCTGTAGACGTCGCTAATCATTTAGGCAGGTTACCTTGGTGTTTTTGGGCCCAGGGACTATGGTGGTCTGCTTGAAAAATGTTGGTATTACAGACTCGGTCAGGGACAGGTTGAACATGTCAGTGAAGATACTTGCCAGTTGGTCAGCGCATGCTCGGAGTACACGTCCTGGCAATCCGTCTGGCCCTGCGGCCTTGTGAATGTTGACCTGTTTAAAACTGTGGATGGAAATGTGGTTAGTGTCTAATATAGATGAGTAAATCAAGTGCTTTTGTCCTCCCAATATTCACTTTGATTTTCGTTGTGTCTTCAGAGTAAGTAGGTGGACGAATCTCAGCTGTCGAAGAATCCACTACGTCTGCTCCTCTTCCTCACTGGTTTGTTGGAGTGACACTTCATAGTCAGTGAGGTGTTTGTCAGAATTCTCCTCAAAGAGCTGTGGGCCAACGTTCAGACTAGACACCATCAACACAACAACAGCTGTCCTACATGGATCCATGTGGACCACAATGAATTTCTGCTAACATTGTGTTACTGCAATCAGGCTCATGCAGCTTTGGAGTCTCTGTGTCCTAGATTCAGAGCACTGCCATACTCCCTCCCTCCCTCCTCCTCCTCCCCCTCTCTTCCTCTCCTCCCTCACTTGCCTCACCTCTGACCATCTTTCAAGCCCTCCCCTTGTCTCTTCACACCCTCATCCCTTTTCCTTTAGTCTGGTTGGTTAAATATTCCGTACCTCTATCTTTCTCCCTCCTCCCAGTTACTCTATCCCACCTTTCTGTTGTCCTCTCCTTCTCTCCTCCCTCATTGTCTCACTCTCTCCGATTGGCTTGGACACTGACACTGATTCACCACATCCTCCTCCCCACTGCACAATGGAGCCTGAATCAGCACTATCACTGTGTGTGTGTGTGTGTGTGTGTGTGTGTGAGAGAGAGAGAGACACAGACAGACAGAGACAGAGGATAATTAAGAAGGAGGCTGAGAAAGACAGTGAGGGGGAGAGAGAGAGGGAGAGAGAGGGCAGTTGTCGGCTGCCAACAGTATCATAAGTCAGAGATTTATGGCAGAAACTGATTACAAATTCCGCACTTTGAGTCCACCAGCCTGTCTGTCTCCTGCTGCCAGAGTCGCCTCACCCCCACACATACAGTGCATTTGGAAAGTATTCAAGCCCTTTGACTTTTTCCACATTTTGTTATGTTACAGCCTTATTCTGAAATTGATTAAATAAAACATGTTCCTAATCAATCTACACACAATACCCCATAATAAAAAAGTAAAAATAAGTTTTTAGAAATGTTTGCCAATGTATTAAAAATAAAAAACTGAAATACCTTATTTACATAAGTATTCAGACCCGTTGCTATGAGACTCGAAATTGAGCTCAGGTTCATCCTGTTTCCAATGATTATCCTTGAGATGATTCTACAACTTGATTGGAGTCCACCTGTGGTAAATTCAATCGATTGGAAATGATTTGGAAAGGCACACACCTGTCTATATAAGTTCCCAAAGTTGACAGTGCATGTCAGAGCAATAACCAAGCCATGAAGTCGAAGGAATTGTCCGTAGAGTTCTGAGACAGGGTTGTGTCGAGGCACAGATCTGGGGAAGGGTAGTAAAAAAATGTCTGCAGCATTGAAGATCCCCAAGAACACAGTGGCCTCCATCATTCTAAATGGAAGAAGTTTGGAACCACCAAGACTCTTCCTAGAGCTGGCTGCCCGGTCAAACTCAGCGATCGGGGGATAAGGGCCTTGGTCAGGGAGGTGACCAAGAACCCAATGGTCACTCTGACAGAGCTCTAGAGTTCCTCTGTGCAGATGGGAGAACCTTCCAGAAGGACAACCATCTCTCCAGCACTCCACCAATAAGGCCTTTATGGTAGAGTAGCCAAACTTCAGCCACTCCTCAGTAAAAGGCACATGACAGCCTGCTTGGAGTTTGCCAAAAGGCACCTAAAGACTATCAGACCATGAAAAACAAGATTTTCTGGTCTGATGAAACCAAGATTGACCTCTTTGGCCTGAATGTCAAGCATCACGTCTGGAGGAAACCTGGCACCATCTCTACGGTGAAGCATGGTGTTAACAGCATCATGCTGTGAGGATGTTTTTCAGCGGCAGGGACTGGGAGACTAGTCAGGATCGAGGCAAAGATGAACGGAGCAAAGTACAGAGAGATCAGACCGGGGCGAAGGTTCACCTTCCAACAGAAGAACGACCCTAAGGACACAGCCAAGACAACACAGGAGTGGCTTCGGGACAAGTCTCTGAATGTCCTTGAGTGGCCCAGCCTGAGCCCGGACTTGAAACCGATCGAACATCTCTGGAGAGACCTGAAAATAGCTGTGCATCAATGCTCCCAATCCAACCTGACAGAGCTTGAGATCTGCAGAGAAGAATGGGAAAACCTCCCCAAATACAGGTTTGACAAGCTTGTAGCGTCATACCCAAGAAGACTCAATGCTGTAAACGCTGCCAAAGGTGCTTCAACAAAGTACTGAGTAAAGGGTCTGCATGCTAATGTTATATTTCTTATTTTTTATAAACTAGCAAACATTTCTAAAAACCTGTTTTTGTTTTGTCATTATGGGGTATTGTGTGTAGATTGATGAGGGAAAAAAACTATTTAATACATTTTAGAATAAGACTGTAACGCAACAAAATGTGGAAAAAGTCAAGGAGTCTGAATACTTTCCGAAGGCACTGTATACAGTGAGGGAAAAAAGTATTTGATCCCCTGCTGATTTTGTACATTTGCCCACTGACAAAGAAATGATCAGTCTATAATTTTATTGGTAGGTTTATTTGAACAGTGAGAGATAGAATAACAACAACAAAAAATCCAGAAAACGCATGTCAAAAATGTTATAAATTGATTTGCATTTTAATGAGGGAAATAAGTATTTGACCCCTCTCAATCAGAAAGATTTCTGGCTCCCAGGTGTCTTTTATACAGGTAACGAGCTGAGATTAGGAGCACACTCTTAAAGGGAGTGCTCCTAATCTCAGTTTGTTACCTGTATAAAGACACCTGTCCACAGAAGCAATCAATCAATCATATTCCAAACTCTCCTCCATGGCCAAGACCAAAGAGCTCTCCAAGGATGTCAGGGACAAGATTGTAGACCTACACAAGGCTGGAATGGGCTACAAGACCATCGCCAAGCAGCTGTGTGAGAAGGTGACAACAGTTGGTGCGATTATTCGCAAATGGAAGAAACACAAAAGAACTGTCAATCTCCCTCGGCCTGGGGCTCCATGCAAGATCTCACCTCGTGGAGATGCAATGATCATGAGAACGGTGAGGAATCAGCCCAGAACTACACGGGAGGATCTTGTCAATGATCTCAAGGCAGCTGGGACCATAGTCACCAAGAAAACAATTGGTAACACACTACGCCGTGAAGGACGGAAATCCTGCAGCGCCCGCAAGGTCCCCCTGCTCAAGAAAGCACATATGCATGCCGTCTGAAGTTTGCCAATGAACATCTGAATGATTCAGAGGACAACTGGGTGAAAGTGTTGTGGTCAGATGGGACCAAAATGGAGCTCTTTGGCATCAACTCAACTCACCGTGTTTGGAGGAGGAGGAATGCTGCCTATGACCCCAAGAACACCATCCCCACCGTCAAACACGGAGGTGGAAACATCATGCATTGGGGGTGTTTTTCTGCTAAGGGGACAGGACAACTTCACCGCATCAAAGGGACGATGGACGGGGCCATGTACCGTCAAATCTTGGGTGAGAACCTCCTTCCCTCAGCCAGGGCATTGAAAATGGGTCGTGGATGGGTATTCCAGCATGACAATGACCCACGACAATGACCCAACACACGGCCAAGGCAACAAAAGAGTGGCTTAAGAAGAAGCACATTAAGGTCCTGGAGTGGCCTAGCCAGTCTCCAGACCTTAATCCCATAGAAAATCTGTGGAGGGAGTTGAAGGTTCGAGTTGCCAAACGTCAGCCTCGAAACCTTAATGACTTGGAGATCTGCAAAGAGGAGTGGGACAAAATCCCTCCTGAGATGTGTGCAAACCTGGTGGCCAACTACAATAAATGTCTGACCTCTGTGATTGCCAACAAGGGTTTTGCCACCAAGTACTAAGTCATGTTTTGCAGAGGGGTCAAATACTTATTTCCCTCATTAAAATGCAAATCATTTTATAACATTTTTGACATGATTTTTCTGGATTTTTTTGTTGTTATTCTGTCTCTCACTGTTCAAATAGACCTACCATTAAAATTATAGACCGATCATTTCTTTGTCAGTGGGAAACAGTACAAAATCAGCAGGGGATCAAATACTTTTTTCCCTCACTGTACATGCAAACACACACGCACACACTCAGAGGAGAGGAGGCACTCCAAATCGAACACCCTTTCCACCATCTACCCTCCCCTTCACACCACCTCTTTCTAACCCTTTCCTTTAATCTGTTTGCCTTCACTGGCCCCTTTCCTCACTTTCTATCTCTTCTATACTCTGTTCTTCCGCAGATGTTTCTTCCTCTCCCACTCTCTGTCCTTCATCGTTCTCCACCTGCTTTAGCTCATACTCTCCCTGTCTGGCCTCGTCTCTTTAGCCTTCCTGCTCTGCTCTCCCACCAGCAGCCTTGGTGTCACCATCACAACTCTGGATACTGTGATAGTTCAATGGCATCTCCTGTAGTGCTGCAATTCTTGTATAAAATCCATAGGAGACAGATTCTGCCTTGCCAGATGGGGACAGAGGAGGGTCTTACTCAATAAATCACGCAGGCATGCATGCATGCATGCAGGCATGCAAAGACACATACACATGCACACAAACAGAATTTACATAATTGACGCTCCAACCCTGCTAATCTTTGGCTATTTGTCTGCGAGTCTAGGATTACATGTGTTATTAAATACAGAATTCCAAATGAGCCTTGTTAAATAAGAAAGTACTCCCCTTTTAATGAAGCTAATTTATATGGAAATTACACATAATACGCACAATTCAGAAAAAGATTGATCCTCATTGGATGATAGGGAGGAATTAGAGGAAAAGAGCATGAGAGTGATTACTCCTGTCTTTGTAGGGCTATAATGTTCAGGCAGAAAATTATTTGAGGTGTACACAGGTATAAAGGCATGCAGACAGACACAGACAAACACTCACACACACACACACACACACACACACACACACACACACACACACACACACACACACACACACACACACACACACACACACACACACACACACACACACACACACACACACAAACACCAGGTTTGGGGGCCATGCTAAGAGCTATTATACTTCAGCCTGGCGTGTTTGATGGAGAGTGTATGTGTGAACTAGTGTCCTCCTGACGACCCTGCAGAGCTCCAGTCTGATTGTCTGGTTCCCACTGATCCATCACGCTGTCTGATCACTGAGAAAATCTCCTTCACTCTGAAACAAAGCACCATACTGAGACGCTTTAGAACTGAGGTAGAGGTGTGTTTCTGCTCTCTCTCCTTCCCACTCCTTCTTTCTCCTCTCTCTTTACCCCTCCCTCCCACTCTCTCTCTTTCCATTTCTGCCCTGCACAGATGTGTAGTGTGGGTTTAACTCTACTCAGATAGCCTCTATGTCTGAGAGTGTGTGTGCTTCTGTGTGTGTGTGCTTCTGCGTTTCTGTGGTTGACTGTGTGTGAGTGCGTATGCTACTGTGTGTATGTGGTTGACTGTGTATGTGTCTCTCTCTCTTTGAGTGGTGATTTATTAATGCAGGTCTAGCTGCCTGCAGATATCCCCTCACAGACTGCTTCGGCCCCTCAGGTAAGAAACTCATCATTGCCCTCTGGTGGGCTAAAGGGTGTAGAAGACATCCAGTCAATGGTAGAAGAAGACGCTTATTGCAGTCCTGTTTTTTCCCATTATCTTGAGGATTGTACCATTCTCCTCTTTTTTACTTTAAGACGGGAAGACTAAATATCTGAGGGAAATGAGGGAGGATTCTAGGAGAGGAAACAAGGATCTGAGGAAACACACGCTTGTTTCACAAGTGCATCATCACACACCAACCTGTTGCCATTATACACACACTCACAAGCGTACACACACTGAAGACTTCATGTGGATCCACAATGAGAAATTGTTAAGCGCAAAGGACCCAAGCAAGTTAACTTGAATAAATAAAACCAAATGTATTCATTGAAATGCAGGCCATAAGTCCTTAGTTGTGCTTGATTTTGAATGTGTCTCTCGTGTTTTGTGTTTGTGTGTTGCATCCACTCATACATATCCTGGCCCCAAACCCTCCAAATGAAAAGTTTAATCCGAGTTTAGTCAACAGCTTTATTTGTAAGTGCACATTCCAGAACAGAGCAACAGCAGATCTGATAAAGGCTGGTGTTTCTTTAATTCTTTACTCAGTTGTTACAAATAGAGAGCTATAAGTCATGTACGCACATAAACGATTCCTGCAGCTGCCTACTGTGCATCCTCCCCGCCCCAGAGCTATCGCTCCCTCTCCACTAACTGCTGCAGTCCCTAACACGGCCACTAATTTCACTGCTGCTTGTTTTGACCTGTGGGCATTTGTGGTGGTCTGCATCAGGACCCATCACCAACCCTGCAATCCCTTCTACAGCCGCTCCTACTACTACACCACACAGCTTCTCATGTGATTGCCTCCACAACTATAGGCCCAGCAACAGCTCCTACTTCTGCCCCTACAAATAATGGCACCACCCACTTATTAATTTCTGCCAGGACCTCAAGGCAGTTGATGGCGATCATTCAGATGTCGAAGTCAGAGGTGGGAGACTTCAATGTTTTCTTAATTATGATCACCTTCCTGATAAGCTCCTTTGCCTTTCTCAACATTTTATTGGTATAGCACCCTCCTCCTTTCCCCTCCACCATCCTCTCTACCTTTTCTAGCAGCCCTTTCACCTGCTCTCGGTTGGCGAGGTCTTGGTGAGGTCCTTGTTGTTGAAGACATGGTATCTGTTCTGGCACCTCTTCAGCAGAGCCTTGAGTGCCTTTGGGGACTCCTATGTACTCTTCTATCTGCATGCCGTCCAGAATCTCCTTGTGGTGAAAAGAACCAAGCCATAGTTCTGCACCGCTTTCTCCCTAAAAATCGTTGTAATGTGCCCCACAACCATCTCATCTTCTTCAGTGAAGAGGCCGAGTGGGAGGACTACAAGGAAGGCATGGGGGCCAGGGACACATATCTGGCAATCTCAGTGTGGAGGTAATCTGGAGCAACAAAAAAATACACGTCAAAGGGCAATATTGGAAGCAACACCAGACACAAACCAGAAGGTAGGGCTAGTTTAGAGGTTTTCTTCAATGGTTAAGTTATGACCATTTTTCCCCAATGGAATTATGGATTCAGTCAAAGTCCTGTGACAATATTGAAACATAAAGGAAATATATGTAGTTATACCTACTTGAAATGACATATTTTTCAGATTTAAATGTCCTTAACTATTAGCTATTGGTTAACCATTCTCTGCTTTTGCAAACGCTTTGGTGGCTTTTTGTTTCATCAATGATGTAATGAGTAGAGCCTGTAAAGGATTGTTACAATACACACGTTTAACACTATTTTCAAGATACAGAAACGTTTAGGCCAAAGTAGCTTCGAATCCTGATTGAACCTTTAAAAGCAGTAATGCAATTAAGTTTCACTGTTTAAAGTGTAGCCCGTCCAGATGGTCAGCTATAGATTTCATATATCTTATTTAAGTCATTCACATAATGAAAACAAATGGCTTATATTCATATATTTTTCTAGTGTTCTCTGCTCAGCATTTACAAATCATCAGTTACTTGCCCTCAACTAAGGTTGTTACATTAGAGCTACCTATTCTTTAAGAACATACATGTAAAACATGAACAACGAGGACCATTGCCAAAATAATGTTGCATTTGGTTGCATAGGACAGTATATTACCAAGTACAGACAGGCATGCATACTTACTTTATCCAAATTATGATAAGAAGCAGTATTTTAATCCTTGTTCTCTTCCTGTCCTCAAAATGAGGCTTGGACACCTGTTCCCCAAGCAGAGAACTTTCCCATGGATTTTCATAGAAATCACCTGACCACAACCTTGCTTTCCTCTGACGTTTTGAGGAGGCAGCGAGTAGAGGATGAGATGACACAAAGAATAAAGGAAATACTTTTGACATTGAGTCAGTTAGAGCAGGGTTTTTCAAACTCAGTCCTGCCACCCCCCCCCCCCCCCCCAACAAAAAAAACACAGGACAGAGTTTGGGAAATGATTAGGTTCAAATACCTCCTCCTCGAATCTTGAGCCTCTTGTCTGCAATTCTCATAAATAAACAGAAAAACAAGTTAGGGATTCATGAAGTAGAATGTGATGGTAGGCCTACTTTCATCTGAAATTGAACATAAGAAATCAGTGGAAGGGCAGTCATAGCCATATCAACATCAGTTAAATGTTTTGCATAAACCCCTGCTGTATGACTGACTATACATTTCCTCTGATATCTTTAGTGTGGCATCATTCTAACACTGTCGTGACTGGAATTACACCGTTTTTTCTCTCTCACATCATCTTCAGTTTCAACAGAAATAGAAACAATTCAACTCTTCAACCTTTAAGCAACAAATCACACTGAAGGTGACAGCATCACTCAGGATAGTCAACAAAGGCTTTATTCAAACATGAAATAAAAAAATACTAACAAAGAAACAAAAAACAGAAATCACAAGGTTTCGCATAAATACATACGGTCCAGAGCATATCAGAGACGACACATTTAAAAAAGGAATATACAACAACATTTAGACGCAAGCAGCAAAATAACCCAACAAAACAAAGACAGTGCATATAAGAACTAATCTGAAATAATGTAGTGTTTTCTCTGTTCCTGGCTGTTATGAAGCATGTATGCATCTCATCATCTCAAATGCATTAATGGTAGTTGCCACTTAAAGGTTAATATGAAACTAATAAACTATTAGCATGGGTCTTTGCATTGTGTGGACAAATTGCCACCTTACCAGAGTTCAAATGGTCATTGCAGTCAAGAGCTAGGTTATAGACATCAGTGCTACAACCCAAAATGCTGACAGTACAGACCGCGGGATCCATTGGTGTCATGCTTCACTACGCTGAATATTTCAATAGTGTGCGTGGTGGTACCAGTGAGAATACAACTCAGAGGGGAATATCATGTCTCCTAACCTGGATGAAGGAGGCTCATGTTACTCAGCCCCTTGCACGGCGTATTATGACGAACTATGATTTCAAATCAAATCAGTAAAGGAATGGATGAAGGGCAAATGCTCAAGTTAAATACTAGGGCCGGGACGATACCAATACCGCAATACTCGTTACTATCGTGGCAAGGAAACAAAGCAGGTTTAACTTCTTTAAGAAAACAGCCCTAATGTTAGAAACAAACCTCATTATGTTGTCATCCAGTCAAATTTATTTTCCAAGCTATAGCACACAATATTTGACATACAGCAGTTTTTAAAGGACCAAAGACTTGATCTGCTTCATGTTTTAATTTTTGCCATGGAAAAAAAACATTGAGATACTGGTATCGTTCTGGCCCAATTAAATACCCCTGCAGGACACACCTTAGAACAATAAAACACAACAGGATCCTTGCTGATCAAACATTGCTATCTAATTACATGGATAGCAGATCGTTTTATAGTATTCTACTGTAATTACTGCAGAAGACACAGTTTCAGTATAGTGCTTTCAGAGCATCGTCCTATGGCAGAGTGGTTCTTATTTACTCTAATTCAATACAGGGCCTAATCTATGAAATAGAGTATAAGATGGTGAAACTATGAAATAGGACTAGTTCTCTTGCACTGAAATGTGCACCCTGACTTAAAGGGGAGCAAGCTTTGTCTTTTGATGTATAAAAACAACTCATACCAATAAGGATGCAAAATACTATTCATATATATTTCTGTGTGTGTGGTGAATATTAGTGAACTTTAACAGTTTTTTCAACTATAAAAATAGCTAAAAAAATCTGACAAGTATTTTTAGTACAGTGTAGCGTTAAATTCATATAGATTATTTTATTTTAAATATCAGATACATTAAAGTAAAAGGCTGGTATAAAAGTAATCTGCTCCTCCTTTCCTCCTAAGACATTGCCATGTAACAGACTCAAAACAGAACACCAGTCCTCCACACTTTCAACTTACGCTTTAGATAGAGCAGCATGAGGACTAAACTCAAGTCATCTATTTCCTGCCGAAGCAATACTACTACTCAACATACCAAACAAGCAGCCTGGTCCCAGATCAGTATATGCTTCAGCCAACTATAATGCTAGTCAGAGAAGTTGGTGAAGCACAAACAGATCTGAGCTCAGGCTAGGAATGGTAACTCGTCCCATTTGTGACAACAGCATTGGGTCTCTACAGGACATAACATAAGTGTCCAATTGCAATGTCCAAATCACTGGACTGGTGGAGCAAGAAGGCCCCTTCAGCCCAAATGTGGCAAACAGAAGTCACAGAATCTATTTCACACAGGACAGGGGTTAAGGAAGGGCCAGGGGTTGTAAGCAAACATCCAATAAGACTTTATATAAAATATAACTCAGTTACCACTCACTGTCTTCATTACAAAAGCCTTTTTTTAAATAAATTAACAAAAAGGTGAAATGAAAACAAGGTAAAGGATTTAAAAGGAAACAAGGGGAGTTAAACTGTCTGTCAAGCTCCATGAAGTCAAAAGGGCAACAACTTTTTTTTAAGTGAAAATGCAGACACTAAAGCATGAATCATGCAGAGCCTTCACTTCCTCACGGACGCACACAGTAGGCATAACCACAGGTAGAACAAGACACGGGCATGCACACACACACAGGCTCAAACACGCACCAACATACACACACCAGTCCCATCTGAGAATTAGTCTCTTATAGGCAGACCTTGGGCAACGGCACATTCAAAGATTGCGTAAGTAAGCCGTCTGGCAAAAGAGACTATCTGAGAATGGGATGTACAGTATAATAAGTGGGTGTCGATGGAGGCAGCTGCCTGCCAACATACACCACAGGCGGCCGGTGACACCTTAATTGGGGGGGGGGGCCTCATAGTAATGGCTGGAACGGATTAATGGAATGGATTAATGGAATGGTATTGAACACACCAAATACATATTTTCCACGTGTTTGATACCATTCCATTCATTCCATTCTAGCCATTATTATGAGCCGTCCTCCCCTCAGCAGCCTCCTGTGCCATACACTCAGATATAAAAAAGGCAAAAAAAAAGAAAAAAGGAAACCCGAGGAGAACTCCATGGCTCACGCCACTGACATTTTAAGGACACTTAAAAAGAGGATTGTATCGTTTGGGTTGAGACTGAAAGCGTTTCGCTTTGTACCTCGTCTATGCTGGTTATAGAGTTGCCAAAGCATGATATAAAAAAATAAGATACGACTGAAATAAATAACTCAACTCTTCCAGTGGATGTGAAAAAAAGGCCACTGAATGCTTCTGAGATGCAAACTCAACGGCTCGTCAAAACCTAACCATGACCCTTTAGGCTTAACGCCATAACTTGAGGCCTTAATTATTGGCATTGTTCATTAATGAATATAATCTTATCGGAGATTGAAATCCTGAACTGAAACACAAAAACCTCGCCTGAACTCCTGCACAAATCCTCCACGTACAGTACCAGTCAAAAATTTGGACACCTACTCATTCAAGGGTTTTTCAAGAGATCATCCACTCTGCGTCTCACAAAGACACGGCGGTTGGAACCAAAAATCTCAAATGTAGACTCATTAGACCAGATAGATTTCCACCGGTCAAATGTCCATTGCTCGTGTTTATTGGCCCAAGCAAGTCTCTTCTTATTATTGCCGTCCTTGAGTAGTGCTTTCTTTGCAGCAATTTGACCATGAAGGCCTGATTCACACAGTCTCCTCTGAACAGTTGGTGTTGAGATGTGTCTGTTACTTGAACTCTGTGAAGCATTTATTTGGTCTGCAATTTCTGAGGCTGGTAACTAATGAACGTATCCTATGCAGCAGAGGTAACTCTGGGTCTTCCATTCCTGTGGTGGTCCTCATGAGAGCCAGATTCATCATAGTGCTTAATGGTTTTTGCAAGTGCACTTGAATAAACTTTCAAAGTTCTTGACATTTTCCGGATTGATTGACCTTCATGTCTTAAAGTAATGATGGACTGTCATTTCTCTTTGCTTATTTGAGCTGTTCTTGGTCTTTTACCAAATAGGGCTATCTTCTGTATACCACCCCTACCATGTCAAAACACAGCTGACTGGCTCAAACGTATTAAGGAAAGAAATTCCACAAATTAACAAGGCACATTTGTTAATTGAAATGCATTCCAGGTGACTACCTCTTGAAGCTGGTTGAGAGAATGCCAAAAGTGAGCAAAGCTGTCATCAAGGCAAAGGGTGGCTACTTTGAAGAATCTAAAATATATTTTGATTTGTTTAACACTTTTTTGGTTACTACATGACTCCATGTGTTTTTTCCTAGTTTTGATGTCTTCACAATTATTCTACAATGTAGAAAATAGTAAAAATAAAGAAACCATGAAATGAGTAGGTGTGTCCAAACTTTTGACTGGTACTGTACATCAATGCATCATTTGCTCAAGAGATCTAGTTCTGTCTGCATGGATAAAGGAATTATCTCCAGTAATGGAGTTTTGGATAAAGGCCAGTTGAGTCAGAATATGGCTGATAGAGAGTTGGTCAATCTGTGAGACGGGGCTACTCAATGACTAACTACTAACAGTGCCTCAATCCCATAATAGCACAGATTTCATATGGCAAAAGCAAGTAACAATACAGGCATCAAACGGACACCGTTAGGAGTTAATGGTGAGGTCCCTATACAAAACCAATGACAAGGTAAAATAAACTTTTAGTCCAATGTTTCACACACTTCTTGTTTTACATGTTTTGTTGAGCTCATGAATCGTGACATGCACTCTTGCTGTGAAGATTGAACAGTGCATGTTTGACTTCCTCAGAAACCCAGTTAGAAAGTTTGATTGACTAGGGCCCTGAAGCTGGATGCAATCGCTACAGATAATTCCTCTCCAAAAATGACTTTTTGACCAATTATCTATCCAGTTACTTCCCACTTCCTCAAGCAACGAAATTTGAGTGGGAGAGATATAGCACAGACACACCTTGCCCAAAAGGCCAGCCCAGAGTGGCTTAGGGCCAAACCCCATGTTTTCGTTCAAAGTGAACACACAGCACAAGCAGTGGGGCAGTTGGTGGGGCACACACGGGTAGTGGATTCATACTTTAAAACATTTAACCAGTCGACCCTGCCCTGCTTACATCCCATCCACAGAAAGAACAACTGAACACAAACATATTAGGTCCTCAAAACAAACAAAAACATAACTATTAAAACATAGGTTCTAACACAAAACAGACAGTTAAGGTTGTTTTGGGGAATAGATAAAAAAATGTAAGTGATGAAAAGACAAAATGTCACATTGAGAATAGGCCCCTCACTTCTCCTCAGCTCCATCCCTCCATTCTCTCCCTCCAACTCTATGAGGCTTTGGCTTTTCTCGCACGGGGTGACGTCTTGTCATCGGACTTCACCACACCGTTGGCAGAACCTACTAACAAAACAAACAAGAACAACATGTCAGAAACATATCTGCAGAGTTGTAATGGTTGGAGGTGGGTGTTCCAAGGGGGCAGGGGCAGCGGCAGACTCACCCCGGGCCAGGTCCTTCTTGTGGGGCTTGCTCTTCGGGCTGAAAGCCTTCTTCTTGGAGGCCTGGCTCTGGCTGTGCTCCCTCCACTTCTTCAACTGGAAGTTGATGAACTTCCACATCATCCAGGCCTGGGTCAGGCAAATGGCAGCCAGGCACGTCATCCTGAGAGGCAAGTGGGGAAACATTATGAAGACCAGCCATGAGCAATGACAGGCGTTTTACTTTTTTGACAGATGAAAAGTTCAAACTTGCTCTCAAGGGCCGAATCAGAGGGGGTAACAGGGCAAATTAAGCGATCTTAAGAAACATGACTTGCCTAATGGTAAGCACATTGAAGTTTCCCTTTGCCAGTGAGAAACCCTGGTTCTCTGCGCGGGGCAGTCCGAAGCCAAAAGTCAGTACGGAGAGGGTGAGGGTAAGGAGCCGAGCGATGACGAAAAGTAGCGCCCACAGAGTGAAACTGGAAAACAAAAGAGAATCTGAGTTAGTCACCATGGGAACAACAGTGACACCTTCCATGGGCTCACGTAAGACACTATCGGTTATTCAAATCAATCAGTTTAGTCCGATAAGGGAGGAAAAGTTTACATCAATTATAATTTCTAAAGTGGAAGTTGGAAAGTTATATTTGAGTGTCATTGAGTGTCAGTGAGTGTTCATTCCAATCTCCTTTGCATTAGCGTAGCCTCTCCTGTAGCTTGTCAACCATGTGTCTGCCTATCCCTGTTCTCTCCTCTCTGCACAGGCCACACAAACGCTTCACACCGCGTGGCTGCTGCCACTCTAACCTGGTGGTCCCAGCGGGCACGACCCATGTGGAGTTCCAGGTCTCCGGCAGCCTCTGGAACTGCCGGTCTGCGGCCAACAAGGCAGAGTTCATCTCAGCCTATGCTACCCTCCAGTCCCTCGACTTCTTGGCGCTGACGGAAACATGGATTACCACAGAAAACACTGCTACTCCTACTGCTCTCTCCTCGTCTGGCCACGTGTTCTCGCATACCCCGAGAGCATCTGGTCAGCGGGGTGGTGGCACTGGAATCCTCATCTCTCCCAAGTGGACATTCTCTCTTTCTCCCCTGACCCATCTGTCTATCTCCTCATTTGAATTCCATGCTGTCACAGTCACTAGCCCATTCAAGCTTAACATCCTTATCATTTATCGCCCTCCAGGTTCCTTTGGCGAGTTCATCAATGAGCTTTACGCCTTGATAAGTTCCTTTCCTGAGGATGGCTCACCCCTCACAGTTCTGGGTGACTTTAACCTCCCTACGTCTACCTTTGACTCATTTCTGTCTGCCTCCTTCTTTCCACTCCTCTCCTCTTTTGACCTCACCCTCTCACCGTCCCCCCTTACTCACAAGGCAGGCAATACGCTTGACCTCATCTTTACTAAATGCTGTTCTTCTACTAATTTCACTGCAACTCCCCTCCAAGTCTCTGACCACTACCTTGTATCCTTTTCCCTCTCCTCCAACACTACTCACTCTGCCCCTACTCAGATGGTATTGCGCCGTCGCAACCTTCGCTCTCTCTCTCCTGCTACTCTCTCCTCTTCCATCCTATCATCTCTTCCCTCTGCTCAGTCCTTCTCCAACCAATCTCCTGATTCTGCTTCCTCAACCCTCCTCTCCTCCCTTTCTGCATCCTTTGACTCTCTATGTTCCCTATCCCCCCGGCCAGCTCGGTCCTCCCCTCCTGCTCCGTGGCTTGACGACTCATTGCGAGCTCACAGAACAGTGCTCGGGCAGCCGAGCGGAAATGGAGGAAAACTAGCCTCCCTGCGGACCTGGCATCTTTTCACTCCCTCCTCTCTACATTTTCTTCCTCTGTTTCTGCCGCTAAAGCCACTTTCTACCACTCTAAATTCCAAGCATCTGCCTCTAACCCTAGGAAGCTCTTTGCCACCTTCTCCTCCCTCCTGAATCCCCCCCCCCCTCCTCCTCCCTCTCTGCGGATGACGTCGTCAACCATTTTGAAAAGAAGGTTGACGACATTCGATCCTCGTTTGTTAAGTCAAACGACACCACTGGTCCTGCTCACATTGCCCTACCCTATGCTTTGACCTTTTTCGTCCCTCTCTCTCCAGATGAAATCTTGCGACTTGTGACGGCCGGCCACCCAACAACCTGCCCACTTGACCCTATCCCCTCCTCTCTTCTCCAGACCATTTCTGGAGACCTTCTCCCTTACCTCACCTCGCTCATCAACTCATCCTTGACCGCTGGCTACGTCCCTTCCGTCTTCAAGAGAGCGAGAGTTGCACCCCTTCTCAAAAAACCTACACTCGATCCCTCCGATGTCAACAACTACAGACCAGTATCCCTTCTTTCTTTTCTCTCCAAAACTCTTGAGCGTGCCGTCCTTGGCCAGCTCTCTTGCCATCTCTCTCAGAATGACCTTCTTGATCCAAATCAGTCAGGTTTCAAGACTGGCCATTCAACTGAGACCGCTCTTCTCTGTGTCACGGAGGCTCTCCGCACTGCTAAAGCTAACTCTCTCTCCTCTGCCCTCATCCTTCTAGACCTATCTGCTGCCTTTGATACTGTGAACCATCAGATCCTCCTCTCCACCCTCTCCGAGTTGGGCATCTCCGGCGCGGCTCACTCTTGGATTGCGTCCTACCTGACAGGTCGCTCCTACCAGGTGGCGTGGCGAGAATCCGTCTCCGCACCACGTGCTCTCACCACTGGTGTCCCCCAGGGCTCAGTTCTAGGCCCTCTCCTATTCTCACTATACACCAAGTCACTTGGCTCTGTCATATCCTCACATGGTCTCTCCTATCATTGCTACGCAGACGACATACAATTAATCTTCTCCATTCCCCCTTCTGATAACCAGGTGGCGAATCGCATCTCTGCATGTCTGGCAGACATATCAGTGTGGATGACGGATCACCACCTCAAGCTGAACCTCGGCAAGACGGAGCAGCTCTTCCTCCCGGGGAAGGACTGCCCGTTCCATGATCTCGCCATCACGGTTGACATTGTGTCCTCCTCCCAGAGTGCTAAGAGCCTTGGCGTGACCCTGGACAACACCCTGTCGTTCTCAGCTAACATCAAGGCGGTGACCCGATCCTGTAGGTTCATGCTCTACAACATTCGCCTGTGCCATTAAACCCTTACAACTCATCCAGAACGCGGCAGCCCATCTGGTGTTCAACCTTCCCAAGTTCTCGCACGTCACCCCGCTCCTCCACACACTCCCACTGGCTTCCAATTGAAGCTCGCATCTGCAACAAGACCATGGTGCTTGCCTACGGAACTGTGAGGGGAATGGCACCTCCGTACCTTCAGGCTCTGATCAGTCCCTACACCCAAAGAAGGGCACTGCGTTCATCCACCTCTGGCCTGCTCGCCCCCCCTACCTCTGCGGAAGCACAGTTCCCGCTCAGCCCAGTCAAAACTGTTCGCTGCTCTGGCACCCCAATGGTGGAACAAGCTCCCTCACGATGCCAGGACAGCGGAGTCAATCACCACCTTCCGGAGACACCTGAAACCTAATTTTTCTACCCCCCCCCCAAAAAAAAGATATAGATGTACTATTGTAAAGTGGTTGTTCCACTGAATATCATTAGGTGAATGCACCAATTTGTAAGTCGCTCTGGATAAGAGCGTCTGCTAAATGACGTAAATGTAATGTAAATGAAAAGCTCCCATTGTATCACACAAGTGACTTGCTGAAGGTGGCAATAATACAAATTCAATTCAAAACCTCTCTCTGTATGCAGGTTTTATTCCCAACTTCTCCCCCTCCTTGTATTGACTGGTATGAAAATGGAGGGGGTGTCCAGCGTACAATTCATACATACCCCT
Source organism: Salmo trutta (assembly GCF_901001165.1). NCBI lineage: Eukaryota > Metazoa > Chordata > Actinopteri > Salmoniformes > Salmonidae > Salmo > Salmo trutta. Next base: position 25,531,351 of record NC_042986.1, read on the forward strand.
TCTGCTTGTTCTCATCACTGAAGTAGAAGAGGCGTGAGGCGTGGAACAGGAGCTCCACCAGGTAGTGAGGTACCAGCAGCACCAGGCCCAGCCGGTGGAGGCTGAACACAGGAAGTCCGCAAACACCAGGGGAAACAGATAACAGACCTTCATCAGATTACATTTTCTGCCCAGGGATTAACAGTACTGAACTACTCAATAAAATTAAATATTATTCACATTTGCAGGAGGAAGTTGTTCAGAAGATAGAAGCGATGATTTATGCATATCTACCATAAAAAGGGCCTATAATTGATCCATGCAATGAAATTATGACCGGCACTACTTCCAATATTGTTGCTTAGTATGTTTGGGCAAAATGGTTCTGTTACAGTCTAATGCTACGTAAATGCTTGAATAGTACTATATGTACTGTATCAACTGGTAATTCTCCATAGCTGTCCAGTACCCTCTTCACACACCGCACAAAGGAGGGATTTGCTGCTGACTCCTTATCGATCAGGCACTAGAGGCCCAGCTCAAGGCCAACTTCTTCTTCTAACTGAAATGAACTCATCACTCCCCTCAGTCATGTAGGCTGTGAGAACTGGTTAGAATATGCTTTTGTTTGTACAATGCTTTAAGGAAGTGGAGCCAAGTCCCCCTTATCTCTCATGTAAGCTTGCTTTCCCCTAGGAGAGGCAATCAGCTCTTTGTGTAGAATAAGTATATAATGACTGTGTGATTCTGTAACTCTTGAGTTCTTCTCCGGTTTATCCTGAGAGTGATCTCTCTTGCAATTGATTGAATAAACTCCTATAGCTGATAAGTTCTGCCTGATTCCTGGAATGAGTTTTCCTCAACAAGTAGGTGTCCTCCCATCGATTAGAAATATTAAGGTTGTTTTTTGGGGTAAGACCACCACCACGAGGGCTGTTCGAGAGAGGATACGGAAAGGACACAGGGAAAAGTGATTCAGCCCACAACATCAGCAGGGGAAAAGGATACATCATAACACTGAAGCCATTTGCAAAAAAACTTGAATGACCTCCTTCCTTCCCTATACTCCTGTCAGTCATGCCCAGTGATCAGAAAGAGGTATGTGGAGCACTAGGATCAAATTAAAACCCTACGCTGCCTTTACCCATCTCCCAGACCAGTGGTCTTGAAGGAGAGGAGCTGAGTAACAGAAGGCCATTAAAATAGTATTGGGTCAAGGAGGTTCAGAGGTCAGCTAAAACAGTTAGAGGTACTTCTGATGATTATACTACTTTGATAGGATATCACAACTACCGTGATTACTGCTGAACTTTTCCCACAGTCACTTTCACACAACAAATTAGTTTATCAGACTTGACCTGCATGTAGGAAGATTAAAAAGGTTGCCTGTATGGGAGGTATTTTGAGGACAAAGCAAATACATCCATACAGGTTTACAACTACCTCACCCATCACCCCAGACACCAAACTCTCTCCGGGTAAACAGTGCATTCGGAAAGTACTCAGACCCCTTCACTTTTTACACATTTTGTTACGTTACAGCCTTATTCTAAAATTAATTAAATACATTTTTTTGTCGTTAATCTACACACAATACCCCATAAGGACAAGACGAAAACAGGTTTAGAAATTTCTGCTAATTTCTAAAAACGAAATACCTTATTTACATAAGTATTCAGACCCGTTGCTATGAGACTTGAAATTGAGCTGAGGCACATCCTGTTTCCATTGATCTTCCTTGAGATGTTTCTACAACTTGGAGTGGACTCCAAGTTGTAGAAACATCTCAAGGAAGATCAATGGTAAATTCAATTGATTGGACATGATTTGGAAAGGCACACACCTGTCAATAGTTGACAGTGCATGTCAGAGAAAAAACAAGTCATGAGGTTGAAGGAATTGTCCATAGAGCTCCGAGACTGGATTGTGTCGAGGCACAGATCTAAGGAAGGGTACCAAAAAATGTCTGCAGCATTGAAGGTCTCCAAGAACAAAGTAGCATACATCATTCTTAAATGGAAAAAGTTTGGAACTACCAAGACTCTTCATAGAGCTCGCCGCCCGGCCAAACGGAACAATCGGGGAAGAAGGGCTTTGGTCAGGGAGGTGACCAAGAACCCAATGGTCACTCTGACAGAACTCCAGAGTTCCTCTGTGGAGATGGGAGAACCTTCCAGAAGTACAACCATCTCTGCAGCACTCCACCAATCAGGCCTTTATGGTAGAGTGGCCAGACGGATGCCACTCTTCAGTAAAAGGCACATGACAGCCCGCTTGGAGTTTGCCAAAAGGCACCAAAATAACTCAGACCATGAGTAACAAGATTCTCTGGACTGATGAAGCCAAGACGGAACTCTTTGCCCTGAATGCCAAGCGTCATGTCTGGAGGAAACCTGGCACCATCCCTATGGTGAAGCATGGTGGTAGCAGCATCATGCTGTGGGGGTGTTTTCCAGCGACAGGGACTGGGATACTAGTCAGGATCGAGGGAAAGATGAACGGAGCAAAGTACAGAGAGAACCTTGATGAAAACCTACTGGGGCGAAAGACAACGACCCTAAGCACACAGCCAAGACAACGCAGGAGTGGTTTTTGGACAAGTCTCTGAATGTTCTTGAGTGGCACAGCCAGAGTCCGGACTTAAATCTGATCGAATATGTCTGGAGAGACCTGAAAATAGCTGTGCAGCGACGCTCCCCATCCAACCTGACAGAGATTGAGATAATCTTCAGAGAATAATGGGAGGAACTCCCCAAATACAGGTGTAGCCAAGAAGACTCAAGGCTGTAATTTCTGCCAAAGGTGTTTCAAGAAAGTACTGAGTAAAGGGTCTGAATACTTATGTAAATGTAATATCTGTTTCTTATTTTTAATAAATTAGCAAAAATGTCTAAACCTGTTTTTGCTTCATCATTATGGGGTATTGTGTGTAGATTGAGAGAAAAAAAAAGTAATCTATTTTAGAATAAGGCTGTAACCTAACAAACTGTGGAAAAAGTCAATTGGTCTGAATAGTTTTCGAAGGTACTGTATATACAGTACCAGTCAAAAATTTGGACACACCTACTCATTCAAGGGTTCTTCTTTATTTTTACTATGTTCTACATTGTAGAATAATAGTGAAGACATCAAAACTATGACATAACACATGGAATCATGAAGTAACCAAAAAAAGTGTTAAATCTAAATATATTCAAAGTAGCCACCCTTTGCCGTGATGACAGCTTCACACACACTGCATTTTCTCAACTAGCTTCATGAGGTAGAATGAATTTCAATTAACAGGTGTGCCTTGTTAAAAGTCAGTTTGTGGAATTTCTTTCCTTCTTTATGCGTTGGAGACAATCAGTTTTGCTGTGACAAGGTAGGGGTGGTATACAGATAGCCCTATTTGGTAAAAGACCAAGTCCATATTATGGCAAGAACGGCTCAAATAAGCAAAGAGAAACGACAGTCCATCATTACTTTAAGACATGAAGGTCAGTCAATCTGGAAAATTTCAAGAACTGTGAAAGTTTCTTCAAGTGCAGTCACAAAAACCATTAAGCACTATGATGAATCTGGCTCTCGTAGGACCGCCACAGGAAAGGAAGACCCAGTTACCTCTGCAGCAGAGGATAAGTTCATTAGAGTTAAATGCACCTCAGAAATTGCAGCCCAAATAAAATGTTTCACAGATTTCAAGTAACAGACACATCAACATCAACTGTTCAGAGGAGACTGCGTAAATAAGGCCTTCATGGTCAAATTGCTGCAAAGAAACCACTACTAAAGGACACCAATAAGAAGAAGAGACTTGCTTGGGGCAAGAAACACGAGCAATGAATATTTGACTGGTGGAAATCTGTCTTTTGGTCTGATGAGTCTAAATTTGAGGTTTTTGGCTCCAACCGACGTGTCTTTGTGAGACGCAGAGTAAGTGAACGGATGATCTCCACATGTGTGGTTCCCACCGTGAAGCATGGAGGTGTGATGGTGTGGGAGTGCTTTGCTGGTGACACTGTCTATGATTTATTTAGAATTCAAGGCACACTTAACCAGCATGGCTACCACAGCATTCTGCAGCGATACACCACTAAGTTTGCACTTAGTGGGACTATCATTTGTTTTTTTTAACAAGACAATGACCCAACCCACCTCCAGGCTGCGTAAGGGCTATTTGACCAAGAAGGAGAGTGATGGAGTGCTGCATCAGATGACCTGGCCTCCACAATCACCCGACCTCAACCCAAATGAGATGGTTTGGGATGAGTTGGACCGCAGAGTGAAGGAAAAGCTGCCAACAAGTGCTCAGCATATGTGGGAACTCCTTCAAGACTGTTGGAAAAGCATTCCAGGTGAATCTGGTTGAGAGAATGCCAAGAGTGTACAAAGCTGTCATCAAGGCAAAGAGTGAGGGGAAAAAAAGAGTACGGGGAAGAAAAAAAAATGTATGAATTGAAATGTATGTAATGTATGCATTCACTACTGTAAGTCGCTCTGGATAAGAGCATCTGCTAAATGACTAAAATGTAAATGTAAATGTAAATGAGTGGCTTTTTTGGTTACTACATGATTCCATATGTGTTATTTCATAGTTTTGATGTCTTCACTATTATTCTACAATGTAGAAAATAGTAAAAATAAATAAAAACCCTTGAATGAGTAGGTGTTCTAAAACCTTTGACTGTGTATGTTTATGTTAGCTATGACATGCTGTGGCTGTGGTTTGAGTGTCTTAATGCCTATTGGTCCACATATTTCATTACAGTGATTGTGTTCCCCATACTCTATATAATATATATATATGTTTATAGATGTGTTGTGTATTTTATGTATTGATACAGGGCTCATCCGTAAAAGTATTGATGCAGGGTTCACCCACTGCTAAAATAAAAGTCTAATAAAATAAGTAATAGTAAACTTGAGTTCAGATTTTTTTTTAAATCCTCAATAGTGGTAGAGGTGACCTCTGCGAGCCAACTCCAAAGAGACCACATTCAAGTCATCCATCCCCCACAACTGGTTCCTCCAGTCTGACCCCTGCTGCCGTCTCTGGCTCCACACCCACCCGGCCATCTAGACGTGTGAAGAGGCCAGCTCAGAAGTGGAGGAGGGCCAGTGCACTAGGGGCAACTACCACTGAGGGAGAGGAGGTTGGCACACTGCTAGAGGATGATGTGGAGTCACTTCCACCATCATGTCGACCTAAAAGGCAGCCAGGACCTCAGCTGGACATGACTGGAAAGTACAGCCCCCTTCATCTTTGTGTGTAAACCTACATTTTTTATTACCATAGCATTTTTGTATTTTCTCTATATTTATCGACTTGAAAATGTATCAACTGACCAATTCGGCCACTTGGGTACATTTGGGCAAACTCGTGAGTGACACCTGTGAGACTTCATACAAAATATTATGTAGCTCTCTCATTCTTAAATGTATCAGTCTGTTGCCCTGTTGTGGACAACATCTAAATTATCCCCAGCTTCCTCTCTCAATGTATGGCTTTTCTTTGCAATAAAAATAGAAAACACATTTTTTTGTTTGTTTGTTTGATCTTTTACCAGATCTATTGTGATATATTCTCCTACATTAATTTCACATCTCCACATTCAAAGTGTTTTCTTTCAAATAGTACCAAGAATATGCATATCCTTGCTTCAGGTCCTGAGCTACAGACAGTTAGATTTGGGTATGTCATTTTAGGTGGAAATTGAGATGAAGGTTCCTATCCCGAAGAGGTTTTAAAGTGCATAAGTAAGGAAGTGCTGAACGGTAGCTCCATTCATATAGTCTTTATCTTCTTATCTAACCACTTCCCTGAGATGACGCACACTCACTTTAAGATGTAGGCACCGGTGATGTGGAAGACGTAAAGACAAATGTAATAGAGCTGGCGGGGAATATCCTCCTGAAACACACAAGCAGGAAAGAGCCTTTATTAATGACTGCTGTATCAGTGTAGGTGTGTGGCACAGCAGCTTCAGTGCCACATGACTTTTACAGCCACAAAAGGGTTTGTAAGAGGAGAATAAAGAATATGAACCATGTCTTGCAACAATGGGGAATTACAGAATCACAAGATGTATCCTTCCATGTTTAAATGACAGATGTGTCATCTTTAGGACCTAACCCAAGGTGTGATCATGCACCCTTACCTTTCGCACTTTCTGGAAGTACAGCTCAGGAAGGGCATGGAGCCAGTATGCGATTTGGCAAATGTAGAAGAACTTCACCTGAAAGCTGCAGAGAGGGCAGGTTAGAGGCAGGCAGAGATCCGGTCTATCTATGCAGGGAGCGAGTGGATATGACGGGACATGAACGTTTGCTCATGACAACTTAGATCCTGTTACATGCATTTACAAACATCAATAAGAAAAATGTATGTAACCTGGGTGAAAATATTCAGTTCACAATCTATGCATTCCTGCTTAATCTATTTCCCCTAATAAAATGGATTGAAATAACACCTCTTCACACAATGACAAATGAGGAGAGGGATGGAAAAGACAGACACTTAGCGCTGTGTGTGTAGCTTGAGTAAAACATCACATTTGGAATAAATATTTTAGGGGAACCTGATGTCTAAAATGGATTTGATGAGACAGCAGGACAGTGTACTCCCATGCACAATACTAGGGCTGCAATACACCCTGGGTCACTAAGGCCTTTCCACTGTGTCAACTCAAAAATCTGAGCCGTCACAGAACACTTGTGGAGAATTATTGTGTTCTAGAACACTTGGTAACTCCACAAAATGTTGTGATGAAAACAGTACTAACCCTGTCCCTCTGAAATGTTGAAATAATGAATGAGTGACCCGAAGGCGTAAAATGTATGTATAAATCCTTACTTACACCATGTGGGTGTGTGGGTAGCCCTCCCATAAGAAAGTAGGATTTGTCGCAAATTCCTCCTAACAGGTAAGAAGAGAGACGGCATGAGCCAAAGAACAAATACAACAGGATGGACTGCTTATCTTGTCTTCACATAATATTCCAAGGCTCCTGGCAGCGTTTCATTGGTCTTCTTACCGCTGTTAAGATGCTGCAGCCCCAGATGAAGGACAATAAGTAGAAGGCAGCAAGCTGTCCCGATTCATTGAACTTGCTATGTTTGGTTTTCGACAGGTGCAACCGCCTATTCATTTTCTGAAATCAGAGAGAATAGGACATGAGACATGCATACCGACGAAGAGAAACGTGTCCGTTATCATTTGCTGTGGGCTGTGTAAGAGAAGGAAGTGGCCGAGGAGGATACTATTTGACTGCCTAAGAGGGTGAGAAGGATAAGACTGCTAAGAGAGACAGGGCCAGACCTTCAGTTATGATCACACTTGGGCTGGAAAAGAGGGGGAGAGACACACACGAGCACACACAGTGACTATGTGTTCTGTAGATTAACTACCTATACAGATATCCTCCTTTCTCTCTCAGTCACACACGTGCATGCACATACACGTACACACATACAAAAAGGGGTCTGTGTGCAGAGACACTCACATCGAGAATGTATTCCTGTATTAAGGCGTGGAGTATGACAGCAATGAGCAGGTAGAAGAACACAGTGGCTATGTCTTTAGGACCGTACTGGTACAGGTTCACTTGCTCAGCCCTCTCGTCTGATAACATACAGATGAACAAAAAAACAACTTGGTCAATGGCTTCAAATACAAGGTACTGGATACATGCACTAAATACTGTAAAATTATATTACGTTTTAGAAATAAATACAAAGAATTATGTCAGCTGCATATCACCCTGCATCCCACTGCTGGCTTGGCTCTGAAGCTAAGCAAGGTTGGTCCTGGTCAGTCCCTGGATGGGAGACCAGATGCTGGGCCAGTAGGAGGCACTCTTTCCTCTGGTCTAAAAAAATATATATACATACCCCAATGTGCCAGGGCAGTGATTGGGGACATTACCCTGTGTAGGGTGCCATTAATTGGATGAGATGTTTAATGGGTGTCCTGACACTAAAGATCCCATGGCACTTATTGTAAGAGTAGGGGTGTTAACCCCGGTGTCCTGGTTAAATTCTCAATCCGGCCCTCATACCAACATGGCCACCTAATCACCACCAGCTTCCAATCGGCTCATTCATCCCCCTCCTCTCCCTTGTAACTATTCCCTATGTCATTGCTGTAAATGAGAATGTGTCAACTTGGCAAAATAACTACTAATAAAAATTATGTAAACTTACCAAGACTTTGAGTCACATTGTATTGAACGGTGATGAACATGATGGCAAACTTTGCTGTGACCTGCAATAAACGAAAGATTGAAGCAATGTTGTAGCAAAAGGTCTTGTAATGGTACTTTGTAACAAGAGTGGTTCTTCCTGATAATGCAGATGCATAGGAATCAATCACAATAAAATGTTTGCGATTATTGTGGATAGCCAGATTAATATAATGGTTCGATTAAAACCAATACATGCTTTGCAAGAAGAACGATTTCCCTAATAATCCTGTTTGGCTACCTGATGGCACTCTGATAACTGCTGAAAATCGCCAATCAAAATAAACGTTCTACCACAGCGAACATGTTATTTTTGGGAAACAAGTGTTATTCTGATTTCAAACATATGACGTGTGTATATGAAAACTACTTCTAAGACCCATACATTCAGTTGTTCCTAACATACCTCACTCGTGCTAGACGGAGGCTCGCTCGGCTGGTGCTAGCACATGCGCAGACCAAATACACCGCTGGAACGCCATTAAAGTGTTTACATGATTTAATCAATCCAAAGATTGCCCAGACATTGTGTTTTAATTGGCGTATGTTTACTTCGATTTTGACCTTAATAAGATTAAGATAAACAGAGTAAGGCGTTTACATGACTATTGCATAATCTGTCTACTGCCATAATCAGTGGATAGATTATAAGTGTATATGTAAACGTACTCAATGAGACTGACAAATTGGGTGGGGAACTGGCTAGATAGCCAACATGCGATCGTGTTTCATTTTCAGAACAAGTTGCCTAGCAGGCTAACTTAGCAAGTTCAGTTAACAGCAACAAGCACTCAATTGATTACGTTTTTGCAGACTTGAATGGGAGTTGGGTAATGTAAACAATCCCCATCGTTTACTGTCACATGCATGGATGTGATAGCAAACTGGCTAGCGCTATCTATCCATTTGGTAATATTAGATAGCTAGCTAGTTGGTGTGACATGCTAGCTGACCAGCAACTATTTAGCAGTGTGCCTCCTGTCTTCCTTGGCAATCGGTGTGACATTTGAGAAGGGAGACGCTTGCGCCCAGTCCCCTTTGAGTCTTGCTGACGTTGTCATCACAGTTCAGACGAGGCGTTTTCTTATATACTGTGCAGCATACATTCCAGGGTTTAACACTGTACCTCGAACATCAGGCCGAGGAGAATTATCATAGCCACACATGAAACCATATCCGCGTGATTCTGGATCACGAACTCGTGGCTCAGCACCGGCGGGCTCTTGTTCTTCTTTCGGAAACCCATGGCTGACCGATACAGCTCTCACTACCTGCCGCTATTCAGTCACTCGCAGCCCCCGCTTGCATTCAGATGCAAACTGTCCTATTTTGCTCCTGCCACTACTGCCAGTTCACGGTGTAAATTGCCGTTCATGTGTTAACTAGCTTAGAAACGATAAAAATGTACACAACACCACGCACTTCGTTACTGGCCAGTCAAACGTCCCCTCACAGTTCGGTTCCTACACTCAAGATCCGCCCATTGACGTAGATAGAAAATCCCGCCTCGTTGAACCCCTGGTTGACACTATGCTGAACAAATCACGTGCAAGGGAATTGGTGGAGGAGGTGTCGGTTTCCTAGCAAGTCAATTAGGGTATTCGATTAATCTGGCACAGGGTTAAAATTGATTGCAATCGTTTTGGACCCGGGCTGCCTCCCGGGCGTGAGCCAGGTGCCCCGTTCAAAGCCCACGGCGAAGTCTGCTCCACACAAAAGTGACGCAGTTAAGCACGAGGAGTAATGAGTAGGATTATGTGTTTTCGCATGCAAAATGTATTGCTTTTGATAAAAACGCTTTATCTGCCTTCCCAATAAAAACTAGTTTGAAAATATGTTATGGAGAAGAGGTTAATACTTCTGCAGGATGCATGTCACGGACCATGCACCGGTGCCCCGAGGTTCAGCGTAATCGAATCCGCCCAATCAATGTTGAGGGAAAGAAGGGATACCTCCAAGCCATCTTTCATTCCGTCCAGTCAGATTTTATTTTACATACATATCTTCATTATCGGGTACGTATTGATTGTTTTACGTGAAATACCATTTATTCCTTTAGTTTTGGCAAAATAAAGCGTGTAAAATAGGAAATATTTCTCAATGTGAATCAGGAAACGGTTGTTATTATTAACGTCAGCAGCTAGTTGGCTAGCTAACATTAGCTAGTTACTGTAGCCAACAAAGCCCACTACGCAAAGGAAGTAGCTGGTGGTGATGGTGAACCCGTTTGATATAGCTACGTAGTTACACTTTACAAGTCTGTTAAGTATATGGAATTGTACAGCCAAAAGGAACCAACCTAGGTAACTAGGTACACATTCGGGTAATCCTACTGTCAATGATGGTTTAATCTTTCACCCTGGCTTGTCACTCATTCAGTCACTCCTGACCCCAGCCTTCACATTCAATAATAACACAATTATATGTATTTTAGTATAGGCTGTCAAACCATATTGATATGAGCTGTTATGGTATAATTGGGCTCTGCCATATCATTTGTACAAATGCCAGGATTTATAGATATGTCAATGTCTGTATCAATATGTCCTTTTTTAAAGTGGAGTACCGAGTAGCTACAGTCATGGATTACATTTTCTGTACGCTTAACTTTTTAAACCTAGCTAACTGTTAACTGTTCCGGAAACATTACACAATGGTCAAGGTACCAGGAGTACGAGCTGATTGAAAACCAATCAATATAGACCTAGTCCTTTCGACAACATTTGTCATACAAATTTGTCAAACAAATGCTTCACAGTAACCCGGCCAAGATCCCTAACAGCAAGCGGAAAAAAGGCACAGAGTGAATAACCATCTGGCCAAACAGTTGTCCTTTTAGGCAAGACACCGCACAAATAGTTCAGAGGAGTGTATATCCATCAATCTAGGCTAGACAGTTGTCACATTAGCATGGTTGGTGCCAACAAATATGTCAGTAGTATTCATATAGAGGCAGGTGTGAAGAGTCACCGGTGGAAATGGTGAACCTGTGAGGGCCAGGGGCGTCTGAATCTGTCTTATGTTATTCTCATTTTATTCACTAGAGGACAGCATTGCACATGCTTAAATTGTGTTATGAAACCAATTACTTCTGTGTTCCTCTGGCCCCAATTCTCCACCAAGCACACATGTCCTGTGCTCACAACATATCCTTTCAAAAGGGAAAGGGGGATACCTAGTCTGTTGTACAACTGAATGCCTTCAACTGAAATGTGTCTTCCACATTTAACCTCTGAATCAGAGAGGTGCGGGGGGCTGCCTTAATCGACAACCAGGCCATCAGGGAACAGTAACTGCCTTGCTCAGGGGCAGAACGACAGATTTTTACCTTGTCAGCTCGGGGATTCAATCCAGCAACCTTTCGGTTACTGGCCCAACGCTCTAACCACTAGGCTACCTGCCGGAAAGGCTATAATGATATAACCTTTGCTATTCACATATCTGCACCTGTGGTAAGGAATAGTAGCAGATGGTGAAGAGTAGTAGTAGTTACAAGCACAGAGTGTTAGGGCTCAGACACACCAATAGCGTTTGCTGGCCGAGAATATTTAGCACTTCTGAACGAAATTTGAGAACCGAGTGCGCATCGATTTTACATGTGGAATTGTGTGAAAAATGGTGACAGAGGAAACAGAAAAACTCTAGATCCACATTCAATGTGTGCGAGCCTTAGTTACCATTGCTTGTAACCTCTGTGTTGGGAGTGTGGCCTGGTGAGCTATTTAAAACCTACTCCAATTGACAAACTGGCCTGTCTGAGAGTTAGCAATAACAGACAGGTGCTGTTACCCAGGTACAGTGAATTATTGATGATTTTCACAAAGCACATGATGCAAGCGGGAGGTTCCTTGGAAACACACGTACATGCACACACTGTCATTTGTTCTGGTCTGCATTGTCTGGCATTACAAAATCATTTTAGTCTTTTTTTCAACCGAAAACAACCCCCAAACTACTCTGGGGAGCTCCCAAAAAATCACTATTGAGCCTGTTGCTGACCCCTGGTATATAACAATATGTAACGTATTGTATGTATTTATTTTTCAAATATTTTTTGCCTAAAAAGTATTGGCTTTTTTTTAAATGAAATTGTTTTTGTTTTACTTGTATGTTTCTCTTTTAGAGAAACTGAACGTTCAAGTAATGTTGTTTGGCCTGATGATTTATTAATTATAAAAGTATTATTTTAGTAAAATGTTTTAATGTAGCTCTTAGCAGATAAAATGAGTCCCATCTTGTTGTAGTATACATAATAGCTATTTTTATTTTGGAACAAGCCCATAAATAGCTTTTCTTTTGAATTTATTCATATTTATTACAGAATATTTGTAACTTGTTTCCTTTTATGTTAATCCTATATATTTTTTATATATCATCTGGATTTAGCATTCAGTTTTTCTTTTAATTCTACTTATATTATAGGGAAACCTTCCCTGGTCTACATTTTAAATTGTGTGCAATTTCTCCAGGCCTTGGTTGTAGTTTTGGTGAAGAACGAGCCTATGTGCCCTCTCTCTCCTGAAGACGGTTGAGAAGAAGGGAGGGGTTTAGACAAAGGCCTTCTCTACAAAAATGGAGGTTACAACAGAGCAACCCTGCTGTCTGTTTTTCATTTAGTAGATGCTGCTATTTCCACTATATAATCTGTGAAAATAACACAACTTGCACCAGATGCAACCTTAGGAAAAAGTATTACATTGTTGTGTGTGTGTTATTTGGTGATTTGGGCCTAGCTCTCTCTATTTTTTATATGTCTCTCCTGCACTCAGAGCTGCTCCTGCTTGCGCTGAACAAAGATAATTACTCAGGAAACCCTTCGGCCAATCGGATGCGGTCTTACATCCCGCCTGTGACAAAGGGGCCAGTCAGGGCCTGGCTACCATCAGACAGGCCTGATCGTCTTGCCTGAAGAACGGAGCCTTCCCCGGCTGAGAGTGTCCTCCATGTTTTATAAGTGTTGCCATAACAGTGTGTCAGGCAGCCATGCATCCACAGAGGTAAGCCCTGTCTCTTTATCTCAACTCTAATTACAACATTCCTTCCTCCTCCTTCTCTGTTGTGTGACTGTTGCTGTGCAAATCTGAATGTGAATACCTGAAAATCACAGATTGCTTTCCCAAAAGAGTGGGGGGGGGCTTTGGGGGCAGGGGAGGCCTTGCAAGGCCCCTGTACCACAGAGAGCTTAGGTGGGGGTTGGGTTAGAGCTCTCCCCTCTGCACTCTCTGTCTGTCTCTGTGTGTTTGTGTGTGGCAGGCAGGCTCACATGTGTTCCCCAGACATCCAGGCTGCTATGCAGTGGACTGCAGAGGCGACCATGGCAAATCCTTGTTTTTCCTTGTCTTTTTTATAATGCAAAAGAGAGAAAGCTACAAATGGGCAATCTCTTATCTATCTCCTCTCTGCTGTGCCAGCCTTGTGTGTCATGGCACACAAGACTGGGGGATGGGTGACTGAGGAAGACTAGTGGGGTGGCGGGATTGGGGGGGGGGGGTGTTATGTATCTTTTGTTGTTGTGATCTAGTGTGTCACGCCAGGCCAGGGAGAATGGCCGTGGTGGAAACGCCAGGGAGACTGGTTGTGGGGGAAACACATGCCCTGTTAGACTGACCGGGGCGGGGGGGTCTCCAGACGCTGATAGCTAACTCAACACTGGTTTCTTACAGTAAGTAGTGTGTGGGGGGACAAAATTAATACTTTCATAATTAATATCTGCAGATTTTCCCGAGTGGCGCAGCGGTCTAAGGCACTGCATCTCAGTGCTAGAGGCGTCACTACAGACCCTGGTTTGATTCCAGGCTATATCACAACTGGCCGTGATTGGGCGGCGCACAATTGGCCCAGCGTCGTCCGGGTTGGGGTTTGGCAGGGTAGGTCGTCATTGTAAATAAGAATTTGTTCTTAACTGACTTGTCTAGTTAAATAAAAAATGTAATACAAAAATATGAAGGATAATTCTTCACCAATTGACGCAAATACGAACAAAGCAGCGACTGCCTGCCTCATATGGCTAAATTCCTTTCCAGTCTCACCCTCATCAGAACTGAGTCCTCAGAGTTTATTTAGTGTTCCTAACCAAAAATGGAGGGTCTGAGGGAAATTGGTACATTTCATTCTTCCTCCACACATTAGTAGCCCTGTGTAGTCTAGTTGTTTTGAAGCTCATGGAATATGGGGTCTCAATTTACGGCCAAAGGCCTCCAGTTTACAATGCCAGTGCTACGATGACTGTAGCACTCATCCTTGTAAAGCTGCTTCTTCTGCTCTGTGCCTCAAACAGTGGCCATTTTGTGTTAGAAACTGAGTGTCCCTCTGGGTAATGCTCTACTCATGTCATTACAAATCAAACTGCCACCCAGAGAAACACTACATTTTTAGTGATTGTTGATTGCATGTATCTTGTTTGTGTGATGGTTTGTTTGACTTCAGCTTAACTCATACTTGTCTGCATTTGTGTGCTTGTGTTCTTTCCCCCCCTTGCACTGCTCGGGCCTCTCACCTATTTATAGCTGTAGAGACAAAAACATCATTGATCTGCTGCTTCATTTAAATGCCTGGTTTGACATTTCTGAAATACTTGTGTTAAAATAATCATGTCCCCTATTGTAAGTAGGTTATAGAAACTGCATATCTGGCTCTCAATTCACAAGAATCCTTTTTGGTAGCATTTTATAGTACTGTTTCCACTGCTTTTTAGTAGGACATTACTTTATGGTTCTTAATTCAAATAATGAATCACAATTAATAACTAGCCCCTTCCCTTCCAGTTTCCAAGTAGTGCCTAAAAGTAAATGTTTGCATGAGTCAGAAAGTCATTCATAGGTTCTAATTATGTAATTAGTTACCATGGCACGGCAGATCTTAAAATCCACATTTTTCTTTGATATGCCTACATTCATTTTTCTAGTATTCTATTTACAATTATGAGCTAACTTTGGTATCAAATCTATATTAGAATTTCTACATCCTCACTATCAACCACCTTGGTTTGGCTCTATACAAAGCATGTTCTAATTACAGTATGTGAATGGCACATCAAGCACCATTACGTTAGCTTCCTCTTTTACTGTGGTTCATGAAAGGATGGGGGATGGGTGGCGCAGCGGTCTAAGGCACTGCATCTCAGTGCAAGAGGTGTCACTACAGTCCCTGGTTTGAATCCAGGCTGTGTCACATCCAGCCGTGATTGGGAGTCCCATAGGGCGGCACACAATTGGCCCAGTGTTGTCCAGGTTTGGCCGGGGTAGGCCGTCATTGTAAATAAGAATTGTTCTTAACTGACTTGCCAAGTTAAATAAAGGTTGGACAAAGCCAAAAGTGATCCAACACCCCCGGAAAAAAAGAAATTGACATAATTTTGAACATTCATTAGGTGAGCTTGGAGATGTGTATAAATTCACATTGAGCTCCATTAGCGTTATGTTAGTGGTAGGCCTAATGTTAGTAATCTGGTGACAGGTTATCTTTAGGCAGTCCTCTGGGGTTAGCTGAGGCAGCATTGCTCGTAAATTGGACACCAGGCTTTTAAATGGTCTGCTTGTGATTTACTGCCTCCTAACCACAAACAACAACTTGAAAACCCTCTTCTAAAACCTCTACCCATTCACTTGGTCGCAATCAAAGCAGACTGACAACCTTTTAAACCGAGGTGAAATTACACAGTTTTAATGCATAGCAGCAGAAAATATGTTTTAAGGAAGAAAGAAGCCTGCACACAGCGAGTCATGTGGCATACCACAGCCGACCAATCCGGTCCCGCCCTGCAGACCCTCCAGCCAATTACAGCAGCAGTTGAGGTTAAAGATTGACAATCGCAGTGAGAGCGGCAGCACAAAGCGAGCAGGGCCTTCTGGAAAATTCTACAGCCATCTTTGTTTCATCTCCTCCAGCCCAGTGTAAAAATCAGGCTGAAGGATTTTTCTTACATATTCAGTGGTATAAGACAAGGTATGCTACTAAGTGTGAATTATCTCTGATGAAGAACATGTTATTTGGTTTTTAAAAAAAATACAAAAATTCATCATGTGTAATGAATCTTATCTTTTTGCAGTGATTATAGTATGAAATGCAGGCAAAAGCATAGAACCTATTTCTGCAAGACTGTGCCTAAAACTAGTGGTTTCATATTGTCTTGAGCGAACGGTAAATGTAATCTTGATGGTGTTGTTTGTGTGTTGTTATGTCCCTCAGTCAGTCTTCTCTCTGGAGGTCAGGGGCTGCAGGGTGACAAGGGCGCCAGGTTGTTTCTCCATCAACAATACTGATCCTCAGTGGATTCAAGGACACCAACACAAAGCATTCAACGAAACAACCCTGCTTTCATGGCACCAATTACAGAGCAGGAACCCAGACCCTCTCTCTGCACTAGACACAACTGTGTTGCATGAGACGGAGAAACAGTGTATTCTCCCCAGGGATAGGTCCTAAGTTTGCCAGATGTCTTTATTCTTATAGTCAAACTCTCTCTCTCTTTCTCTCAGTGTCTTTCTTATTATTATGCCTAATTATTATTCGACAGCAGTGGGCACAGTGAAACTGAAGATGGGGGTTACAATGGATAACTGATTTCCAATTAGCTGGATTTCTTCACTCTCTCTCTCGTCTGTCTCTCATCGGTCTCCCTCCTGTTGTACTCGGCAGTGACGTTGGTTTGGTTTAACTGTGTTTTGGTTTTAGATGTTGAGCTCTAATCTCCACGGATCTCCTGGTCCTCGTGTGTGTGCCTGTGACTGGAGCCTCGGTCAGCATGGGGGAGAGGGGGGAGGGGAGTCGGCTGTGGCCTCCATTTTCTGTGACGAGAGAACCCTGCTCTGCCTCAGCTCGCTTGTCTCTGAGGAGCCAGTGGAATCTCAAGGCACAGATTCAATGTATGTGTGTTTTTTTTCTTCTTCTATCAGCCATTAATCCTTGGCTGTTTGTCAATGTTATCCTGAATTTTGGTCGTCTGGAATATTCACAGATACCGAAGATTTTTTTGCTATCTGTTCTCCTGTGATTCTGCCAGGTTTCAGGAATTCTGCTCCCTGTCTGAAATGCCCTCTGGAAGAACATAGGATGACCATCTGCTTAGCTAGATCTGCTTTGCTAGACGCTACAGGGTCAGGTGGTTCTTGTGTCACTCTGGCTGCTCGGTGGGCCTATTTTTGAGTGAATAGCAAGTGTGAACCTTGGCTTACTGCTGGGTTGCATGATTAAAGTGCTCAGTCCTCTCACAGTGCTCTCGCTGGTAGGACACGTTGCACAGAGAGTTGGCTAACATGCTCTCTTTCATGTGGGCCTCGTTGGTTTTTTTGTTCTGTGTCCGGAACAGGAAGGCCCTGAAGGGCAGCATGTTTAAACAAGACAAGACTCATATGCTGGATACTTTTAGATTTTTCTTCCATTTGTATCTTCTTGATCTTCTCTCGTTATCCAGATGGCATTATGGGTGATTTCATGCCTCAGTCTTTTTGATAATGGAGATTAAGCCTAGTGATTTATTTGAGACTTCTCTCATGTGGATGTGGTGACAGGGTTGTTAGGCATTACCTTAGGTTTATGAATGATCAGTGTCATGGACTTGGTTTGATGAGCAGGACGTCAAGGTTTACAGTGCGTGTTAATGAGGGTGGCTTTATTGGCTTAGTAGATTTAGTTAATGGCCTCTCAGTGGTAGTCATGCTTGGGTGCATCAATGGCTGCCCTCAGCTCTGGCTCTGGGAGCATTGTGCCTCTCCTTTTTCTACTCTGTCCTTTTTGTCTTCCAGATCAATGACCATGATGGATGTGGATTCTGAAGAATATATCAATTCTAATCTTATCCAAATCTTTGTCTGAAATGTTCCTCTGAGAACATCTATAACATTCCCACTTGTCCACTTCTTGAAAAAAAATTTCCTTCTAGATCTAGTGCTGAATATTAGCCTATTAGGCTACCTGTACCTAGGCTACCTGTACCTAGACGTTCTCCTATCAGGAGCCACCAGGGCAAGGCATAGGGTCTGGTTCAGCGTGTGACCTGTGCTGGATCCTGAGGATTCTTTTCTTTAAGCGGACGATGAATACGACTACATCCTTGGAACGAGGCTCTCAGTGGCCCTGACAAAGGAGGTCATGAACTCTCAAACAACCCCATTCATCACCAAGGATCCCCCCCTTTTCTTCTCTTCATTTTTCTTCCTGAGAGGGAATTAGAGGAGAGCAAAACCAAAGACACAAAAAGCTCCAGGGTTTGATTTGGCCGTTTCTGTAAATGGAAGAGGCTATAGTTAACATTTTTGCACAATATTGTTTATTATCGATATGATTTGCTGTGGAAATCTTATTTCGGGCTGTTAAGAACAGGCTAGTTAACAGACCTATGTAACAGGTAAAAACCTGTAGCTAGCTAGTCAGACCAAGGTTGACTCTGTAGAGCTTACTGAAGTGATCTGGTGCAGTGGGTTTCTATACTGAACAAAAATATAAACACAACATGTAAAGTGTTGGTTCAATGTTTCATGAGCTGAAATAAAAGATCCCAGAACTTTAAAAGGCCACTCTAAAATGTGCAGTTTTGTCACACAACACAATGCCACAGATGTCTCAAGTTTTGAGGGAGGTGCAATTGGCATGCTGACTGCAGGAATGTCCACCAGAACTGTTGCCAGAGAATTTAATGTTCCATATACCATAAGCCGTCTCCGTCATTTTTAGAGAATTTGGCAGTACGTCCAACCGACCTCACAATCGCAGACCACGTATAACCACGCCAGCCCAGGACATCCACATCCGGCTTCTTTACCCGGCGGGGTCGTCTGAGACCAGCCACCCAAACAGCTGATGAAACTTAAGTATTTCTGTATGTCATAAAGCCCTTTTGTGTGGAAAAACTCATTCTGATTGGCTGGGCTTGGCTCCCCAGTTGGTGGGCCTGACTCCCAAGTGAGTGGGCCTATGCCCTCCCAGGCCCACGCAAAGCTGCGCCCCTGCCCAGTCGTGAAATCCATAGATTAGGGCCTAAAGAATGTATTAAAATGACTGAGTTCCTTATATCAACTGTAACTCAGTAAAATCGTTGAAATTGTTGCGTCTATTTTTGTTCAGTATAGGAATAGCCAGTTGTGAGAGCTGGGGTTTGAGTGGCTACCAAAAATCACCTTTTTACACTCTCATCCATGACTGTCTGAGGCAATCTTCTGTGAGTCACCGTCCATTTTGAAGGTGAAAACCCTTTTGTGACGTAGCCTACGCATTTGTTGAAGTGTTTTTGTAATCATTGAAAACCCAAAAATGTGTTTAAGGCGTTGCTCTTTTGAATGAGCTTGCATTGTACAGAAATATCTTCTTTAGTGTAGGTAGGTGGGCAAATGGGGATGCAAACAAACTCGTCAATGCATGGCCCTCATCAGGACTGAAGCCCTTGTCTCTCCATTGTGTCCTGGAGGACAGGAGCACACAGCCTACTCGGTTGGATGGCCTTATTTGTTGTGCTGAAGCACAAGTGTTGCGTTTATTGCAACACTTGTGCAAGCTGAATAAAGAGGACCTGTTGCTATGGAGATGCTATGGAGATTCTCTCCAGTGGCACCCCATGGAACACAAACTCCCAACATCTGAAGTTTATCTGACTGTGATTACCAATGATTATAGACATGCATAGGAAGACATGATTACGCTGAAAAAAAACGTGGTTGTCATTTAACAGACTCTTAGGCCTACGTTGATATCGAGAGCGACTTACAATTCGTGATCATTTATGATCTTAAAGGCCATGGTTCTGAGGTCGAAGTCAATTCTGTGCCACATCGGTTGCGCCTTAGATCTGGTAACATTAGTAACCTATTGATGTTTCTCAATAAAGCTGATGCGGTAACCACAATGGAAACCTGGGGAAACTCTGGTGACTTTATCCCCTGGGACCCTGCCTTAGGTGGTGTTCCACTTGTTTACTGTGTGACAGGATTTGGTTTGTGAACACTGTTTGTGACTGACTCTCTCTCCTTTCATTCTGTGCTGTGCAGTCTGGCTGAGGACGAGGTACAGACAGAGTCGGATGTGGTCGAGGGGATGGATGTGGCACTGCGATCCAAAGGTAAGAACAAGGCCCTGCATGCTAAGACCAATGTTGTGTTTTGAGAAGACCGCTTATTCTAGTATTCTTCTTCTATTGTTTATCTTACCGTTAAACATACTTGTTGTTTGATGTGCATCTCATTGAGCTACACAGAGCAACCATTGTGCCATTCAGTTAAAATCGTATCACTACTACCTCTGAGGTTGTTGCACGGGTTCAACCTCACCATCACGTGCTGTGGATGTTAGCCTAAGTCACCATTTAGGAGGCATCCTTCACACGTGATCATCATCACAGGGCCTGACCACACTGACTTAACATATTACATTTGTTGCCAGATTGGGAAACCAAGCAGTAGGGTTTGGTGACCAAAATCCCTTATCTGGTTGGATGCAGTATTCCTGGGCAACCACTACCGTATTAAGTCTCTCAATGAAGGGGTTCTGCTAACAAAAAGAATGCTTGAGGATTTACACTGCCTTTGACATTCAATGACCCCCCATCTGAGTGTCATTGTGTAGAGTGGCCTGGGACTGGGAGTGCCTCTGCCTTTCTAGCCTTTCATGCCAGGGATCTAGTCTCTGTCCTTCTAAGATTCCTATAAGCTGCTACTCTCTGTGTTGTATGTATGGTTACCTGGTGTCCCCTCTGCTCCGGCCGCTAGTGTCTGACCCCGGGTCAGCAGAGCGGGTGCTGGTGGCTCAGAAGAGGAAGGTGCCCAGCCCAACCCACTCCTCCAACGGCCACTACCCTTCAGACACCTCCCCTAGCCCCTTGAAGAAGAAGAAGAAACCTGGCGCTGTCCACAGCAACAACAAAGACCAGGTGGGGTGGGGGGGTAGTTTGTGACTGTGCGCTTGTGTGTGTGTGTGTGTGTGTGTGTGCACCTGTGCATGACTGATTGTGCACCTGTGCATGACTGATTGTGCTTCCAGGTTTAAATGAAAGACTCTGCTTCATGTTCTGTGGTCGGATGCATTTGTTCATATCCCAAAAATATCTACCATGTATTGATGATTGACTATTAAGATTATTTATCTGTCTGCTGATTAATCATGATAACTGTTTATAGAGTGGAATACTTTAAAATTACTTTTCTAAACTGCCTTTTTTGGAAAGAGTACATATGCCTGCCAAATATGTTTGTTTGTGTTGTTAATGCTTTGTTTTACATGTATGACATGATTCAACCCCAAGCCAAAACTTTTGAATTAAGTTCCACTGACAATGTCACACATTCTGAACAGTCACATAGATGTGTGCTGACTAGTATTGTGTCTTGTTCACCGATTGGCTGATGTGGGTTGATGCGGTGTCAAGCATGATACCAAACACAAAACTGGTTATTGGTCCACCAGGGAAAGTCATCAATGAAATTGCACATTGCAAGTCTGACAACATAAAAAGATGACAATAACACAAACTTCCAGTTTAAATCAAGAACAATGACATTACTATCGCATAGGCCTACATTGATATTGACTAGACCAACTAAACAGTCTTGTGTTTGGTGCCTGCCTTATTTTGCCTTACATGTTGCTTATTACCCTGCCTTACTTGCCACTTTGTGATTATCTGTGTGTTCTGTTGCACTGCACCTTTTGTGTTTTGTTTTCTGCGTGTGTTTTGAAACCCGCCCCCTGTTTCTCTTGCCTGCATTTCAGTCAGAACTAAGACATGGTCCCTTTTACTATGTGAAGCAGTCATCACTCACCACAGACCCTGTTGATGTTGTCCCGCAGGACAGCAGGAATGACTTCTACTGCTGGCTGTGCCACCGCGAGGGCCAGGTGCTCTGCTGTGAGCTCTGCCCGAGGGTGTACCACGCCAAGTGCCTCAAACTGCCAGCAGAGCCCGAGGGTGACTGGTTCTGTCCAGAGTGTGAGGTACTCACTCACGTGTGTGCCTTGTGTGGGTGTGTAGGTGTATATACGTGTGCAAGTGGTGTGGGAGTGTTCCAGGCACATTCTCGCTTAACCACTAGCTTAATGTCTGCTTGCTATTTGGGGTGTCAGGTGATGGGGTTGGAGGCAGCCTTGGGGTCAATTCCAATTGGACTCTGCATTCTAGTAAAACAGTAAACATATCTTATAATAATGGTAATACACGTGGTACTTCCTAATTATTGAATTTAAATGGAATGGACCCCAGGCCTGTTTAGATGGGGCTAACATAAAGTGGGCAGGATCTTTATCGTCCCTCTCTAGATGGATGTTGCCTTTCTGAGGACTAGTACCACAGTCTCCTATAGATTATGGCATACTGTAGATGCATAGTTAATAGCCAGCCCAGCAGACCTACTGTGAGTGGTTGTGTTTACCCAGCTACTATTTGTCAATGGTACATTGTCCTGATTTTGTCATTTTTCTAGAAAATCACAGTAGCAGAGTGCATAGAGACACAGAGCAAGGCCATGACTATGCTAACGATAGACCAGCTGTCCTACCTGCTGAAGTTTGCCCTCCAGAAGATGAAACAGCCGGGGGTAAGTTAGTGAAAGTCTCTCTCATGCCCTCTAGGTGCCCACTGTGGGCTAGAGATGGGGCTATCGCTTCTGTTGTTTATGAGACTAATACCAGTTTCTTCTGTTGGCAGACTGAGCCCTTCTGGAAGCCTGTGGCTCTGGAGCAGCACCCTGACTATGCTGAGTACATATACCACCCAATGGACCTCGCAACATTAGAGAAGGTACCATTACATTCACATTTCAGTCATTTAGCAGACGTTCCTATCCATTCCCGACTTGGAGCCCTCTAATAGCAAGGCAATGATGAGCTTTTTGAGTCTATAAATCATGGTCTACAGATAATACAGTGCCTTCAGAAAGTATTCACAAGCTTTCATTTTTTCCCACATTTTGTTGTGTTGCCTGAATTTTCAATTGATTACATTTAGATTTTGTCACTGGCCTACACAAAATAACCCATAATGTCAAAGTGGAATTATGTTTTAAGAAATGTTTACTAATTTAATAAAAAATGAAAAGCTAATATGTTTTGAGTCTTAAGTATTCCACCCATTTGTTATGGCAAGCCTAAATACACTGAACAAAAATATAAACGCAACAATTTCAGTTCATATCAGTCAATTGAAATAAATCAATTAGGCCCAAATTTCTGGGTTTCACATGACTGGGAATACAGATATGCATACGTTGGTTACAGGTACCTAAAAAAAAAAAATAGGTAGGAGCGTTGATCAGAAAACCAGTCCGTATCTGGTGTAACCACCATTTGCCTCAGTGCATAGAGTTGATCTGGCTGTTGATTGTGGCCTGTGGAATGGCTGTGTGAAGTTGCTGGATATTGGCGGGAACTAGAACACGCTGTCGATCCAGAGCATCCCAAACATGCTCAATGGATGACATGTCTGGTGAGTATGCAGGCCATGGGACATTTTCAACTTGTAGGAATTGTGTACAGATCCTTGTGACATGGGACGGTGGATGAATAGCATGACAGTGGGCCTCAGGATCTCGTCACGGTATCTCGGTACATTCAAATTGCCATCGATAAAATGCAATTATGTTCATTGTCCGTAGCTTATGCTTGCCCATACCATAACCCCACCGGCACCATGGGGCACTCGCTGTCTGCCATCTGCCCGGTACAGTTGAAACCTGAATTCATCCATAAAGAGCACACTTTTCCAGCGTGCCAGTGGCCATCGAAGGTGAGCTTTTGCCCTCTGAAGTCGGTTAATACGTCAAACTGCAGTCAGGTCAAGACCCTGGTGAGGACGACAAGCAGATGAGCTTGTCCAGGTGGCTTGTCTCAGACCATCCCGTAGGTGAAGAAGCCTGATGTGGAGGTCCTGGGCTGGTGTGGTTACACGTGGTTGTGTTTGACAAGACTGCGCATTTTAGAGTGAACTTTTATAATCCCCAGCACAGGTGCACCTGTGTAATGATCATGCTGTTTAATCATCTTTTTGATATGCCACACCGTCAGGTGGATGGATTAGCTTGACAAAGGTTAAATGCTCACTAACAGGGATGTAAACAAATTTGTGCACAAAATTTGAGAGAAATAAGCTATTTGGGCATATTGGAAAGTTCTGGGATCTTTTATTTCAGCTCATGAAACATGGGACCAACACTTTACATGTTGCGTTTATATTTTTGTTCAGGAGTAAAAATTGTAAACAAATTGCATGGACTTACTCTGTGTGCAATAACAGTTTTTAACAAGATATTTTAATGACGATCTCGTCTCTGTACCCCACACATACAATTATCTGTAAGGTCCCTCAGTCGAGCAGTGTATTTCAAACACAGATTCAACCACAAAGACCAGGGAGGTTTTCCAATGCCTTGCAAAGAAGGGCACCACCGATTTGGTAGATGAGTAAAAATAAAGCAGATCGAATATCTCTTTGAGCATGGTGAAGTTATTAATTACACTTTGGATGGCATATCAATACACCCAGTCACTACAAAGATACAGGAGTCCTTCCTAACTCAGTTGCTGGAGAGGAAGGAAACTGCTCAGAGATTTCACCATGAGACCAATGGTGACTTTAAAACAGTTACAGTATGGCTGGGCGATATGGCCTGAAACTTCTTTTTTTTTTTTAAACTATATCTACATTTAAAAAAATATTTTCTTTAAATAAGCATTGTTGTACAATTAAAGGTCAAATACACTGAATTTAAAACAGTCAAAAATAAGCTAATTAATTAATCAAAATAGTTGTACCTACTGTTTTTGCTATAATCACTGATCTGGCTTTCAGGTGTGTCTATAAAATTTACTTTTTGTTACATTTAACCAGAACCATGCATAATGCACATTCACTAACAATGTAGCAGGTATTATAGTCAATTAACACCGATCTCATAAATAATCTCTCAAGCACAAGCCCACGTGCTAGTGAGAAGTCAGCTAATATTTATATTTGAAGTTTAGCCAACTTGGATCAAAGATATAATTTCACAAGCTCTGAATTCAGCTAACAAGGCAAAATAGTTGAATTGTTATGAACACAACTTTCAGTCCGTCTCCAACTGTTTGAACAGCATGCTAGTCTGTCCACTTTGTTCAGATGTTGAAATCAAGTGGCGTACCTTATTTCTCAGAATGAGAATGAGTTGCCAATTCCTTATATAATTGTTTTATGCATATTGCAGATTTATTAAACAGTCATCCAAACAGCTAGTATAACTATCTATATTTGACAAAAATGCTGCTAGTGATACGTGGTACCATAATGCGAGCGAGACAAACTGATCATCCATTTTCTAGAATGAATGTTCATTGGTACATCCGTTTTAGTAGTGTCTGCTCTTGTTCGAAATTTGAGGAGTTGAAACAAACGGGTATGGTTCGAAAGATTAACTTCTCCTCTATTACAGTAAAATAATGTCTCCATATGTTTCAGTGTCCATATGACCGATTCTGTTGGATCAAACCTCAAATGCAAATGGCGACTTAACTGTTTTGTCAGAGAGGTAGAAGTGATCTCTCAACTTTGTTGTTGTGGTAGGGGGAGGGGCTTGGGAGAAAGAGACAAACCGAGAGGTTTCATTCTTGCCAAAATCTGTAAAAATAATCCCAAAGCGTTTCTAACACAAGGCCAAATATACACTGGAGTTGCTTAGAAAGATGACATTGAATGTTCCTGATAGTTACAGTTTTGACTTAAATCGGCTTGAAAATCTATGGCAAGACTTAAATTGTTGTTTAGAAATGATAAACAACCAACTTGACGGAGTTTGAAGAATCTTAAAAAGAATAATGTGCAAATATTATTTGTACAATCCAGGTGTGCAAAGATCTTAGACTTACCCAGAAAGACTCACTCTCAGCTGTAATCGCTGCCAAAGGTGATTCTAACATGTATTGACTCAGGGTGTGAATACTTATGTAAATTCGATATTTCTGTGTTTCATTTTCAATCAATTTGCAAAAATGTCTAAAAACATGTTTTCACTTTGTCGTTATGAGGTATTGTGTGTAGATGGGTGAGAAAAAAGGCATTAAGAGTTGGGCCAGATTTTTTTTAACATAGCATTGTTTAAATATTCCCCATGCAATGTTAATGGGGCACTAACATAGCTGCCATAGAATTTTGTCATGTAAATGCATCATAATGCAGAAACATTAAAGCGTCAATCAGCAGTTAAAACATTAAAGCGTACTCCCCACCATTGTTTCGGTAAAAAGCAGGGGGGGATGGGGCTGGAGAAATGTAACCACTCTCAAATTCAAAGACAGAGCTATGGCTTCAAGGACTGATCATCCATGATATCAAAATTATAGTTTTAACCATGTTTTTCGGCTATACAGTGTTTGTTTACATTTACTTTGTTTACAAACATTGGAGTAAAACAAGCTTATATTTTGGGTTATGATGTGGAACGACAGTTGAACAAAGCTCACGACCCATTTATAAATTATGTTCTTCAACAATCAATAGGTACATAATATTATTAAGTCCAAAAATGGATGTAGCAATTGCTGATCGCCACTTTTAATGGCCCAACCATTGAGATCCTATTAAATTATTCTAAATCCTAGTTCAATGGGCCCAACTCTCTAAATACATGGCTCTGGTGTAATCAAATCATATTTTTCTTTGCTATATTGGTAGAATATGAAAAAGAAAATGTATGGCTGCACAGAATCCTTCTTGGCTGACATGAAATGGATCTTACACAACTGCATCATCTACAATGGAGGTAGGTCAAAAACACATGTTTAAGACAGTTTCCTCACTATACTGCTTGCAACATGCATTGGAAATAAAACTTGGCTCTTACAAACATGTTTGTTCCAGGAAATCACAAACTAACAGCAACAGCAAAGGTTGTTGTGAAGATCTGTGAACATGAAGTGAGTATCATTTTTACATGATGACTGAAATGCCATTCAGTGGTGTGTTTGTTTTCTCCTTTCTAAATGTATTTCAGTAATGTGGAAAATGCTATTTGTTTCAGGTGAATGAAATTGAGGTCTGTCCGGAGTGCTACCTGTCCTCGTGCCAAAAGAGGGACAACTGGTTTTGCGAGCCATGTGTAAGACAAATGTTTCCTCATCTTCTTTTGCAAAGGACATTTTATGGATGTAAATGTTTGTCCTGTGACTTAGGTCACAATTCGGTTTGTCCTGAAGACAAATGTAGATTAGCCTAAATGTAATGTTTCAAATCTCAAAAATACTCTTTACAACACAGGAAAAGTCTTTGCGAATCCTATTCCTCTGTGTTTATGCTGTTTTATCTGACCGTGCCCCCGGTCTGCCCCCCCTCTCAGGGTCACCCACACCCCCTGGTATGGGCAAAGTTGAAGGGCTTCCCCTTCTGGCCAGCCAAAGCACTGCGGGAGAAGGACGGACAGGTGGACGCACGCTTCTTCGGACAGCATGACAGGTGAGCCTTGCTATTTAATGAAAGTGGCAGATTGAAGGGACTCCTCTGAAGGCAGTCATAGGTCTCTCTGCTTATCCTACTCCTAACTTGTCTCTGTGTTCTTTCTCTGCAGGGCGTGGGTTCCTATTAACAATTGCTACCTCATTTCCAAGGAGATTCCCTTCTCTGTGAAGAAGACCAAGAGCATCTTCAACAGCGCCATGCAGGAGATGGAGGTATATGTGGAGAACATCCGCAAGAAGTTTGGGGTGTTCAACTACGCCCCCTTTCGCACCCCCTACACGCCCAACAACCAGCTTCAGATGCTGCTGGACCCGGCCAACCCCGACGCAGGGACCGTGAAGACGGAGAAACCTGACAAGATGCGCTTCAACTTCGACATGACCGCATCTCCCAAGATGCTCTTGGGCAAGAGCTCTCTGTCGAGCGGGATGGGGCGGAGGATCTCTCTCACGGACATGCCTCGCTCTCCCATGAGCACCAACTCGTCTGTACACACAGGTTCTGACGTGGAGCAGGATGGGATGGAGAGAGGGCCTAGGAACCCCCCATTCCACTACAGCGCTGGGGAGGAGTCTATGGACTATACCGGTAATTAACATGCTCCTGAATCTATCGCATCATATAACTAACTAACACAGTATAGTCACATTCAAAACACAGGTTAGGATCAAGACTCAAACCATTTGTGGAGGTTAAAGTGTTATGCGTTATGGCCTCAGCATCCCCTGCCTCAGTGAAGATGGGCCATGCAGGCAGCATGACAGGCAGCCCCAAGCCCTTCTCCCCTGGTCTGGTGCCCAAACAGGAGAGGGTCCTGGGCACAGGCAGCATCCTCAACCTCAACCTGGGTGAGTCCCATCTAACCCCACCCCCTTATGTAGCACCTTATCCTGTGCTGTCTGTTTGGTTAGGGCAGGGGTGGGTAAACTACGGCCCTGCGGGAGGCTTGAGTCTTGATTTTTGTATTTTATTTTGGGTTATGATTGGTAAATTATTATTTGGGGTAAAAAAAGATATAATTAAAAACACTCCGCACGTGAACGTCTAAAACTATGTAGTATGTACAAATTATTATGAAGCTATATATTTTCAAATTACTGCCGATTTTCTGGCCCGCAAATTGATTTTGAAATTTTTTTTTAAATCCCAATGTGGCCCTTGAGCCAAAATGTTTTCCCACCCCTGGGTTAGGGGTTATGTTTTGGTTGAGGTTGAGTTTTAGTGTCAGGGTTCATAAGGTCATGAAAAGTCCTGGAATTTTTAAATGATGTTTTCCAGTTTTAGGAAAATGATCAAATCCAAAATGTTTTTGAAAAGTCATGGAAATTAATTAAATCATTTCTGTTAATGTAAATAATTTAGGCACAGTTTTTTTTATATTTTATCAATCACATAAAATCAACATATCAAACAGGATCGGAATATGACACTTCAGTGCATCTGTGTGTGTGTGCGCAAGCATCACCTGCATGTGTGCGAGTGTGCCTTGCTCAAGGAGTGAGACAGTCGGACATTACATTCCCTCTATGATTGCAGCAGTAGGTAGGCCTAGCCTATAAAATATGATAGAGAACAGACTAATTGGGTAGCCAATTCAAAACATATATTGTAGCCTGGCCAGTTAACTAGAGAGAACTGTTTAGTTGTTATTAGTCATGTCCCAAAAAACTTTACACCTACACTCGTGAATAAGGCCACAAATGATTCATTTAAATGATTATTTTTGACAAAACTAACAATTAACTTTGTCATTGTATTAGTTGGGATTCTTTTTAATCTCGATGAATCGAGTCATGTTAATCAAAATAATAATGTGTGAATTGTGATCAGTAGTTTTATGAACTGGTTTTGTAGATACTTCCAGTTGATTTGGGCATTCGATGTATGAGACATTGCAAGTCAATAGATACTAATCAGCCTGCAAAGTAAACACTTCTAAGGTAGCTAAGAGAAATATGACTAAACTAGAAAAGGTGAATTTCCTGAAGAAAATTTGTGGGCTTGTTTCAGCTGAATAAAAAGATTAGTAACCGACCATACAGTTAGCCATTTGATCTTTGATATATTGAATGAGCACATTATTGTATAAAGGTATAAAACATATTTGGTTAAAATGTTTTACATCAAGGGTGGTCAACCATCCTCCAGGAGAACTACTGGGTGTGCAGGCGTTTGTTCCAGTCCCCCTCTAACAAAACACATTTTAGAAATGAGCTGCTCAAGCGGACCTTGATAAACTGACTTTTATGTGTATGATCCAGTACTTCTCCAGACTGAGGGAAAGGGGATACCTAGTCATTTGCACAACTTAATGCATTCTACCAAAAATCTTTCTTCCGCATTTAACCCAACACCTCAGATTGACCCCATGTGTATTATTCAGTTGCCTAATAGGTATTCTACTTGGTGGGGGGTTAAGTGCCTTGCACAACAACAGGAAATGGTACATGGGATCAGAGAGCAGCTTCCCAGTGTCGATACTACATTTATGCTTACTTTTTTTGTATATAGAGATGCCACAAATTGTTGGTCATGGAAATTTGGTTAAAAGTAATGGAGAAGTCATGAAATTCCATCTGTCAAAATGTCTATGAAACCTATAGTGTTGTTTGTCACAGATCGTGTGAAGGCTGAGATGGACCTGAAGGAGCTCAGTGAGACAGTACAGCATCAACAACAACAACAGGGGTCATCACTCCTCCTCACCACCCCCAAGAGACCCATGAGGAGCCTGGACAAGACCATCGAGAGCTGCAAGGCCCAACTAGGTTTTCACACACCATCCATGAAATTGTGTCTAGAGCTGGGATTGGCAACTCCAGTCCTCGGGGCCGGAGTGGTGTCACCCTTTTCCCCATCCCTAGCAAACACAGCTGATTTAAACTAATTGCATTCTAAACTGAAGATCTTCATTATTGGAGTCAGATGTGTTAGCTGGGGCTGGGGCAAAAGTGTGACACCGATCAGGTCCCAGAGGACTGGAGTTGCCCGTCCCTAGTCTAGAGGAACAAATTTGAAGACCTATAAATGTTCATGTTCATCATGTATTAATTCTATAATTTATATGTTGTTTCTTTATCCCTGTGCAGGCATTGATGAGATCTCTGAGGACGTATATAAGGGTGTGGAACACAGTGACTCTGAGGATTCCGAAAAGTCAGACTCCAGCAAGAGCGAGTACCTTAGCGACGAGGAGCACAGACTGAAGAGCGCCGCCCATGACGACAAGGACAAAGCAGAGAGGGAGTCTAGGAAGAGGCCCAAGGCAAGCACACCGGTAGAGGACAAGGGGGCAGTCACAGGGACCAGGGATAAAAAAAACTCTGAAGCCCTGCTCAAAGACAGACATGGCAGCAATGGTCCAGAGAGAGATTCCAGAGAGAAGCCCATGACTCCCCAGACTCAGCCCCCCACAGACAGGCCCAAGGCCCTAGAGGCGGGTAGGGCAGGCGCACCCCGGGCCCTTGCTGGCCCAGACCAGGACTCCGACTCAGAGAGGGAGCTGGTGATTGACCTGGGGGATGAGCAGGGGGGCAGAGACCGTAAGAGGGCCAGGAGGGAGCCAGGGGCTGTAGCCGCTAAGCCCACGAAGGAGCCCCCTGGCACCAAGCTGGAAGGTGAGGGCTCATTTCATATCTTGTTTATTTTGTTTTGTGTACTCTAGTTGCTTCGTTTGATATTTTTTTGAGAGACTGAGGCCTAAAGGCTTATCAGAAGGGAGGAAAATACTGTTTGTTCTGTCTTTATTTAATCAATGTATTTTTTTCTCTGACCAGGCAAATTCCCCACCGCAGTGACCCCCTCTCTAGCCTCCGCCACCTCGTCCAACCCCAAAGACCCCAGTCAGCCCCTCATCAACCCCACACTCAACCTGTCCTCTAGTACAGGCTCTGGCCAGCCCAACACGGCCTTCACCACTACCCCTGCAGCTCCCAACCCAGCTCCCAACCCAGCTCCCACCCCAGCTCCCACCCTCTCCTCCACAGCTGCCTCAGCCCAGTCGGCAGCGAAGAAACAGCGCCCCCTGCTGCCCAAAGAGACAGCTCAGGCAGTGCAGAGGGCAGTGGTGTGGAACCCCGCCAACAAGTTCCAGACGTCCTCGCAGAAGTGGCCCATGCAGCAGCAGGAGGAGCAGCCGGCTGGGCCAAACCAGACACAGGTTCCTGTTCCTGTCCAGGCTCCGATGCAGACGCAGGCACAGACACGCAGTCCACAGCAGCTCCAGTCACAGCAGCAGTTGCAGGCATCCTCCAGTACACGTTACCAGACCAGACAGGCAGCAAAAGGTACATAGAAACTAAGTCCACTAAACACAACTCCCCAACATCTGTAAAAGCATACATAATCATCTCATATTAGTTCATATGAGCTGAATTGTAGTTTACTTTCATTCCTCATCCCTCTTTTCTTCTGTGGTTTGCAGCCGTGCAGCCTAAAGATGGTCCCCAGACCTCCACCTCATCAGTTACCTTGGTCACCTCTGGTGCCTCCTCCACCTCTTCCTCGTCTTACCTGGCAGGAGACTTCCAGATCCCCACAGCTTCAGCAGATGTGGCAGCTGACATCGCAAAGTACACCAGCAAAGTGAGTTAGTCTGAGGCTATATGTCTAAACAGAATAAATATATGGAAACTTTACAGGGGAAAGTTTATTGATTCACAGATTTATATTTGTGTTATATTGATATGGAAAGTTACCTGACTGTCATCAATCTGTGAATTGTTATAATCTCACCTGATCTCTTCAGATGATGGACACGATTAAAGGGACGATGACAGAAATCTACAACGACCTTTCCAAAAGCACTTCAGGAAACACAATCGCAGAGGTGAGTGCTGGTGAAGAGACTTTTGGTTGAGTCTATAACATAAGTAAACTTCTCTCCTGTCTCACTGCATTGTGATAACTGTTGAATGTTTTTGCCCAGATCCGGCGGCTGAGGATAGAGATAGAGAAGCTTCAGTGGCTACATCAGCAAGAGCTGTCGGAGATGAAACATAATCTTGGTTTGTTATACTTGCCCTTTCCTTATATATAATCATCTTTTAGGTTGGTATCATTGTGAGTGTACAAAACAATAAGAACACCTTCCTAATATTGAGTTGTACCCCCCCCTTTGCCCCCAGAACAGCCTCAATTCGTCAGGGCATGGACTCTACAAGGTGTCTAAAGCGTTCAACAAGGATGCTGGCTCATGTTGACTCCATTGCAAGTTAGCTGGATGTCCTTTGTTTTGATGGACCATTGTTGATACACACAGGAAACTGTTGAACGTGAGAGACCCGGCAGCGTTGCAGTTCTTGACACAAACCAGTGCGCCTGGCACCTACCACCATACCCCATTCAAAGGCACTTAAATATTTTGTCTTGCCCATTCACCCTCTGAATGGCACACATAGACAATCCATGTCTCAATTATCTCAATGCTTAAAAATCCTCCCCCTTCATCTACACTGATTTGAAGTGGATTTAATAAGTGACATCAATAAGGGATCATAGCTTTCACCTAGATTCACCTGGTCAGTCTACGTCATGGTAAGAGGGATACCTAGTCAGTTGTCCAACTGAAATGTGTCTTCTGCATTTAACCCAACCCCTCTGAATCATAGAGGTGCGGAGGGCTGCCATAATCGACATGCACGTCTTTGGCGTGCGGGGAACAGTGGGTTAACTGCCTTGCTCGGGCAGAACGACAGATTTGTCAGCTTGGGGATTCGATCCAGGAACCTTCCGCTTACTGGCCCAACGCTCTAACCACTAGGCTACCTGCCATTCCTAATGTTTTGTACACTGTACTGTATGTTTGTGTTTGTCAGCCAATTCATGTGTGTATGAGATGGACTAATGTGTTATCTTATCAATGTGTTTCTAACATTTTTATAACGCAAGTGTGTGCATTATAGCTGTCTTTCTAATATACTCATTCAATGCATGTGTTGTAAGAATTTTATAAAACACATGCATAGTACACATTTTTATCCATGTGTTATATTCATTTATTATATTCGATATCAAGTGAATTCTATTCATAGATTTTCTAAATGTGTCCTGTCATGTCCTGTAGAGCTGACTATGGCAGAGATGAGGCAGAGTCTGGAGCAGGAGAGGGAGCGTCTCGTGGCGGAGGTGAAGAAGCAGATGGAGGTGGAGAAACTGCAAGCGGTGGATGAGACCAAGAAGAAGCAATGGTGTGCGAACTGCAGGAAGGAGGCCATCTTCTACTGCTGCTGGAACACCAGCTACTGTGACTACCCCTGCCAGCAAGCCCACTGGCCAGAACACATGAAGTCCTGCACACAGTCCGGTATAATAATAATTTAGTTATTACACACACAAAAGACGTAATTTGCACCAAAAACCCCACTCCAGGGTTTTTTCTTGATTTATAAAGGGGCTTAGTTGGTGGGCATTTACAAATCTCTCCATAGAGCTGAGATTTATTTGAGCAGTTTTAAAGCTAATTTCCTGCAGTTCTACATATGCTGGCATGGAGCTGAGAGGAAATGTTGCAATTTTCAAGATAGTTTCCTGCAATTCTATGCATTTTTACATGGATAATGCAGTGTTATTTTGCTCAAACATAATAACTAAATGAATACTAAACTCAGCAAAAAAAGAAACGTCCTCTCACTGTCAACTGCGTTTATTTTCAGCAAACTTAACATATGTAAATATTTGTATGAACATAAGATTCAACAACTGAGACATAAACTGAACAAGTTCCACAGACATGTGACTAACAGAAATTGAATAATGTGTCCCTGAACAAAGGGGGGGGGGGGGGGGTCAAAATCAAAGTAACAGTCAGTATCTGGTGTGGCCACCAGCTGCATTAAGTACTGCAGTGCATCTCCTCCTCATGGACTGCACCAGATTTGCCAGTTCTTGCTGTGAGATGTTACCCCACTCTTCCACCAAGGCACCTGCAAGTTCCCGGACATTTCTGGGGGGAATGGCCCTAGCCCTCAACCTTCGATCCAACAGGTCCTAGACGTGCTCAATGGGATTGAGATCCGGGCTCTTCGCTAGCCATGGCAGAACACTGACATTCCTGTCTTGCAGGAAATCACGCACAGAACGAGCAGTATGGCTGGTGGCATTGTCATGCTGGAGGGTAATGTCAGGATGAGCCTGCAGGAAGGGTACCATATGAGAGAGGAGGATGTCTTCCCTGTAACGCACAGCGTTGAGATTGCCTGCAATGACAACAAGCTCAGTCCGATGCTGTGACACACCGCCTCAGACCATGACGGACCCTCCACCTCCAAATCGATCCCGCTCCAGAGTACAGGCCTCGGTGTAACGCTCATTCCTTTGACGATAAACGCGAATCCGACCATCACCCCTAGTGAGACAAAACCGTGAGCACTTTTTGCCAGTCCTGTCTGGTCCAGCGACAGTGGGTTTGTGCCCGTAGGCGACGTTGTTGCTGGTGATGACCTGCCTTACCACAGGCCTACAAGTCCTCAGTCCAGCCTCTCTCAGCCTATTGTTGACAGTCTGAGCACTGATGGAGGGATTGTGCATTCCTGGTGTAACTCGGGCAGTTGTTGTTGCCATCCTGTACCTGTCCCGCAGGTGTGATGTTCGGATGTAACGATCAGCTGTCCGTCCTGTCTCCCTGTAACGCTGTCTTAGGCGTCTCACAGTTCGGACATTGCAATTTATTGCCCTGGCCACATCTGCAGTCCTCATGCCTCCTTGCAGCATGCCTCAGGCACATTCACACAGATGAGCAGGGACCCTGGACATCTTTCTTTTGGTGTTTTTCAGAGTCAGTAGAAAGGCCTCTTTAGTGTCCAAAGTTTTCATAACTCTGACCTTTGACACTAACAGCTTACAGACAGTAGGCAATTAACGACCGTTCCACAGGTGCATGTTCATTAATTGTTTATGGTTCATTGAACAAGCATGGGAAACAGTGTTTAAACCCTTTACAATGAAATCTGTGAAGATATTTGGATTTTTACGAATTGTCTTTGAAAGACAGGGTCCTGAAAAAGGGCTGTTTCTTTTTTTGCTGAGTTTATTAAATTCATTGTTTTAGGTATTTAATTCTGCCTGACTGTCTAGTTTTTATTTAAGTGGTTGTTAGTAGAGATGCACGATATATCAGTTAACATATCGGAATCGGACGATATTAGCTAAAAATGGCAACAAATGATAGTCCCACTAAGTGCAAACCAGATTGGATGGTGTATCGCTGCAGAATGCTGTTGTAGCCATGCTGGTTAAGTGTGCCATGAATTCTAAATAGTGAGTGTCACCAGCAAAGCACCATCACACACCCCCTCCATGCTTCACAGTGGAAACTACACACGCAGAGATCATTCGTTCACCTATTCTGCATCTCAGAAAAACACAGCAGTTGGAACCAAAAATATCAAATTTGGACTCATAAGACCAAAGGACAGATTTCCACTAGGCATGCACAATATATCGGTGAACATATCGGAATCAGCCGATATCAGCTAAAAATGTCAACATCGGTATTGGCCGATGTGCAAAACCGATGTCAAAGCTGACGTGCATACCTATATAACGAAGGTACATGCCGTAATGACACCACGTAAAATTTGCGCTATACGTGCAACACAGCATTCCTAAACTAGCCCACAATGTCTGCTGTGTGGATCGAACAGTCAACAAGTCAAGCAGTCATTTGAAAGAGTAACACAATTTCAGCAATACAACTCCAAGGCGAAATCCATTAAAGCCAAGATAATCGAATTCATTGCCCTTGACAACCAACCGTTTTCTGTCGTGGGTGATGTTGACTTTCGCTGACTGGTCGAGCACCGGTACACACTACCAAGTGTGCTATTTTTCAGATGTTGCCCTACCGGAGTTACACAGTAATAGTGTCACTGCTATTAGCTTCACGACATACATACTATGGAACTCCGTTTGGGTCTTTGAGTGTCAAAAAATATACAGTAGCACTGTCAAAGCTGTACAACAAAGTCAGCAAACACCGGCCACGAACGATGTGTTTACAATACCGCGTTGGTAATAAAGCATCATTTGTTCGACCGCAACTTCTGGGGTAGCTAGCTTTAGTTTGGTACCTAGCTAGCACCAATACAACCAGCCTGAAAACAATGACCAGCAGAAACTGCACTCATTTTCATTATTCTTAGCAAAGATTTAGGAATCCTTGTGAGTAAGAATTAGCTAGGTTGTTACTTGTTGTTTGCCTATTGAAATTGAACTTCAGTTCATGAAAATAAATAGTTAGCCAGCTACTTAACCCTGTTGCCCAAAGCTAACGTTATAAGCAGCCAGCTAGCTTCATCTGGCTAGTGAGGCTCAACAAGACCGGGTTATGTGTTGTGAAGCTAGCCACAATAAGGATTAGGCACAATAATGGAATTTGCGGTTTGCCTTCAAAATAGAGATATGTCATTGACAGTGAAGCAAATGAATACAAATAGTAGAATTATGCCATACTTTTATTTTGAAGGCTAACCGCAAAGTCCATTATTGGGGCTAATCCTTATTGTGACTAGCTTCACATAGATGGGTTCCACCACCATTAATCAATTATGAACTGTCTTATAAATGAGGGTTATTTTAGATGATGACACCTAGTTATATAGTTAGCTAGTTAACTATATAGCTACTGAAACGGATTGTTGTTTTGCTATGTTTTTGGGGAAGAACATTGTTTGCATTCATTAGCTTTTTTTATGACCAGCACTGTAGGTGCGCAAGACAACTTTACCAGCATCATAGCATACATATTGATGAATCCTTCTGACATATGAAATACGAGTCAGTGTAATCAATGTGTAATAACTACGTAAAAAATGTATGAACGCGTTAAATTATTATGTGACGTGCAGTCATATTCAGGTCCTGTTTGGTCAACAAACTTATTTGACACGTGAAATAGTGTTAAATAGTGTATTTTTTGACACACAAAGACCCAAACAGCGTTCCATAGAAATCCTGGTTGAGAATGAAACGACTGAACAAATTAACAACTAAACAGCACAGCAAGTAAGTGAAAGAAATAGGTTTTGATTGTGTTTTACTGGTAATGGGGACATACGTAAATGCCAACAAAATAACTTTTTGTTGTGTGTGTGTGTGTAACCTTTATTTAACTAGGCAAGTCAGTTAATTTAAGAACAAATTCTTATTTACAATGACATCCTACCCCGGCCAAACCCGGACGACGCTGGGCCAATTGTGTGCCGCCCTATGGGACCAGTCACAGCCGGATGTGATCCAGCCTGGATTCTAACCAGGGACTGTAGTGACGCCTCTTGCACTGAGATGCAGTGCCTTAAACCGCTGCATCCATGTGTGTGTTTAATTATTTAACTGTACTAGAATGCTTTAAAGGCCGCAAAATCTGTTTTTATCGGCATCGGTTTTTTTTGGCAAGGAAAATATTGGATATCGGTATCGGCCAAAAATGTCATATCGGTGCATCACTAATTGTTAGTTCTCAAAGATTATTATAGTCACAAATATATAGGTCCGTTTTTCCATCCCGGAAAATATATAAAAAAAGAAAAATACAATTTTGGACTTACGTGACCCGAATAAACTCTTAGGCGGCCCACCCAAGGATTACAATGGCAGAAAAGTCCCTGCTCTCGCACAAACAAAACCATACACATCGTCTTTCTCTGTATTTTACTATCTGAACTTGTATCATGTCCTCCTCCCTCTGTTCCGACAGCAACAGCTTCTCAGCAGGAACCAGAGGTGGAGTCAACCTCTGACCCCTCAGCCAAACCACCAGGTCCCTCTTCCAGCGACCAGCCCCCCTCTGGTACAGCATCTGCCCCCACAGACAAAGGCTCCTCTCCTACCTGCAGCGTGGACAAGTGCAAGGACAGTGCCTCTGTTAATGTGCCCTAACCACTACACTCACACATTTTTACTCTACAATCCTACATTCTGTTAAATGTATGTATCTGTCGGAAAGGGACTAGAGGATATGTACAATAGACCAAGTCTCTCTGCGACCAACTAATCTGGGAATGTCGAGCGAATCTCAGTATGACCACAGAGGCAATTAAACCACCAAAACACCCTCAACCTCTCCTAGTCAGGCTCAGGGCTTTTAAATGCCATGGACACTCTTTGCATGAAGGCCTTCTCCTCTGTGATTCAGCTGACTCGTCCCGTCTCTCGATTTGTTCAATGTCTGCTTCGTGATCCGATATTTCAAGCCATCATTCATCCTCCTTAAAGTCTGTGCCCTAGACTGAAGGAGTCACTTACCTTGTTCTTGTGACTGTATTTCATCTGGATGTAATACATTTTCATTACCTCTCCTCCTTTCATCCCCATTTGATGTCCCTCTTACCACCTACCTTAACGCTATAGGTATCTACAGGAGAGCACATCAAAAGATCAGACATCAAAGTTTTCTGTATTCTGACAACAATCTTAAAGGAAAACTCCACCCAAAAACGATATTTTGGTATTTCTTTCATTAGTCCATGGTTGATATAGCCCCAAAATGTTTTGCATGTCAGCAATCAATTTTAAGATATGTAAATGTCAAAATACAGAAATACAGCCAGTATGATGCATTTTGCATCATATGATGCTGCGTATTGCATCATTTGGTTGGAATTTCCTTTAGACAATCTTAAACTGTGATGCTGCTCTTTAAAATATACCCCAAGTCTTTATAGTTATTTGCCAACGGAAGTGAAACAGCACATTATTGTGCCAGCCATTTTTGGGACACCCAACAGATTTAAAATGTAAATTCTACATTGTCAATGGGGTTTAAAAGGTATTGTCAATACAGTTTAAAAGATTTCATAATTTAGTAAGTTGTCATTAAGTTATCAATCACTTCCCCTGTGTGTGCGTTATTGGTTCATACTCATATTATATAGTAACTCAGTGTTTACATAGAATTTAACCAACTGTGATGTATAAAAAAAAAACATAACTGTACAATGTTTTTGTAAGAATACACATGGACAATATTTATAGTGCTACCACAAGCATATGAGGTTCTTTTTTTATAGCACTGTTTGTGAATGTTCCAAATGTCTTGAAACGGCTCGACTCTGGAAAACAGTTGTATTTGAAAATGCATTAAGACTTCATATGAATGTCACTAGGACCCTCTGTTTGGATTCTGTCAGATCTATTTCTCTCATCAACCTTCGTTGTTGTCGTTACTCAATAACAATGTAAGCCTATTCCAAAATGACTTCGGACTATGATAAAGCTTGTTGGAGGGTAAAGGAAACTACAAAAATTACTATTATACTGAGCATGTTTATTTGTCCCTTTTTTTGTCTCACGTGCTCTTGTTTACATATTGTACATACAGTAAATGGATTGTTAATGTCTTTAAGAAAACAATTAAAACAGGTCTGACCAATGTGTCTTGTGAAAGTGTTTTCTTGGAATAAGTGGGCTTTGTTGCCACCTGCTGTCCTACTGGTAACAGTATTGAATGGTTTGGCAAAGTAGCATTTGTTGGTGTCCTCAAATTCAAAGCTAAGCTATACAGCGTTTGTTTTCAATTTGATTGTTTACAAACATTGGAGTAAAACAAGCTTATATTTTGGGTTCTGATGGTGGTACGACAATTGAATTTAGCTCATGAGGCATTTAATTTGTAAGTCGCTCTGGATAAGAGCGTCTGCTAAATGAGGTAAATGTAAAAAATAAGTTATATTGTTCAAGAATCAATAGGTGTGTGTGTGTGTGTGTGTGTGTGTGTGTGTATATATATATATATATATATACACACACACACACACACACACACACACACACACACACACACACACACATATATATATATATATCCACTAAGGTTAGGTAGGAGGATTACTTATTGGTAGGCTACTGTTTGAGCACAGAAGGCAGCTTTTGTGGTTACTTGCATTTTTGTAGCTATACTTCCAAAAGGCTTTATGTAGAAGTATGTAGCCCTGAATAGTGAGAATGAAAAAACGCACCTTTCAACATAAAGAGGACTCATCATGCATATAACCTGTTTTGGCATGGACATTGCCATTGAGGGCTTCCATCATTTGAAAGTAGTCAACTGGGTGGAGATTTCTTTGAATTGGGAGCAATCAGCCAATGAAGAAGAAAATGGACTACTTTAAAATGGAGATCGCCTCAGAGTGGTGAGGAGGAATCTACCGTGTCAGGAAGCAACTTTACCATTTTTGGTATTCAGGTTTAACTCAAATGTAAGCTTTGTTTTACTATTGACAGTTATAGCTGAGTTCGGGGATGGTATTTATATTTGCTCCCCTTAAATATAAGTAATCTGATTTATTTGTTTGTCTCTGAATTATTGTTGTAGGGTTAGCTGGTCTTGGACTGACTGGTCTTGGAACTGTGACAACGGGCAGTTTCACCCCGCTTGGCTCTGTGGGATATGTAGTGATTTTGCCAACACAGCCAGTACGCAGCAGTGGTTGGTCGGTAACGTTTAAGATGAGGGAGGACAATTTTTTATTTATGAGCATGGCCTTATTTCTATTACAGCACATTGGATGACTGTCATTCATATTCCATTCACCCAGCTCAATGTAACATCGATAGGTTTAGGCTACTACATGATACTCAAATTTTCCCTATACCCATCATGAGGTTGCTACAATCTAGCCTATGATGTAGGTGCACAGGTCGAAATAAATTTGAGTAATCAAGGTGACAAACAGTGACACATTCAAAACCGCCTTGCACACTCTTGCCTGTATCTAGCTGATCTGGGGTGTAATCATTAGTCCAACAGTTGCAATCGAGAGTTTCTATTGGACAAAAGTCAGGTATGTATATCCCCCTTTTGTTCCGTTTGCTTCCATTTTTAGAAGAAAAAAAAGAAGAATGGGCAGAATGAATACACCCCTGATCACATGCAAACACAGTTCACTTTCATAGCAGCCACATACAAACAGCATGATCAGTTTGCTCGTTGTATAATTCCGTCTCACATCTATACGCTCTCCTCTCACCTTTTCCCTTCGCTTGTGGACTTCAGTGCACAACACATCAGCTGTCTGTGACCAGGCAAAATAAACTTTCCAAGCCACATCTTTATATCATAACGCTAACCGCTACACAAAGCCTACATCGTTGTCACCATATTACCTAACATTATAGTCAATATAGCTACTAGAACTAATGCATTAGTAAACTCGCCACAATCATGCAGTTACACCGGCGGGCCCCAGTGGCAATACATTTATAAAAGCTTACCTTGACTTGAAATAATTCCTGTGTTGGATAGCCATAGCCAGCTAGCTAACAGAGCATCCCTCTGTTTGAGCCAGGTGTTTGAGTAGGCTAAACTAGCTAGCTGCATTTTTAAATTAAATAATTTGTTCAAAACTGTTAAACTATTGTCTGTCTCTCTTTGTCAACTACTCACCACATTTTATGCACTGCAGTGCTAGCTAGCTGTAGCTTCTGCTTTCAGTACTATATTAATTATCTGATCCTTTGATTGGATGGACAACATGTCAGTTCATGCTGCAAGAGCTCTGATTGGTTGGAGGACGTCCTCTGGAAGTTGTCATAATTACTGTTTAAGTCTATGGAAGGGTGTGAGAACCATGTGCGTCCTAGGTTTTGTATTGAAGTCAATGTACCCAGAAGAGGACGGAAACTAGATGTCCCCTGGCTACACCATGGCCGCTACCCTACAGAGTGCTGTTGAGGCTACTCTAGACGATCATTGCAAAACTGTGTTTTAATAAATTATTTGGTGACGTTAATACACAGTGCATTCGGAAAGTATTCAGACCCCTTGACTTTTTCCACATTTTGTTACATTATAGCCTTATTCTAAAATGTATTAAATTGTTTTTTCCCTCAAATCTACACACAATAATCAAATCAGATTTTATTGGTCACATACACGTGTTTAGCAGATGTTATTGTGGGTGTAGCGAAATGCTTGTGTTTCTAGCTCCGATAGTGCAGTAATATCTAGCAACTAATATCTAACAGTTT
Organism: Salmo trutta; assembly: GCF_901001165.1. Lineage (NCBI taxonomy): Eukaryota > Metazoa > Chordata > Actinopteri > Salmoniformes > Salmonidae > Salmo > Salmo trutta. The sequence continues at coordinate 25,573,918 of NC_042986.1, forward strand.
CACAACATATACCCAATACACACAAATCTAAGTAAAGGAATGGAATTAAGAATATATAAAAATATGGACGTGCGATGTCAGAGCGGCATAGACTAAGACACAGTAGAATAGAATCGAATACAGTATATACATATGAGATGAGTAATGCAAAACATGTAAACATTATTAAAGTGACTAGTGATCCATTTATTAAAGTGGCCAGTGATTTCAAGTCTATGTATATAGGCAGCAGCCTCTAATGTGCTAGTGATGGCTATTTAACAGTCTGATGGCCTTGAGATGGAAGCTGTTTTTCAGTCTCTCTGACCCAGCTTTGATGCACCTGTACTGACCTCGCCTTCTGGATGATAGAAGGGTGAACAGGCAGTGGCTCGTGTGGTTGTTGTCCTTGATGATCTTTTTGGCCTTCCTGTGACAGCGGGTGCTGTAGGTGTCCTGGAGGGCAAGTAGTTTGCCCCTGGTGATGCGTTGGGCAGACCGCAGCACCCTCTGGAGAGCCCTGCGATTGCGGGCGGTGCAGTTGCCATACCAGGCGGTGACACAGCCTGACGGGATGCTCTCAATTGTGCATCTGTAAAAGTTTGTGAGGCTTTTAGGTGCAAAGACAAATTTCTTCAGCCTTCTGAGGTTGAAGAGGTGATGTTGTGCCTTCTTCACCATGCTGTCTGTGTGGGTGAACCATTTCAGTTTGTCAGTGACGTGTACACCGAGGAACTTGAAGCTTTCCACCTTCTCCACTGCGGTCCCATCGATGTTGATAGTGGGGTGCTCCCTCTGCTGTTTCCTGAAGTTCACGATCATCTCGTTTGTTTTGATGACGTTGAGTGAGAGGTTACTTTCCTGGCACCACACTCCCAGAGCCCTCACCTCCTCCCTGTAGGCGGTCTCATCATTGTTGGTAATCAAGCCTACTACAGTTGTGTCGTCTGCAAACTTGATGATTGAGTTGGAGGCGTACATGGCCACGCAGTCATGGATGAACAGGGAGTACAGGAGGGGGCTGAACACACACCCTTGTGGGGCTCCAGAGTTGATTATCAGCGAAGTGGAGGTGTTGTTCCCAATACCCCATAATGACAAAGCATTTACATTTACGTTATTTAGCAGACGCTCTTATCCAGAGCGACTTACAAATTGGTGCATTCACCTTATGATATCCAGTGGAACAACCACTTTACAATAGTACATATATATTTTTTTGGGGGGGGTTAAAAGGATTACTTTATCCTATCCCAGGTATTCCTTAAAGAGGTGGGGTTTCAGGTGTCTACGGAAGGTGGTGATTGACTCCGCTGTCCTGGCGTCGTGAGGGAGCTTGTTCCACCATTGGGGTGCCAGAGCAGCAAACAGTTTTGACTGGGCTGAGCGGGAACTGTGCTTCCACAGAGGTAGGGGGGCCAGCAGGCCAGAGGTGGATGAACGCAGTGCCCTTGTTTGGGTGTAGGGCCTGATCAGAGCCTGAAGGTACGGAGGTGCCGTTCCCCTCACAGCTCCGTAGGCAAGCACCATGGTCTTGTAGCATGGTGCTAGCAAAAACAGTTAAAAAAAAATGAAATATAACATTTACATAAGTATTCAAACCCTTTACTCAGTACTTTGTTGAAGCACCCTTGGCAGCGATTACAGCCTTGAGTCTTCTTGGGTATGACGGTACAAGCTTGGCACACCTGTATTTGGGGAGTTTCTTCCATTCTTCTCTGCAGATTCTCTCTAGCTCTGTCAGGTTGGATGGGGAGCGTCGCTACAAAGCTATTTTCAGGTCTCTCCAGAGATGTTCGATCAGGTTCAAGTCCGGGCTCTGGGTGGGCCACTCAAGGACATTCAGAGACTTGTCCCGACGCCACTCCTGCATTGTCTTGGCTGTGTGCTTAGGGTGGTTGTCCTTTTGGAAGGTAAACCTTCGCCCCAGTCTGAGGTCCTGAGCGCTCTGGAGCAGGTTTTCATCAAGGATCTCTCTGTACTTTGCTCCGTTCATCTTTCCCTCAATCCTGACTAGTCTCACAGTCCCTGCCGCTGGAAAACATCCCCACAGCATGATGCTGTTACCACCATGCTTCTCCGTAGGGATGTTGCCAGGTTTCTTCCAGATGTGACACTTGGCATTCAGGCCAAAGAGTTCAATCTTAGTTTCATCAGACCAGAGAATCTTGTTTCTTATAGTCTGAGAGTCCTTTAGGTGAATTTTGGCAAACTCCAAGCGGGCTGTCATGTTACTGAGGAGTGGCCTCCATCTGGCCACTCTAGCTCAATTTCGAGTCTCATAGCAAAAGTTCTGAATACTTATGTAAATAAGGTATTTCTGTTTTTTATTTTTAATACATTTGCAGAAATGTCTAAAAACCTGTTTTCGCTTTGTCATTATAGGGTATTGTGTGTAGATTGATTAGGGGGGAAAAAATGATTGTATCTATTTTAGAATAAGGCTGTAACCTAACAAAATGTGGAAAAGTCAAATGGTCTGAATACTTTCCGAATGCACTGTATTTAGTATAGTTTTATCTCAAAAGGATAATTTATTGAATGTTTCACTATTTTTATGAAATTCACTGAGGTTGATAGTCCTCCCATTCCTCTTCTGAGGATTCTCCACTGCATCTTGTACCCTTAACCTTTTTTCAACTGACTGTCTTATCTGTTGATTAAATTAAACTTGATTAATATAATGAGTAATCCAGGAATGTCACGAGTTAATTTGACACGAGAAACTTTTGAAAATAGCAACTCTATATAGCACGATGACAACAATGAATGGCTAAATTACTTCCAGACACGCAGAGCTCCTCCTCCTCACTGCTCTATGGCGCTGACCATGGTATCACAAACCCTATAATGGTAGATACAAAGATAAGTCCTAGCTCTATGCCACAAATAGAACAATAAGACAGATATTTCACTGGATGTATAAATATGAAGCATCTGCTTGGCGTTTCCGGTAGTGAGAGTAAGTTCAGGGGCGGGCAGTGGGAGAAGATGGAAGGAGATGGATTTTGGCCTACATTCTGCAAATGTTCTCATCGATTAAACATTTGATCTAAATACAGTTTTCTGTTCCCAAAACTAGAATATGTTATGAACAGAGTGGACTAAAGTTTGTAGACTTTAGCCTTTGCCAAAGTTGTAAAAAATCGCGTTGTTTAGGAGTGAAAAGGCGAATTGAGTTATTGCACACGCGCACTTCACAGAGTAGGCGTTCCCTAACGACAGTTTGCCGACATATGCTAGCACGTGCCGATCTCGCTAGCTCTTGCTTGGTTCTGCCCACCATGACTCCTCTGTTCCCATTGGAAACGACAGGCTATGGTCTATCTTGGTTTAGTTATAAAAGTCGTTGTCCATGCCTTTCACACACCATTGACCTCGCGAGCATTGTGCGTACTTCTCGCGCGACTTCTTTCCACGTCAAGAGCTGGAGCTTGATTGAGCGCTCATGAAGAGAGGAAGAGGCGAAGCAAGAGGGATAACTGCCCAAAATCTGTGTTCCCCAGCAGGTAGCGTTTTTTTCCGCTCACCAAGCGAAGAGTTTGTATGGAGGTCAATGAGACAGTGTCGAATTTGGTTAACAAAAAATGTAATGGCTTATTTGCAACGTGTGGATTATTTGATCGAGTAGAAGTTTCGTAATGATTAGGTTGTTATGATGGTACTGATATATGTAGGACATTGTACCGGCAACTTTGAGAAAAAAACACTTAATTAATATAGGTGTTGCGCCTGGTCGTCACTTGTTACCACACCCACAAAGTCATAAACCCTGCACCTTCTTAAAATGTGATTTTAAACCTAACCCAAACCGTAACCACACTGCTAACCTTATTCCTAACCCAGACCTTGAATTAAACCAAAAGGCACATTTTTGTTTTGATGAATGTTGATTATTTTGACTTTGTGTCTGTGGTAACTAGTGGACACCGTTATACCTGTCTGCCCTCTCATTGGCTAGAATGGTCTGACAGACTTGTCTCTTACCGTCTACCTTGTAATTTTGAAGAAATGTATTTTCATTGATAATAACAACTCGTTCATAACCAAGTGGGAAGGTGGGATTTACCACATATGACAGGAAACGATTCAGTTGAACGGCCCTCCGACTCGTAAATTACTTGGTTTTTTGGGATAAAAAAATACTATGCATAGCACGAACATTGTACAAAACAATATACAAATATCGCACATAACAAAATACCCCCCAAAATACAATAAATCCATAAATCCAGAGAGACACAAAAAAATGTACATTTTGATACATTTTGACATTTTCAGATATAATAAGTTTCTAATTTTGTTAGAAAGCCGTTTTTGTTTTGGGTCGGCCTCTGGAACCAGTTCAATTGCCCTGGGTGGTGCGAACAAAGGATCCGCTTCGGGGAAGTCGTATTCTTGGTCGTAATACTGGTGAGTTACCGCCGTTCTGATACCCAGTAGTTCTTCCCAGCTGTATGTAATAACACATAACATTTTCTGGGCTAACAATGTGGTTCATTGTTTAGCTAGCTAGCTTCATGTCTAAACAAAAGACTCCACTATGCAAGTAACATTTTCACTACACCTTCTGTATCCTGTGCATGTGACAAATAAACATTGATTTTATTTGATATAGTTTGATATAGTATGTGTTTACCAGAGATGGTAATAGGAAGAACATGACCTGCACCAAAGTCAAATCACGTTAGGCCAATGAGACAGTGTCCAGGTTCTAAAATTCTCTGGTAGAATGCCTTGCTTTTATTTTGTCACAACACTCACAACCGTAAGCTATTTTCTGTAATTGGCTCGCCATTAACTTGTAAATAATGATCTTGTTGTGAGTTTACTTTTCTGTAATAACGGCTCTCTATCCACCGGATGTGTACCAAACTCACTAAAAGTGGCAGTAATAAAGCCTCTCTAGAAAAAGCCAAATCTTGACCCAGAAATTATAAAAAAACTATCGGCCTATATCGAATCTTACATTCCTCTCAAAAATTGTAGAAAAAGCTGTTGCGCAGCAACTCACTGCCTTCCTGAAGACAAACAATGTATACGAAACGCTTCAGTCTGGTTTTAGACCCCATCATAGCACTGAGACTGCACTTGTGAAGGTGGTAAATGACCTTTTAATGACGTCAGAACGAGGTTCTGCGTCTGTCCTCGTGCTCCTAGATCTTAGTGCTGCTTTTGATACCATCAATCACCACATTCTTTTGGAGAGATTGGAAACCCAAATTGGTCTACACGGACAAGTACTGGCCTGGTTTAGGTCTTATCTGTCGGAAAGATATCAGTTTTTCTCTGTGAATGGTTTGTCCTCTGACAAATCAACTGTACATTTTGGTGTTCCTCAAGGTTCCGTTTTAGGACCACTATTGTTTTCACTATATATTTTACCTCTTGGGGATGTCATTCGAAAACACAATGTTAAATTTCACTGCTATGCGGATGACACACAGCTGTACATTTCAATGAAACATGGTGAAGGCCCAAAATTGCCCTCGCTAGAAGCCTGTGTCTCAGACATAAGGAAGTGGATGGCTGCAAACTTTCTACTCTTAAACTCGGACAAAACAGAGATGCTTGTTCTAGGTCCCAAGAAACAAAGAGATCTTCTGTTGAATCTGACAATTAATCTGGATGGTTGTACAGTCGTCTCAAATAAAACTGTGAAGGACCTCGGCGTTACTCTGGACCCTGATCTCTCTTTTGAAGGAACATATCAAGACTGTTTCAAGGACAGCTTTTTTCCATCTATGTAACATTGCAAAAATCAGAAACTTTCTGTCCAAAAATGACGCAGAAAAATTAATCCATGCCTTTGTTACTTCTAGGTTGGACTACTGCAATGCTCTACTTTCTGGCTACCCGGATAAAGCACTAAATAAACTTCAGTTAGTGCTAAATACAGCTGCTAGAATCCTGACTAGAACCAAAAAATTTGATCATATTACTCCAGTGCTAGCCTCCCTACACTGGCTTCCTGTTAAGGCAAGGGCTGATTTCAAGGTTTTACTGCTAACCTACAAAGCATTACATGGGCTTGCTCCTACCTATCTTTCCGATTTGGTCCTGCCGTACATACCTACACGTACGCTACGGTCACAAGACGCGGGCCTCCTACTTGTTCCTAGAATTTCTAAGCAAACAGCTGGAGGCAGGGCTTTCTCCTATAGAGCTCCATTTTTATGGAATAGTCTGCCTACCCATGTGAGAGACGCAGACTCAGTCTCAACCTTTAAGTCTTTACTGAAGACACATCTCTTCAGTAGGTCCTATGATTAAGTGTAGTCTGGCCCAGGGGTGTGAAGGTGAACGGAAAGGCTGGAGCAACGAACCGCCCTTGCTGTCTCTGCCTGGCCGGTTTCCCCTCTTTCCACTGGGATTCTCTGCCTCTACCCCTATTACGGGGGCTGAGTCACTGGCTTCTGGTGTTCTTCCATGCCGTCCCTGGGAGGGGTGCGTCACTTGAGTAGGTTGAGTCACTGACGTGGTCTTCCTGTCTGGGTTGGCGCCCCCCCCCCTTGGGCAGTGCCGTGGCGGAGATCTTTGTGGGCTATACTCGGCCTTGTCCCGGGATGGTATGTTGGTGGTTGGAGATATCCCTCCAGTGGTGTGGAGGCTGTGCTTTGGCAAAGTGGGTGGGGTTATATCCTACCTGTTTGGCCCTGTCCGGGGGTTTCATCAGATGGGGCCACAGTGTCTCCTGACCCCTCCTGTCTCAGCCTCCAGTATTTATGCTGCAGTAGTTTGTGTCGGGGGGCTAGGGTCAGTCTGTCATATCTGGAGTATTTCTCTTGTCTTTTCCGGTGTCCTGTGTGAATTGAAATATGCTCTCTCTAATTCTCTCTCTCTCTCTTTCTTTCTTTCTCTCGGGAGCCCTAGGACCATGCCTCAGGACTACCTGGCTTGATGACTCCTTGCTGTCCCCAGTTCACCTGGCCGTGCTGCTGCTCCAGTTCCAACTGCTCTGCCTGCAGCTATGGAACCCTGACCTGTTCGCCGGACGTGCTACCTGTCCCAGACCTGCTGTCCCAGACCTGTTGGAACCCTGACCTATTCACCGGATGTGCTACCTGTCCCAGACCTGCTGTTTTCAACTCTCTAGAGACAGCAGGAGCGGTAGAGATACTCTCAAAGATCGGCTATGAAAAAGCCAACTGACACTTACTCTTGTGTTACTGACTTGTTGCACCCTCGACAACTACTATGATTATTATTATTTGACCATGCTGGTCATTTATGAACATTTGAACATCTAGGCCATGTGCTGTTATAATCTCCACCCGGCACAGCCAGAAGAGGACTGGCCACCCCTCATAGCCTGCTTCCTCTCTAGGTTTCTTCCTAGGTTTTGGCCTTTCTAGGGAGTTTTTCCTAGCCACCGTGCTTCTACACCTGCATTGCTTGCTGTTTGGGGTTTTAGGCTGGGTTTCTGTACAGCACTTTGATATATCAGCTGATGTAAGAAGGGCTATATAAATACATTTGATTTGATTTTGAAATTTGATTAATAATGAAGACGTTGTCAGCTATATAATATGGTCATTATTTGAACTGGCTAGCCAGCTAACTTAACATTAGCTAGCTGGCTAACAAGCTAGAAACGAACATAAATATTGTTTAGAAAGTTGCTTTTAGTTACCTGGTTTGCTAGATTGACATATACTAAAATGATTTTTAAATGGCTGGGTTTATTGGTATTGAAATACACTAGTTATGCTATTTTGGACCACCAGTGCTGCCGATGTCATGCAGGCAATAGTTTTTGTGATTATACTTTTTCATAACGACAACGATAAGTTTGATGTCTGACGACAATAGAATGTTTATGATGTCACTGCGACAACTGTCGATAGACGTAGTATAAACCAGCCTTTAGTCTTGAAAGCTTTGGTTGTTTAGTACATGGCCTCACATGAATCCTTAAAGAAATAGGTGGGGATAAGGCTTAAGAGGGTGTAAAGATGCTGAATGGGTGTAGACAAAGAATACCTCTTCAGTAGGTTTACCAAAACATTTAAGTGCCATTTTCTCAAAAGTTATTAAACTTTCAAAGCAGAATTACTTTCCCATTGTTGTAGTGTATGATATACCATTTTCTAGCTCTGTGTCTACTTTGATCCAATGTAAAAAAAACAGTGTTTCAAATTTTGCTGCATAAGACCAAATTGAGCCGGTCGGTCACAAATACTGTAGACACTACTTTGATAATTTGCTTTTTCTTTATTTTAGAGATGTTATGTAATATTGTAAATCAATGAACATTGAACATGTTGGATGAACATTTTTGTAAATCAATGAACATTGAACATTTTGGATGAACATTTTTCCCAATAAAATAAACAAATTCACCATTTATTGGCATCCACTACCAAAAATGTTAATGCTTATAGGTTTACCCATCTTATCACTAATATATATATTTTCATATCAGTCCAATATTTCACTATGCAAACAATCACAAAAGCTGTATTCATTTTCTACATTAATTACATATTTAGAAATCAGACTATTACAAGGATAACATCTGTGAAGGAACTTGAAAGAGACTTTTCTTACTTCATTAGTTATCAAATATTTATGTTAATTAGTCCACCCACGCTGTCATTTCACATAAAATGATGATGCCCATTGGAAAATTGCAGCAGGGTAAAACTTCCTTTTAGTAATGTCTCTGACTAAATTGTTCTTACATTTCTAATATATTGATGCCATTAATTTCTACACTATAACTGCAACTTAGTGCATATAATGAAAAGCTTGATCGATCCTTCAGTAAAGTAAAGATTCCATATGGGTATTGGCTTTCATTAAAATGTCATATTCCCATAAAGTTATATTTGGCTAATAATTCATTCTACATATTAAGATTACCATTATCATTTATAAGTTGACTAACCAAAGATGTTATTGGAAAACTAAAAATTAAAAAAGGTTTTATTTCTATGTCTAATATCACCGTTATTCCAAATAAAACATTTATATGGAGAGAAGTTGTGCTTGTGTATCAAGGACCAGCACATTAGAGCTTGTTTTTTAAATGTTAATTTAACAGGAAGTTTAACCACAAGCCCCACAATTTTCTGGAAAATAAACAGTATTTGTTTTTAGATACTTCTTCATCCAGTTCACTTTTGTAGTCTGATTAAACAGCGTAAAATCTAAAACATTTAGACCACCATCACAAATCTTGTTGGTAGTAACATCCTTTCTGATCTTGTGTGGCTTATTTTTCCAAATTAAATTGAGTAATAATTTATCGAGAGTGGTACACGTAAACTTGGGAATCTCTAAAGATGTAAAAAGATAAGGAGTTCGAATAAACCCTCTGCCTTTACAAGAAGAACTCTACCCTGAAGAGATAAATCTCTTGCCAACCATGAATTAAATGTATTTTATATAGATTTAATTAAGGGATTGACATTAATTTCTTTAATTTCATTAGTATTTCGGGTAATTTTGACACCTAAGTAGGTTATAACATCGTTGACAGAAATTTCAGGACTCACTGCGTCTTTAAGTGCTAAAAGTGCTTTAAGTGGTAAAATTTCACATTTTGCAATATTCAAAACCAAACATGACAATTGAGAGAATAGCTCTACTGAATGTAGAGTTACTGGAACCTGATTTTCATTTCTCAAAACAGGGTTGTATCGTCGGCTAACTGGGAAATCTTCACCTCCTTATCACATACAGTTGAAGTCGGAAGTTTACATAAACCTTAGCCAAATACATTTAAACTCAGTTTTTCACAATTCCTGACATTTAATCCATGTAAAAATTCCCCGTCTTAGGTCAGTTAAGATCACCACTTTATTTTAAGAATGTGAAATGTCAGAATAATAGTAGAGAGAATTATTTATTTTAGCTTTTATTTATTTCATTACATTCCCAGTGGGTCAGAAGTTTACATACACTCCATTAGTATTTGGTAGCATTGCCTTTAAATTGTTTAACTTGGGTAAAACGTTTTGGGTAGCCTTCCACAAGCTTCCCACAATAAGTTGGGTGAATTATGACCCATTCCTCCTGACAGAGCTGGTGTAACTGAGTCGGGTTTGTAGACCTCCTTGCTCGCACACACTTTTTCAGTTCTGCCCACACATTTTCTATAGGATTGAGGTCAGGGCTTTGTGATGGCCACTCCAATACCTTGACTTTGTTGTCCTTAAGCCATTTTGCCACAACTTTGGAAGTATGCTTGGGGTCATTATCCATTTGGAAGACCCATTTGCGAACAAGCTTTAACTTCCTGATTGATGTCTTGAGATGTTGCTTCAATATATCCACATAATTTTCCAGCCTCATGATGGCATCTATTTTGTGAAGTGCACCAGTCCCTCCTGCAGCAAAGCACCCCCACAACATGATGCTGCCACCCCCATGCTTCACGGTTGGGATGGTGTTCTTCGGCTTGCAAGCCTCCCCCTTTTTCCTCCAAACATAACGATGGTCATTATGGCCAAACAGTTCTATTTTTGTTTCATCAGACCAGAGGACATTTCTCCAAAAGTATGATCTTTGTCACCATGTGCAGTTGCAAACCGTGGTCTGGCTTTTTTAATGACGGTTTTGGAGCAATGGCTTCTTCCTTGCTGAGCGGCCTTTCAGGTTATGTCAATATAGTACTTGTTTTACTGTGGATATAGATATGTTTGTACCCGTTTCCTCCAGCATCTTCACAAGGTCCTATGCTGTTGTTCTGGGATTGATTTGCACTTTTCACCCCCACCTACATGTACAAATTACCTCAACTAACCTGTACCCCCGCGCACTGACTCGGTACCGGTGCCCCCTGTATATATCCTCGTTATTGTTATTATTGTTATTATTAATATTCTTATTGTGTTACTTTTTATTATTACTTTTTTTTTGTCTACTTGGTAAATATTTTCTTAACTCTTCTTGAACTACACTGTTGGGTTAAGGGCTTGTAAGTAAGCATTTCACGGTAAAGTCTACACTTGTTGTATTCGGCACATGTGACAATTAAAGTTTGATTTGATTTGAATTCACCCCCCTGAGACAATACATGTTAGAAACACCTTTGGCAGCTATAAAAGCTTTGTCTTTTGGGGTAAGTCCAAGAGCTTTGCACACCTGGATTGTACAATATTTGGCCATTATTCTTTTTTAAATTGTTCAAGCTCTGTCATGTTGGTTGTTGATCATTGCTAGAAAGCAATTTTCAAGTCTTGCTATAGATTTTAAAGCCGTGTCAAAACTGCAACTAGGCCACTAAAGAAAATTCAAAGTCATCTTGGTAGGCCACTCCAGTGTAGATTTGGCCTTGTGTTTTAGGTTATTGTCCTGCTGAAAGGTGAATTTGTCTCCCAATGTCTGTTGGAAAGAAGATTAAACCAGGTTTTCCTGTAGTATTTTGCCTGTGCTGTCTGCTTCTTTTTATCCAAAAAACTCCCTAGTCCTTGCCGATGACAAGTATACCCATAACATGATGCAGCCACTACCATGCCTGAAAATATGAAGAGTGGTACTCAGTGATGTTGTCACGCCTGCTTCCACTCCCCCTTTCTGGCGTTCGAGGCTGCCAGGCTGCCCTTCATTACGTACATCTGTCACCATCATTACACGCATCAGCGCTCATTGGACTCCCCTGGACTCCTTGTTGTTGATTGTCCCCTCTATATCTGTCTGTTCCTCAGTTTTGTTCCTTGTGTCAGAATTATTGTTGTAATGTTGTTTTGTTCCCCCCTGTCCAGACGCTGTTCTTGTTTAGTTTGATGTTTGTTTTCCATTAAATGTTCACTCCCTGTACTTCAAATAAAATTGTATTTGTCACATGCACCAAATACAACAGGTGTAGTCCTTACAGTGAAATGCTTACTTACAAGCCCTTAACCAACAATGCAGTTTAAAGAAAAATACCTAAAAAAAGTAAGCAATAAAAGTAACAAATATTTGCTTCTTGTCTCCAGCATCAGTCCTCACAGAATACTGACACCACTATTTGAAGCATCAGGGAATTCTTGTTTTTTGTTTTTGGTGGTGACGTCGGGTCCGGGTGCCGCCGCCAATGGAACCAGGGGTGCCTCAGCTGGCTCGTTGGGCTTCCACGCCTTAGCTGGCTCGAGAGGTTTCCTTGCCTCGGTTGGCTCGGCAGGCTCCCATCCCACGTCATGCCTCAACTGGCCCGTCGGGCTCCCACTCCTCAGCCGGCCCGTCGGGCTCCCACTCCTCAGCCGGCCCGTCGGGCTTATATACCTCAGCCGGCTTGTCCAGCGCCCATGCCTCGGCTGGCCCGTCAGGCTCGCCCAGGTGGGACGCCGGGTGGCGCTCCTAGATGGTGAGGTACTGTCACGCCTGCTCCCGCTCCCCCTATCTGGCACTTGAGTGCCCTTCATTACGGACACATGTCACCATAATTACACACATCAGCGCTCATTGGACTCACCTGGACTCCTTCACGTTGTTGACCGCCACCTCTATATCTGTCTGTTCCTCAGTTTTGTTCCCCGTGTCAGCATTATTGTCGTAATGTCATTTTGTTCCCCCTGTCCAGACTCTGTTCTTGTTTTCTTTGGATGTCCATTTTCCATTAAATGTTCACTCCCTGCACTTGCTTCTCGTCTCCAGCATCGGTCCTCACAGATGTGTTGGATTTACCCCAAACATAGTGCTTTGTATTCAGGACAAAACGTTAATTTCTTTGCCACATTTTTTACAGTATTACTTATGTGCCTTGTTGCAAACAGGATGCATGTTTTGGAATATTTATATTTTGTACAGGCTTCCTTCTTTACACTTTGTGATTAAGGTTAATATTGTAAGGTATTTACAATGTTGTTGATCCATTCTCAGTTCTCTCATATCACAACCATTCAACTCTGTAACTGTTTTAAAATCACCATTGGCCTCATGGTGAAATCCCTGAGCAATTTCCTTCCTCTCCGGCTAGTGAGTTAGGAAGGACGCCTGTATCTTTGTAGTGACTGGGTGTATTGATTCACCATCCAAAGTCTAATTAATAACTTCACCATGCTCAAAGGGATATTAAGGTTTATTTTCAGGTTTATTTAATTTAATTTTTTTTACACATCTACCTTCTTTGCGAGGCCTTGAAAAACCTCTCATCTTTGTGGTTGAATCTGTGCTTGAAATTTACTCCTCAATTGATGGGTCTTACAGATAATTGTGTGTGGTCTACAGAGATGTGGTAGTTGTTCAAAAATCATGTTAACTACTATTATTGAATACAGAATGGACTCAAGACATAACAACAACAAAAAATCCACTTTGACCATGATGGGGTATTGTGTGTGTAGATCAGTGACACAAAAATCAACATTTTATACATTTTACATTCCGGCTGTAACAACAAAATGTGGAAAAAGTAAAGGGTTGTGAATACTTTAAGGCACTGCATGTATACCTCATCATCAGCCCATTTTATAGGTAAACTGCAGGGTAATGTAAAAGTTGTATATTTTAAAGATACAATACGTAATATGGTACACGTCATAATTGGGTTTTAATCCAGAGGCCAGAAAAGTTATCTGGGTCTTGTTTTAGTAACAGTGAAATCAGACCTTCTTGCGGAGTACCTGACAGACTAGTTAAAGCAACCTAAAAATTGAGCTTTGAGTACATCAAAAAATAGTTGATATCCTGTACCTTTACCGGTATACCATGAAACCCTGGAGTTTTTCCAGACTGAAAGGATTTAATAGCCTCAAAGTTATTTCTCTGTAATTTGGCCTTCGCATTGATCTTATTAGGGATTTGTTAACTCATATTTTTTTTTATTATGAAATAAATCCTTACTGTAATTGTCATTCAGTGGGAGAGACTGAAAAGAAAACATCTGCTTAAAATATTTAGCTTTCTCTTTTAAAAAATAAGTTGGAGAGTCATAGATGACTGCCTTTGAGTAACGAGTTTCTACCAATTATTTTTAGTGCCGTTCCTGTGTTGAAGATTCAGGAAAAATGTGGTGCATTTTTCGACATACTCCATACAGTTTGCTTTATTTTTGTAATTTATTACATTAGATTGTTCTTGAATATGGTTGGTCCTCCACTCTTTTTGCTTTTCCTCTAACTTGTTTTGTGCCTCTATAGTACCGTTTTTATTGCAATCTACCTGTACTGTGGACAGCTCGGAAAGACGGCAACCGGAGCGGGGAGGGTCGGCAAATAAAACCACTTCCTCCATGCGGAGGAGACGCAAACAAAGCTACAGATCGACACATGGAAACATATCCCCATGGGAGCCTGAGAGGAGGGAGGATGAGCTCCCCAATCTGACGAACCAAAGGCTAATGATGTATTGAAACGGACAACTGAATACGACCATGGAATATGTGTTTGGAAAGGTCTACAAGAATGCCAGAGGCCTTAAAATGAATAATTTCTAGATTAAATGTCTGGAGGGGGTAGTAGCGACACAACACACAGGTAGCAAACCTGGTGATACGCAGGAGGAGACAGGCCCAGAGTCACACCAAAGAGCCCAGAGCCTCCATGTGTCGCAACAAGATCTTCCTGGAAGACCATCGGAGAAGGTTTGAATCAAATGGCCGCAAACCCGCAAGACAACAGTGTGGCAACAGTTCGACGAGGATGCAGACAAGGTCCTGGAAGCAACAGCAAAGGGAGGTGCAGATAGGAGGCTACAAAGTATGACGACAATCTTAGTCAGCCTATCGGAGGAAAGGTTTGGCGCAGTGGAGCAAAGGCCTGTGAGAACACCGTACACCATGAACCAGAGAGCTGCGAAGGTCCACAAAATCAGGCAGGAACTAAATATCCTCAAGAAACAGCACAAGGAGGCCAGTGAGGAGCAATGGCCCCCCTTGGCAGAGCTACGGAGCATCTTGAGAAAGAAGATATTGACTATGCGTAGGGCTGAATGGCATAGAAGACGGTGGAAAGAAAGAGACAAGATGTGAACTGCCTTTATAGCCAATCCCTTTGGTTTCACAAAGCAGATACTAGGACAGAAGCGCAGTGGGAACATGGTTTGTTCCAAAGAGGAGATTGACTAGCACATACAGTGACCCCGACAAGGAGCAGGAGATGGGGCAGTGCAATATCTTGATACACCCACCAGTACCAGTCACAGAGTTCGACAACAGGGAGCTTATTTCTGAAAGAAGTACAGGACGTTGTGAAGAGGGCAAGGTCTAGCTCAGCTCCTGGACCAAGCGGAGTACCGTACAAGGTCTCTGTTACTCTGGAAGATCCTTAAGGTCCTTTTGGAGGAGAGGCAAGGTTGTACAGCAGTTGAGATTCTCCTAAAGAGTTTGGATCCTGAAGGAAGAAGATTCAGAAAGAATCGACCAATTCAGGATCATCTCCTTGCTAAGTGTCGAAGGGAAGATTTTCTTCAGCATTGTAGCCAGGCTACTGGCAGACTTCCTCTCTAAGAATGGCTACATCGATACATCTGTCCAAAAGGGAGACATCGCAAAAGTACCAGGTATGTTGACCCAGCTCATCAGAGAAGCACGAGGGAACAAGGGTGACTTGGCAGTGTTCTGGCTTGACCTTGCCAATGCCTACGGATTGATTTCTCACAAGCTGGCAATGATAAAACACCATGCTCCAGACCAAGTGGCAGATCTCATCCTTGACTACTTTGACAGGTTCAGCATGAGAGTCTCATCAGGGTCAGTAACATCAGAGTGGCACCGACTGGAAGTGGGAATCATCACAGGCTGCACCATCTCTGTGATCCTGTTTGCCCTGGCGATGAACATGATTGTGAAGTCTGCTGAAGCTGAGTGCCGGGGCCTCTGAACCAAATCTGGGGTGCAACAACCACCAATCAGAGCCTTTATGGACGACCTGGCAGTCACCACAAAGTAAGTGCCAGGAAGCAGGTGGATTCGGCAAGGGTTGGAATAGCTGATTGGATGGGGGAGAATGAGTTTCAAGCCAACAAATTCGAGGTCAATGGTGTTGAAGAAGGGCAAGGTCATAGACAGATTCCGCTTCATTATAGCAGGAACACTGATCCCCACCATCCTGGAAAAGCCAGTGAAGAGCCTTGGCAAGGTGTTCAACAGTAGCCTGAAAGACACAACATCAATCCAGGGCACCTGTCAAGAGTTGGAGAGCTGACCGGTCAGGACTTCCAGGCAAGTTCAAGGCGTGCATGCATCAGCATGGCTTTATCTAGGGCAGGGGTGGGCAATTCCAGTCCTCGAGGGCCTGATTGGTTTCACAGTTTTTCCCCTGCCCCAGCTAACACACCTGACTCCAATAATCACCTAATCTTGATCTTCAGTTTAGAATGCAATTTGATGAATCAGCTGTGTTTACTAGGGATGGAGAAAAAGTGTGACACCAATCAGGCCCTCGAGGACTGGAGTTGCCCACCCCTGCTCTAGGGGATACTCTGGCCTCTGCTCATCTACGAAGTACCCATCTGAGGCTGCCCCTGAAGCCCCTGGAAGAGGAGTTCAAGGACTCTCGGGCGAGGGAAGTGATGCAATGCAGGGAGTCGAGTTACCCAAAAGTGGCCCAAGCAGGGGTAGTAGTCAAGACCGGGAGGAAATTGAGAGCAGAGGAAGCCGTGCTGCAGGCTAAGTCTCAGTTGTATCCTTGTGGTAGTAGTGACCCTGGGAAGAGCTGGTCTGTGAACCATCTCAACCTCCCGGTACGACACTACCAACTGGCGCCATGACCAGGTTCTAAAGACCATGACAGAAACAATCTGCACAGGAATTGGCAAGAGTAAGCAAGCTTGGCCCACCTGTCAGAAGACCACTTTCGCTCGAGCTGGAGAGCAGCCAGGCTCAAAATCTGAACCACCAGCAGGCTTCTGCTCAGGACTGGCAGCTGACAACAGACCTGGAGAAGCAGCTCATGTTCCTGCAGCACATTGTCAAGGCAACCCTGAGACCAGACATAACCCTGGTCTCAGAGTCCAGGAAGACCATCATTATTCTGGAGCTGAAAGTCCCTCGAGAAAATCGTCTTGAGGAGGCGTACGAGAGGAGAAGGGCAAAGTATGAGGGACTGGTCATCGACTGTCGGAAGCAGGGTTGAAAGGTTAGTTGCATGCCTATCGAGGTAGGCTGCAGGGGTTTTTCTGGTTAATCCCTCTACAGAGCCTACAGCCCACTATGCGTCAATAGAGCGAAGAGGAGGAGCGCCATCAGCAACACCATCGAGGCAGCTGAAAAAGCATCAAGATGGCTCTGGATCAAGAGAGGAGATCCATAGGGAGCAGCGTAATGCCACCTGGACACCAGTTGGGGTATGATCAAACTCGGCTGGGTCACCTGGGTGAGGGTATCTGATGTTGTAAGACCCGAAACACCCTATAACTCCAGGTTACATCACTGATGATGTGTCCAGGAGCATCAAGAGATGTATTCATAAAAGAATATACTGTTAGTTCCTGTATTTTCCCTTTTTAGTCTCTTTAGACCAAAACTGCTTTTTCTTTACTGATGCATATTGAATTGAATGACCTCTGAAGGTACATTTAAAGATATCCCAAACAATAAGGGGATTTGCTGAACCTATATTGTGCTGAGAAAAAAATCAGTTCTAGATTACTTCCGGTGAAATTTGAGGGCACGTAATTCAAATAAATAATCATAAATATTATGGATTTTAAACATTTAGGTACATATAAGTATCTTATATCGGCTGAAAGCTGATATTCTTGTTAATCTAACTGCACTGTCCGATTTACAGTAGCTATTACAGCGAAAACGTGCCATGCGATTGTTTGAGGATGGCGCCCTACATCAAAATATTTTTCCCCCGGCACAGGTTTCATACAGTCACATATAAAGATTAAATATTCACTTACTTTTTGAAAATCTTCCTCTGATTTGTCATCCAAAGGGTCCCAGCTATAACATGTAGTGTCGTTTTGTTAGATAAAATCCTTCTTTATATCCCAAAAAGTCAGTTTAGTTGGCGCCATCAATTTGAGTAATCCACTCGTTCAACTTGCAGAGAAAGGAATCTGAAAATCTACCCCTAAACTTTGTTTCATCAAGTCAAAATACGTTTCTATTTACTCCTCAGATACCCTAAAATGTAATCAAACTATAATATTTATTTCTGAAAGAAGTATGTTCAATAGGAAACCGATTTTAGTAGGTGCGTCTTGTCTTCATGGTGTGCGCAAACACGAATTTCCAGGACTGTGTCCTACAAAACGGTTATTTCTTATTCGTTTTTGACGTTACAAGCCTGAAACCTTGAACATAGACTGCTGACACCCTGTGGAACCATAGGAATTACATCCAGGGAGCTAATTTACAATATGACCTTTCTCTTGCATTTCTAAGAGGATGGTCTCTCTCCCCCAAAGAATTCTGGTTGGTTTTCCTTTGGATTTTCTCCTACCATATCTATTGTGTTATATTCCCCTACATTATTTTAACACTTCTACAAACTCCAAAGTGTTTTCTTTCCAATGGTACCAATTATATGCATATCCTAGCTTCAGGGCCTGAGCTACAGGCAGTTTACCTTTGGCACGTCATTCAAGCAGAAATTGAGAAAAAAAGGGGCCTAGCCCTAATTAAGAAACAATTGTCCTCCGGTAGACTTTGATAAAAATGTCCAATATCCCCGGCCAAGTGGAAATTGTGTAAGAGTTATGTGAGGACCAATTAGATGATGGTCCGATCGCATTCTGTCTCCTATCAATACTTTCTTTAACCTTTGGTGCCAGAGAGAAAGAGACAAGAATGTCATTTTTTTTGTCTCCCCATATATGCTATCCGCTAGTTCTAATGTGTCCATGATATTTGTAATCTCCTTAAGGGCACGAGGAGGATAGTTTGTAGTGTGATTTCCTTCACGGTTCATTGAGGTACTTAACACTGTTATAGCCTCCCACCATAATGATTTGATCATTTGTTGCCTGTAAGTTCAATAGATTGGTATGAATATTTTGGAAGAAGTTTGGATCATCCTGATTTGGACCATATAGATTAATGAGCCAAATCTTTTTCTTCTTCTATGATATCATGGCGGTCCGCAAACAATCATTTAAGTGCATGCTGCCACTTACTGTGCTGGAATGTACGATCAATCATGATCTGGCCAGTTCTGTACTGCCATGAAAATATAATAAAAACCAAATAAATCCCTACTAACTTCTACCCCCCATCCCAAAACCCCTCCCCACCCCCCTTACCCCATCTATATAATGCTGAAACACTCCACCCTTAGAATTGCTCAGCATATCAACAACCATTTCAACAGTAACATCTGTTACGCCCAATATCTCTTTTGCCATCTCCACAATAACCTTCACCCTGGTATTTCTACTTTTATTCATGATCAAAGTGTCCTTTAACACTGCACATTCATGAGCGCAAGATTTTCTACTGATCAACCTTTTGGCCTCAATCACTCTTCCTCACTAAACATTTTCTTTAATATTATCTATGGACGTAGATATGGGAACCCCAGTGATGACTCACCGCAATCTAGCATAAGCACCAGGGACATGGCTTTTTAATCTTCTTCCCATTAAGCTTTTCCATTTTCAGAATCTTCTCTTGATGAGCCTGGCTACAAAGCAAAAAATATGAACAATCTACCATTTCCAATGAACTGAGCTAATTTGACTTCATCTACCTCTTTCTCTATGGCATTATTTTGTCAGATTGGGTGTAAATGAGGCCCTGTTGTCTCATCAAACACTATCACCACTTTCCACTGCAACACATTATTACTTTTGCTTCATTGGCCCTCTTTATGCTTTCTCTACTAGACGCTCTACGGCTTTCTGTATAATGATCTCTCTTCTTTCTATGTCTTTCCACTATCATTCTGGTCCTTGACCCTCATCCTCCCGCTCCATACCATCAGAACTGACACCCATATTGTTGGCATTCCAGCACAACTGTTGCTTCACCAACTTTTTCTCAATTTCCTCCACTTTGTCCGCACTACTCGCCGCCATTTCCGAAACATTCATTGTCTTCAATATGCAAAAATAGCACCTAAAAAAGCCTCAATGTCTTTTCCTCCAGTCCTTTCAGCCATAAGCCAAATCATCTTCCTTGTGGATCTTTCCTGACAGTTTACACATTCAGATCAAAATCATTGTTAATTAGTATCATTACCTGTTGTGAGTTCCTTTGTCCATGACAGAAAGTGATTTCACCACCCCGGTCTGTTTTTTCACGCAACTTCATTTTTAGATGTAGAGTGAGTTTCCTGTGACAGTAGATGTTACATTCCTTCTCCACTTTAAACTGATTGCCTTTTCTTATAATCTGCTAAACCAATACACTTATAACTGGCTATACTTATTTCACCCCTAGCTGTACTTTTAGTTTATTGTTGACACAGCGTGTTTGCCATTAGCCAATCATGTTTCTCATGGATTTCAAAGCATGTGAATGCATTCAACTTGTATTTACAACTTCACAACTGGTTATTATCACCTACCCACTTGGTTATGAACGCAGCATAAATTTCGATTTGGATGACCGTTCAAAACAATTTTTACAAGTCGTTGCTCGTTTTTTTCCGAAGTCCCAGTTGTCTTGAACGCACTGAAGTCGTAGGTCGGAGGTTTCGTAGTTCCAAGTTGTCTTGAACGCAACAACACAGTGGAGGAGAAGACAAAATGGAAGGCTGTGTAGACGTTTTCCTACGACAGAGCACAACTGGATAACCAGTAAGGTAGCTAGCTATTGTTTAAAAAAAATGATCGTAAGATTAATTAATACAATTATATTTTACAACAACAGTTAGTTAGACGCAAGCTAGCCAAATTAAATTACATTAAAACATTGGCACGCGGTAAGGCTCCTTGACCCTGTGAATAGCTAGTTAACTGGCCTATGCTAACGTCAGGTAGGCTTGCTAGCTAGTATACGATATTTAAAAATTGTTTTTATATCAATAATGTTTGGTAGTTATACTGCTAGATATAATACCACTACACACGCCGCTAACTAGGTTGCTAACGTTAGTTAACTTCAGCTCGTGGAATGTTTGCACTAACGTTAGCTTGTTAGCTAGCTTGCTAGGTGGGGGAGGGTGTCTCTAGTCTAGTTTTTAAAACGGCATACTTTTGTTTTAATCACTAGATTAAGCGTTAGCTAGCTACATGCCTACATTCAGTGGCAGTAATTTAATACTTCAGTGGTAGACTTCATTGATCTTTATTTTTGCGGTGGCAGTGTTACAACTCAACTTCTAAAATTAACTATGTCTAATTTACAAGCCTCTGTAGTAAACAGCGAGTCCTGCTTGAAATTCACATTCTCTATGGGAGGAATACTTGATCAGAAATTGTCATTGTTTGATGTTATGGACACGGGGGGGGATGCACGGTTTTTGAACACCCAATTGATGTCTCTTTCTAGTCATGACATGACATAGTGCTCATAGTCTTGTCTACGAGCTACATGCATCTTTTTTTATGCTTGTCTGATTCTGAATTCAAACTTGGCTTGTGTATAACTCTGGTACAGGGCGTTAGTGCGGCCCAGCCAGTGAACTAGAATGATTAATTATATTTCTATGGGCTCAGGTAGGCCCAGTGTTAGCAAGCGTCATATAGTAAGCTACTGTCAGTTATTTACATCAGGTGATGTGATTTCATAGGGAGTTATTTTAAGATGGTCATACCATGTATCATTTAGCTATTTGATTTTTTTTTTACATTTAAGGACCCCTTTTAGATATATTAAGTACCAGTCAAAAGTTTGGACACACCTACTCATTCAAGGGTTTTCTTAATGTTTAACTGTTTCCTACATTGGTGAATAATAGTGAACACATCAACTATGAAATAACACAATAATGGAATCATGTAGTAACCAAAAAAGTAGCCACCCATTGCCTTGATGCCAGCTTTGTTCACTCTTGGCATTCTCTCAACCAGCTTCACCTGGAATGTTTCCAACAGTCTTGAAGGAGTTCCCATATATGCTGAGCACTTGTTGGCAGCTTTTCTTTCACTGTGGTCCAACTCATCCCAAACCATCTCAATTGGTTTGAGGTTGGGTGGTTGAGGAGGCCAGGTCAACTCCATCACTCACCTTGGTCAAATAGCCCTTAAACAGCCTGGCGGTGTGTTGGGCATTGTCCTGTTGAAAAACAAATGATAGTCCCACTAAGTGCAAACCAGATTGGATGGTGTATTGCTGCAGAATGCTGTGGTAGCCATGCTGGTTAAGTGTGCCTTGAATTCTAAATAAATCACAGACAGTGTCACCAGCAAAGCACCATCACACCCCCCCTCCATGGTTCAGTGGAAACTACACATGCAGAGATCATCCGTTCGCCTATTCTGCATCTCAGAAAAACACAGCGGTTGGAACCAAAAATATCAAATTTGGACTCATAAGACCAAAGGACAGATTTCCACTAGGCATGCACAATATATCGGGGAACATATCGGATTCAGCCGATATTAGCTAAAAATGTCAACATCGGTATTGGCCGATGTCTAGTGCAAAACCGATGTCAAAGCTAACGTGCATACCTATATAACGAAGGTACATGACGTAATGACACCACGTAAAATTTTGCGGTATACGTGCAACACAGCATTCCTAAACTATCCCACATTGTCTGCTGTGTGGATCAAGCAGTCATTTGAAAGAGTAACAAAATTTCAGCAATACAACTCAGGCGGAATCCATTAAAGCCAAGATAATGGAATTCATTGCCCTTGACAATCAACCGTTTTCTGTCGTGGGTGATGTTGGCTTTCGCTGACAGGTCGAGCACCGGTACACACTACCAAGTGCGCTATTTTTCAGATGTTGCCCTACCGGAGTTACACAGTAATGGTGTCACTGCTATTAGCTTCACGGCATACATACTATGAAACTCCGTTTGGGTCTTTGAGTGTCAAAAAATATACAGTAGCACTGTCAAAGATGTACAACAAAGTCAGCAAACACCGGCCACGAACGATGTGTTTACAATACCGCGTTGGTAATAAAGCATTTGTTCGACCGCAACTTCTGGGGTAGCTAGCTTTAGCTTGTTACCTAGCTAGCAGCAATACAACCAGCCTGAAAACAATGACCAGTAGAAACTGCAGTCATTTTCATTATTCTTAGCAATGATTTAGGAATCCTTGTAAGTATTAGCTAGGTTGCCACTTATTGTTTGCCTATTGAAATTGAACTTTAGTTCATGAAAATAAATAGCTAGCCATCTACTTAACCCTGTTGCCTTAAGCTAACGTTATAAGCAGCCAGCTAGCTTCATCTGGCTAGAGAGGCTCGACCGGGTTGTGTGTTGTGAAGCTAGCCACAATAAGGATTAGGCATATATTTACATTTTAGTCATTTTTAGGCACAATAGTGGAATTTCTGGTTTGCCTTAAAAATCAAAGTGTCATTGACAGTGATGCAAATGAATACAAATAGTATAATTATGCCTTTTATTTGGAATTCTAACTGCGAAGTGCACTATTGTGGCTAATCCTTATTGTGGCTAGCTTCACATAGATGTGTCCGACCACCATTAACTTCTTACATCTAGACGCTCCGCTAGCGGAACACCTGCTCCAATATCCAATGATGGGCGTGGCGCGAAATACAAACTCCTCGAAAATCCGAAAACTTCAATTTTTCAAACATATGACTATTTTACACCATTTTAAAGACAAGACTCTCCTTTATCTAACCACACTGTCCGATTTCAAAAAGGCTTTACAACGAAAGCAAAACATTAGATTATGTCAGCAGAGTACCCAGCCAGAAATAATCAGACACCCATTTTTCAAGCTAGCATATAATGTCACAAAAACCAAAACCACAGCTAAATGCAGCACTAACCTTTGATGATCTTCATCAGATGAATCTCCTAGGACATTATGTTATACAATACATGCATGTTTTGTTCAATCAAGTACATATTTATATCAAAAACCAGCTTTTTACATTAGCATGTGACGTTCAGAACTAGCATACCCACTGAAAACTTCCTGTGATTTACTAAATTACTCACGATAAACGTTGACAAAAAACATAACAATTATTTTAAGAATTATAGATACACAACTCCTTTATGCAATCGCGGTGTCCGATTTTAAAATAGCTTTTCGGTGAAAGCACATTTTGCAATATTCTGAGTAGATAGCTCGCCATCACGGGCTAGCTATTTTGACACCCACCAAGTTTGGTACTCAACAAACTCAGATTTACTATAAGAAAAATTGGCTTACCTTTGCTGTTCTTCGTCAGAATGCACTCCCAGGGCTTCTACTTCAACAACAAATGTTGGTTTGGTTCCAAATAATACATAGTTATATCCAAATAGCAGCGTTTTGTTTGTGCGTTCAAGACACTATCCGAAGGGTGACGCGCGGACGCGTATCGTGATAAAAAATGTCAAAATATTCCATTACCTTACTTCGAAGCATGTCAAACGCTGTTTAAAATCAATTTTTATGCGATTTTTCTCGTAAAAAGCGATAATATTCCGACCGGGAGACGTCCTTTCCGTTCAAAGACTCAAAATCTAAAATGGACTCATCACGTGCAGGTGCGCACCCGTCTCATTGTTTTCAGATCGACCACTTACCAAATGCGCTACTGTTTTTCAGCCATGGGCTGCAAAGTCATCATTCAACGTTCTGGCGCCTTCTGAGAGCCTATGGTAGCCTTAGAAAATGTCACGTTACAGCAGAGATCCTTTGTTTTGGATAGAGATGACAAAGAAGGCCAAGAAATGGTCAGACAGGGTACTTCCTGTACAGAATCTTCTCAGGTTTTGGCCTGCCATTTGAGTTCTGTTATACTCACAGACACCATTCAAACAGTTTTAGAAACTTTGGAGTGTTTTCTATCCAAAGCTACTAATTATATGCATATTCTAGTTTCTGGGCAGGAGTAATAACCAAATTAAATCTGGTACGTTTTTTATCCGGCCGTGAAAATACTGCCCCCTATCCATAACAGGTTAACCTGTTGGGGATAGGGGGCAGTATTTGCACGGCCGGATAAAAAACGTACCCGATTTAATCTGGTTACTACTCCTGCCCAGTAACTAGAATATGCATATAATTGTTTGATTTGGATAGGAAACACCCTAAGGTTTCTAAAACTGTTTGAATGGTGTCTGTGAGTATAACAGAACTCAAATGGCAGGCCAAAACCTGAGAAGATTCTGTACAGGAAGTACCCTGTCTGACCATTTCTTGGCCGCCTTTGTCATCTCTATCCAAAACAAACGATCTCTGCTGTAACGTGACATTTTCTAAGGCTACCATAGGCTCTCAGAAGGCGCCAGAACGTTGAATGATGACTTTGCAGCCCATGGCTGAAAAACAGTAGCGCATTTGGTAAGTGGTCGATCTGAGAACAATGAGACGGGTGCGCACCTACACGTGATGAGTCCATTTTAGATTTTGAGTCTTTGAACGGAAAGGACGTCTCCCGGTCGGAATATTATCGCTTTTTTTCGAGAGAAATCGCATAAAAATTGATTTTAAACAGCGTTTGACATGCTTCGAAGTACGATAATGGAATATTTTGAAATATTTTGTCACGATGCGCGTCCGCGCGTCACCCTTCGGATAGTGTCTTGAACGCACAAACAAAACGCTCCTATTTGGATATAACTATGGATTATTTGGAACCAAACCAACATTTGTTGTTGAAGTAGAAGTCCTGGGAGTGCATTCTGACGAAGAACAGCAAAGGTAATCCAATTTTTCTTATAGTAAATCTGAGTTTGTTGAGTACCAAACTTGGTGGGTGTCAAAATAGCTAGCCCGTGATGGCGAGCTATCTACTCAGAATATTGCAAAATGTGCTTTCACCGAAAAGCTATTTTAAAATCGGACACCGCGATTGCATAAAGGAGTTCTGTATCTATAATTCTTAAAATAATTATGTTTTTTGTGAACGTTTATCGTGAGTAATTTAGTAAATTCACCGGACGTGTTCGGTGGGAATGCTAGTTCTGAACGTCACATGCTAATGTAAAAAGCTGGTTTTTGATATAAATATGTACTTGATTGAACAAAACATGCATGTATTGTATAACATAATGTCCTAGGATTGTCATCTGATGAAGATCATCAAAGGTTAGTGCTGCATTTAGCTGTGGTTTGGGTTTATGTGACATTATATGCTAGCTTGAAAAATGGGTGTCTGATTATTTCTGGCTGGGTACTCTGCTGACATAATCTAATGTTTTGCTTTCGTTGTAAAGCCTTTTTGAAATTGGACAGTGTGGTTAGATTAACGAGAGTCTTGTCTTTAAAATGGTGTAAAATAGTCATATGTTTGAGAAATTGAAGTAATAGCATTTCTAAGGTATTTGAATATCGCGCCACGGGATTACACTGGCTGTTGAGTAGTCCCACCTAGCCCATAGAGGTTAATGAACATGCACCTGTGGAACGGTCGTTAACTTCTTGCATCTAGGCGTTCCGCTAGCGAAACCCCGTTCCGCCAGCAGAACGCCTTGCCAACAGCCAATGGAACAGCAGGGCGCGAAATTCAAAACATCAAAAATCAAATAATTTCAATTTCTCAAATATATGACTATTTTACACCATTTTAAAGATACACTTCTCCTGAATCCAACCACGTTGTCCGATTTCAAAAAGGCTTTACAGCGAAAGCAAAACATTAGATTATGTTAGGACACCACCAAAACAAGAAAAGCCACACAGCCATTTTCCTAGCAAGGAGATGTGTCACAAAAACCCAAAATCCAGCTAAAATGAAGCACTAACCTTTGACAATCTTTATCAGATGACACTCCTAGGACATCATGTTACACAATACATGTATGTTTTGTTCGATCAAGTTCATATTTATATCCAAAAACAGCATTTTACATTGGCGTGTGATGTTCAGAACATTATTAGCCTCCAAAACATCCGGTGAAAGACCACAATGTACACATTCATTTGCAGAAATACTCATCATAAACGTTGACAAAATATATAACAATTATTTAAAGAATTATAGATTTACTACCTCTTAATGCAACCGCTGTGTCAGATTTCAAAATAACTTTACGGAGAAAGCACATTGTTCAATATTCTGAGTACATAGCTCAACCATCAATGCAAGCTATACAGTTAGCCGTCAAGCCACGGAGTCGTCAAAACTCTAAAATACTGTTGTAAATATTTTCTTACCTTTGCTGATCTTCGGCGGAATTCACTCGGAAGGACTCCCACTTGAAATGTTAATTTGTTTGATAAAGTCCATAATTTATGTCCAAATTCTTCCGTTTTGTTTGCGCGTCCAGAACACTATTCCAAAAGGCACGAGACGGGGGTGCAAATAAATAGAGAAGCTCAAAAGTTCCATTACCGTTTGTAGAAACATGTCAAACGCTGTTACCAATCAAACCTTAGGGTGTTTTTAACATAAACAATCGATAATATTCCAACCGGACAATAGCTTATTCATTACAGAAGAAAAATAAAAAATGCTATCCATGTGTGAATGCGCATGAAGTAACTACATGACCTCAGACAGTACACTGCTTGAACCGGCTGTTATTAGGTCAAAATTCACCATAGAAGACTCAAACAACTTTGTAAAGACTTGACATCTAGTGGAAGCCTTAGGAAGTGCAAGTTGACCCCACAGACACTGTAGTTTCAATAGAAAATGGTCTGAAAGACTACAATTCTCAGACTTCCCACTTCCTGGTTGGATTCTTCTCAGGTTTTTTACTGCCATATGAGTTCTGTTAAACTCACAGACATCATTCAAACAGTTTTAGAAACTTCAGAGTGTTTTCTATCCAAATCTACTAATAATATGCAAATATTTTACTCTGGGCTCGAGTAGTAGGCCGTTTAATTTGGGTCCGTTTTTCATCAGGCCGTGAAAATACTGCCTCCTATAGCGAAGAGGTTAAGACACCTACAGCTTACAGACGGTAGGCAATTAAGGTCACAGTTCTGAAAACTTAGGACACTAAAGAGGCCTTTCTACTGACTCTGGAAAAACACCAAAAGAAAGATGCCCAAGGTCCCTTCTCATCTGCGTGAACGTGCCTGAGGCATGAGAACTGCAGATGTGGCCAGCGCAATAAATTGCAATGTCCGTACTGTGAGACGCCTAAGACAGGGAGACAGGACGGACAGCTGATCGTCCTCGCAGTGGCAGACCACGTGTAACAACACCTGCACGGGATCGGTACATCCGAACATCACACCTGCGGGACAGGTAAAGGATGGCAACAACAACTGCCCGAGTTAAACCAGGAACGCACAATCCCTACATTAGTGCTTAGACTGTCCGCAATAGGCCTAGAGAGGCTGGACTGAGGGCTTGTAGGCCTGTGGTAAGGCAGGTCCTCATCAGAAATGACCGGCAACAAGGTCGCCTATGGGCACAAACCCACCGTCGCTGGACCAGACAGGACTGGCAAAAAGTGCTCTTCACTGACGGGTAGCAGTTTTGTCTCACCAGGGGTGATGGTCAGATTCGTGTTTATTGTCGAAGGAATGAGCGTTACACCGAGGCCTGTACTCTGGAGCAGGATCGATTTGGAGGTGGAGGGTCCGTCATGGTCTGGGGCGGTGTGTCACAGCATCATCGGACTGAGCTTGTTGTCATTGAAGGCAATCTCAACGCTGTGCGTTACAGGGAAGACATCCTCCTCCCTCATGTGGTATCCTTCCTGCAGGCTCATCCTGACATGACCCTCCAGCATGACAATGCCACCAGCCATTCTGCTCGTTCTGTGCGTGATTTCCTGCAAGACAGGAATGTCAGTGTTCTGCCCTGGCCAGCGAAGAGCCCCGGATCTCAATCCCATTGAGCACGTCTAGGACCTGTTGGATCGGAGGGTGAGGGCTAGGGCCATTCACCTCTGAAATGTCCGGGAGCTTGCAGGTTCCTTGGCGGAGGAGTGGGGTAACATCTCATAGCAAGAACTGGCAAATCTGGTGCAGTCCATGAGGAGGAGATGCACTGCAGTACTTAATGCAGCTGGTGGCCACACCAGATACTGACTGTTACTGACTTTGTTCAGTAACAGTCAGAAATTGTTCCATTTCTGTTAGTCACATGTCTGTGGAACTTGTTCAGTTTATGTCTGATGTTGAATCTTATGTTCATACAAATATATACACATTTTATTTTTGCTGAAAATAAACACCGTTGACAGTGAGAGGACGTTTTTTTGTTGTTGATGAGTTTAGTAATCTAGCTAACTATAGCTACTGAAACAGATTGTCGTTTTGCTATGTTTTTGGGGAAGAACATTGTTTGCGTCCATGAGCTAGCTATTGTTTTCATGACCAGCACTGTAGTTTCGCGAGACAACTTTACCAGCATCATAGCACGCGTATCGATGAATCGTTGTGATATGAGTGATAGTGTAATCAATGTTTAATAACTACTTAATAATTGAAAGCGTTCATTAATTTTACGTGACGTGCAGTCATATTCAAGTCCTGATTGGTCAACAAATGTATTTGACACGTCAAGTAGTATTTTTTTGACACGCAAAGACCCAAACGGCGTTCCATAGAAATTCTAGTTGAGAATTAAACGACTGAACAAATGAACAGCGAAACAGCATAGCAAGTAAGTAAGTGAAAGAAATAGGTTTTGATTATGTTTTTACTGGTAATGGGGACAGTTAATGCCAACAAAATAACTTTTTGGTCTGTGTGTGTGTGTGTGTGTGTGTGTGTGTGTGTAACCTTTATTTAACTAGGCAAGTCAGTTAAGAACAAATTCTTATTTACAATGACGTCCTGCCCCGGACGACGCAGGGCCAATTGTGGGCCGCCCTATGGGACTCCCAATCACGGCCGGATGTGATACAGCCTGGATTCGAACAAGGGACCGTAGTGACGCCTCTTGTTCTGAGATGCAGTGCCTTAGACCGCTGCGTTAGTGTGTGTGTGTGTGTGTGTGTTAGTTAACTATTTAACTCTACTAGAATTAGAGATCGACCGATTAATCGGCATGGCCGATTAATTATGGCCGATTTCAAGTTTTCTTAACAATCGGTATTCGGCCTTTTTGGATGACGATAATGGTCGATTACAAAACATCCACAAGGAGACTGCGTGGTACGCTGACCACCTGTTACGCATGTGCAGCATCAGAAGGGCCATGTGGCTGCAAGGAGCCAAGGTAAGTTGCTAGCTAACATTAAACTTAACTTATAAAAAACAATCAATCTTCACAGAATCACTAGTTAACTACACATGGTTGATGATATTACTAGGTTAACTAGCATGTCCTGCGTTGCATATAATCAAAGCAGTGCCTGTTAATTTACCATCGAATCACAGCCTACTTCAACTTCGCCAAACGGGTGATGATTTAACAAAAGCACATTCACGAAAAAAGCACAATTATTGCACAAATGTACCTAAGCATGAACATCAATGCCTTTCTTAATCAATACACAGAAGTATATATTTTTAAACCTGCATATTTAGTTAAAATAAATGCATGTTAGGGAATTTGTGTCACTTCTCTTGCGTTCAGTGCAAGCAGAGTCAGGGTATATGCAGCAGTTTGGGCCGCCTGGCTCTTTGCGAACTGTGTGAAGACCATTTCTTCCTAACAAAGACCGTAATTAACTTCTCTGGGATATGTGGGACGCTACCTCGACGACATCCAGTGATATTGCAGGGCGCCAAATTCAAACAACAGAAATCTCATAATTAAAATTCCTCAAACATACAAGTATTATACACCATTTTAAAGATAAACTTCTTGTTAATCCAACCACAGTGTCCGATTTTCAAAAAGGCTTTACGGCAAAAGCAAACCATGCTATTATCTGAGGACTGCACCCCATCAAACAAATACAGACAATCAGATTTCAACCCGCCAGGCACAACACAAAAGTCAGAAATAACATATAATGCATGCTTTATCTTTGAAGATCTTATTCTGTTGGCACTCCAATATGTCCCATAACCATCACAAATGGTCTTTTTGTTCGATTAATTCCGTCGTTATATATCCAAAATGTCCATTTATTTGGCGCGTTTGATCCAGAAAAACACCGGTTCCAACTCGTGCCACATGACTACAAAATATCTCATAAGTTACCTGTAATCTTTGTCCAAACATTTCAAACACCTTTAGGTATTTTTTAACGTAAATCATTGATAAAATTTAAGACAGTATAAACAGCGTTCAATAACAGAGGAAAACAATGTGGAGCGTGCTTTCTGGTCATGCGCCTCTATCAAACAGTACACTTCCCTCGAGCCTCGTTCTGAACTGCCCTGCTTCTTCATTACACAAAGGAAAAACATCAACCAATTTCTAGACTGTTGACATCCAGTGTAAGCGATAGGAACTGCAAACAACTGCCTTAGAAATCTAGGTTCCCAAAGAACCAATTGAGAAGAGAGTGACCTCAGTGACCTCTCAGTTTTAGAAACTTCAGTGTTTTTTATCCAAATCTACCAATTATATGAATTTCCTAGCTTCTGGGCCTGAGAAACAGGCAGTTTAATTTGGGCACGCTTTTCATCTGGATGTGAAAATACTGCCCCCTATCCCAAAGAAGTTAATTTGCCAGAATTTTACATAATTATGACATAACATTGAAGGTTGTGCAATGTAACAGCAATATCTAGACTTAGGGTTGCCACCCGTTCGATAAAATACGGAACGGTTCCGTATTTCACTGAAAGAATACACTTTTTTTTTTTTTACGATAGTTTCCAGATTTTACCATATTAATGACCAAATGCTCGAATTTCTGTGTTTATTATAATTAAGTCTATGATTTGATAAAGCAGTCTGACTGAGCGGTGGTAGGCAGCAGCAGGCTCGTAAGCATTCATTCTCGTAAGCATTCAAACTGCACTTTACCGCGTTTGCCAGCAGCTCTTAGCAATGCTTGAAGCACAGCGCTGTTTATGACTTCAAGCCTATCAACTCCCGAGATTAGGCTGGCAATACAAAAGTGCCTAAAAGAACATCCAATAGTCAAAGGTATATGAAATACAAATGTTATAGAGAGAAATAGTCGACGTGTAATTCCTCATAATTCCTATATTAACTACAACCTAAAACCACTTACTGTGAATATGGAAGACTCATGTTAAATTGAACCACCAGCTTTCATATGTTCTCATGTTTTGAGCAAGGAGCTTAAACGTTAGCTTTTTACATGGCACATATTACACTTATTTTCTTCCCCAACACTGTTTTTGCATTATTTAAACCAAATTGAACATGGTTCATTATTTATTTGAGACTAAATAGATTTTATTTATGTATTATATTAAGTTAAAATAAAAGTGTTCCTTCAGTATTGTTGTAATTGTCATTATTAGAAATATATATATATAAAAAATAAAAAAAAATAAGATAATAGGCCGATTTTAATCAGTATCGGCTTTTTTTGATCCTCCAATTATCGGTATCGGCGTTGAAAAATCGTAATCGGTCGACCTCTAACTAGAATGCTTAACGTTTTTAAAATCGCTTGTCGGTATCTGTTTCTTTTTGGCAAGGAAAATATCAGGTATCGGCCAAAATTGTCATATCGGTGCATCACTAATTTCCACCGGTCTAATGTCCATTGCTTGTGTTTCTTGGCCCAAGCAAGTCACTTCTTTATTATTGGTGTCCTTTAAATAGTGGTTTCTTTGCAGCAATGGACCATGAAGGGCTGTTTCACGCAGTCTCCTATGAACAGTTGATGTTGAGATGTGTCTGTTACTTGAACTCTGTGAAGCATTTATTTGGGCTGCAATTTCTGAGGCTGGTATCTAATGAACTTATCCTCTGCAGCAGAGGTAACTCTGGGTCATCCTTTCCTGTGGCGGTCCTCATGAGAGCCAGTTTCATCATAGCACTTTATGGTTTTTGCGACCGCACTTTTCTTAATTGAGCTGTTCTTGCCATAATATGGACTTGGTCTTTGACCAAATAGGTCTGTCTTCTGTGTACCACCCCTACCTTGTCACAACACAACTGATTGTCTCAAACGCACTAAGATGGAAAGAAATTCCACAAAGACATTTTCAACAAGGCACACCTGTTAATTGAAATGCATTCCAAGTGACTACCTCATGAAGCTGGCTGAGAGAATGCCAAGAGTGTACAAAGCTGGCATCAAGGCAAAGGGTGGCTACTTTGAAGAGTCTAATATCAAAAATATATTTAGATTTGTTTAGCACTTTTTTGGTTACTACATGATTCCATGTGGGTTATTTCATAGTTTTGATGTCTTCACTATTATTCTACAATGTAGAAAATAGTAAAAAAAATAAAGAGAACATGAGTAGGTGTGTCAACTTTTGACTGGGACTGCAGCAAAATTGTACTATTTGATAAAATATTGAATTTGGCCTTTACTAATATAGCCCATAGAAATGCATTGAATAACACATTCACAAATGGCAAAACAGGCAGTCCAAAAATAAATCGTAAGGCATTAGTGGTTTCTTTGCAGCAATTCGACCATGAAGGCCTGATTCACGCAGTCTCCTATGAACAGTTTATGTTGAGATGTGTCTGTTACTTTGCTAAGGGTGGCTACTTTGGGGCTCCCGAGTGGTGCAGCGGTCTAAGGCACTGCATCTCAGTCCAAGAGGCGTCACTACAGTCCCTTGTTCGAATCCAGGCTTTATCACATTCGGCCATGATTGGGAGTCCCATATGGCGGAGCACAATTGGCCCAGTGTTGTCCAGGTTTTGCCAGGGTAGGCCGTCATTGTAAATAAGAATTTGTTAACTGACTTGCCTAGTTAAATAAAAGTACATTTTTATTTTTTTATTTTTTTAAGTGTCTTTCTTACAGTTGAAGTCAAAAGTTTACATAAACCTTAGCCAAATACATTTAATTTTGACACCTAAGTAGTAGGTTACAACATCGTTGACAGAAATTTCAGGACTCACTGCGTCTTTAAGTGCTTTAAGTGGTAATTTCACATTTTGCAATATTCAAAACCAAACATGACACTTGAGAAAATTGCTCTACTGAATGTAGAGTTACTGGAACCTGATTTTCATTTCTCAAAACAGGGTTGTATCGTCGGCTAACTGGGAAATCTTCACCTCCTTATCACATACAGTTGAAGTCGGAAGTTTACATACACCTTAGCCAAATACATTTAAACTCAGTTTTTCACAATTCCTGACATTTAATCCTAGTAGAAATCCCTGTCTTAGGTCAGTTAAGATCACCACTTTATTTTAAGAATATGAAATGTCAGAATGATATTAGAGAGAATTATTTATTCCCAGTAGGTCAGAAGAGTATATACACTCAATTAGAATTTGGTAGCATTGCCTTTAAATTGTTTAACTTGGGTCAAACGTTTTGGGTAGCCTTCCACAGGCTTCCCACAATAATTTGGATGAATTTTGTCCCATTCCTCCTGACAGAGCTGGTGTAACTGAGTTAGGTTTGTAGGCTTCCTTGCTCGCACACGCTTTTTCAGTTCTGCCCACAAATGTTCTATAGGATTGATGTCAGGGATTTGTGATGGCCACTCCAATACCTTGACTTTGTTGTCCTTAACCTCTCTGGCGCATGTGGGACGAACTCGTCCCACCTGCGTAACAGCCACTGAAATCCAGTGGCGCGATTTTTGAATCGTTAGAAATACTATTACTTCAATTTCTCAAACATATGACTATTTTACAGCTATTTAAAGACAAGAATCTCGTTAATCTAACCCCACTGTCCGGTTTCAAAAAGGCTTTACAACGAAAGCAAAACATTAGATTATGTCAGCAGAGTGCCCAGCCAGAAATAATCAGACACCCATTTTTCAAGCTAGCATATCATGTCACATAAACCCAAACCACAGCTAAATGCAGCACTAACCTTTTATGATCTTCATCAGATGACACACCTAGGACATTGTGTTATACAATACATGCATGTCTGTTCAATCAAGTTCATATTTATATCAAAAAACAGCTTTTTACATTAGCATGTGACGTTCAGAAAAAGCATAACCCCCGCAAACTTCCGGGGAATTTACTAACAGTTTGCTAAATTACTCACGATAAACGTTCACAAAAAGCATAACAATTATTTTAAGAATTATAGATACATTACTCCTCTATGCACTCGATATGTCCGATTTTAAAATAGCTTTTCGGATGAAGCACATTTTGCAATAATCTAAGTACATAGCCCGGCATCACAGGGCTAGCTATTTAGATACCCACCCAGGTCAGCCTCCACCAAAATCACATTTCCTATAAGAAAAATGTTCTTACCTTGCTTGTTCTTCGTCAGAATACACTGCCAGGACTTCTACTTCAATAACAAATGTTGGTTTGGTCCCAAATAATCCATCGTTATATCCAAACAGCGACGTTTTGTTCGTGAGTTCTAGACACTATCAGAATGCTTCATCACGGTGTCGCGCATTGGCGTGACAAAAATGTCTAAATATTCCATTACCGTACTTCGAAGCATGTCAACCGCTGTTTAAAACCAATTTTTATGCCATTTATCTCGTAGATAAGTGATAATATTCCGACCGGGAATATGCATTGAGCCTAAACAGCCGAATTAAATTTCTCCTCAGGAGCGAATCGTGCACGCGCCTCATTCAAAGGTCCTCTGAGCCGCCACTTGCCAAAGCCGATAATGTGTTTCAGCCTGAGGCTCCCTCGTCAACCTTCAGTTATTTCCCGGGTTCTGAGAGCCTATCGGAGCCCTGGGAATTGTCACGTTACAGCTAAGATCCTTACTTTTCAATAAACAGATGCAAGACGCACGACTCCTTGTCAGACAGGGTACTTCCTGCTTGAAACCTTGTCAGGTTTTTGCCTGCCATAGGAGTTCTGTTATACTCACAGACACCATTCAAACAGTTTTAGAAAATTCAGAGTGTTTTCTATCCAAACCTGAACAATAATATGCATATTCTAGCTTCTGAGTTGGTGTAGGAGTCAGTTAAAAATGGGCACATATTTTTTCCAAAATTCTCAATACTGCCCCCTATCCCAAACAGCCATTTTGCCACAACTTTGGAAGTATGCTTGGGGTCATTGTTCATTTGGAAGACCCATTTGCGACCAAGCTTTTAACTTCCTGACTGATGTCTTGAGATGTTGCTTCAATA
Source organism: Salmo trutta (assembly GCF_901001165.1). NCBI lineage: Eukaryota > Metazoa > Chordata > Actinopteri > Salmoniformes > Salmonidae > Salmo > Salmo trutta. Next base: position 25,609,870 of record NC_042986.1, read on the forward strand.
TATCCACATAATTTTCCTGCCTCATGATGCCATCTGTTTTGTGAAGTGCACAAAATAGTCCTGCAGCAAAGCACCCCCACAACATGATGCTGCCACCCCTGTGCTTCACGGTTAGGATGGTGTTCTTCGGCTTGCAAGCCTCCCCCTTTTTCCTCCGAACATATTGCCAAACAGTTCTGTTTTTGTTTAATCAGACCAGAGGACATTTCTCCAAAAAGTATGATCTTTGTCCCCATGTGCAGTTGCAAACCGTAGTCTGGCTTTTTTATGGAAGTTTTGGCTTCTTCCTTGCTGAGCGGCCTTTCAGGTTATGTTGATATAGGACTCGTTTTACTGTGGACATAGATACTTTTGTACCTGTTTCCTCCACCATCTTCACAAGGTCCTATGCTGCTGTTCTGGGATTGATTTGCACTTTTCGCACCTAAGTTCGTTCATCTCTAGGAGACAGAACGCGTCTCCTTCCTGAGCGTTAGGACGGCTGCGTAGTCCCATGGTGTTTATACTTGCATACTATTGTTTTTACAGATGAACGCAGTACCTTCAGGCGTTTGGACATTTCTCCCAAGGATGAACCAGACTTGTGGAGGTCTACAATTTTTTTTTTTCTGAGGTCTTGGCTGATTTCTTTTGATTTTCCCATGATGTCAAGCAAAGAGGCACATAGTTTGAAGGTAGGCCTTGAAATACGTCCACAGGTGCACCTCCAATTGACTCAAATGATGTCAATTAGCCTATCAGAAGCCTCTAAAGCCATTGGAATTTTCCAAACTGTTTAACCTCTAGGGGACCCCTTCCCATTCTTATCCCGTTAACGGGATTGATTTTGACAACAGCCAGTGGAAAATCAGAGCGCCAAATTCAAAACAGCTAAAATCTCATAATTCCATTTTCTCAAACAATCAACTATTTTACACAATTTAAAGATAAACTTCTCGTAAATCCAACCACATTGTCCGATTTCAAAAAGGCTTTACGGCGAAAGCATAAAATTTGATTATGTAAGGAGAGTACATTGACAAAAATACTCACACAGCCATTTTCCAAGAAACTAGATGCATCACAAAAACCCAAAACACAGCTAAATGATGCACTAACCTTTGACGATCTTCATCAGATAACACTCCTAGGACATTGTTACACAATACATGTATGTTTTGTTCAATAAAGTTCATATTTATATCCAAAAACAGCATTTTACATTGGCGCGTAATGTTGAGAAATGTTTTCCCTCCAAACCTCTCGGTGAATCAGCACAATGAGCACAGATATTACAGAAATACTCATCAAAATGTTTGATCAATATAGAAGTGTTATGCACAGAATTATAGATACACTTCTCCTAAATGTAATCGCTGTGTCAGATTTCAAAAGGTTCACGGCGAAAGCACAATTTGCAATAATCTGAGTACAGCCCAGAAGACACCAATAACAAGCAAACAGAAACCCGCCATCTTGGAGTCAATAAAACTAAGTTACATTATAAATATTCACTTACCTTTGATTATCTTCATCAGAAGGCACTCCCAGGCACCCCAGCTCCACAATAAATGTTTGATAAAGTTCATATATATATATATATATATATATATATATATATATATATATATATATGTCCAAATGATCGATTTTGTTCGCGCGTTAGGTTCACTATCCAAATCCACAACGCGCATGCTTACTTAGACCAGACGAAAAGTCAAAAAAGTTATACTACAGTTTGTAGAAACATGTCAAACGATGTATAGAATCTATCTTTAGGTTGCTTTTATCATATCTTGAGTAAAATTCCAACCGGACCTATACGTTCTCTTTAGCAGTGAATATGAACTCAGCTCGCTCCCAAGTCATTGCGCGTGACTGAGCCCATGCCTTATAATGGGACACCTACTTCCTTGTGCTGTAATTCCCATCAAATTCCCCATAGAATCTTCAAACACCGTTCTAAAGACTGCTGACATCTAGTGGAAGCTTTAGGAAGTGCAAAATGAACCCTAAGTCACTGTATACAGTCAAGGCAATCACTTGAAAAAACTACAACCTCAGATTTTCAACTTCCTGCTCGACTTTTTCTCAGGTTTTTGCCTGCCATATGAGTTCTGTTATACTCGCAGACACCATTCAAACAGTTTTAGAAACTTCAGAGTGTTTTCTATCCAAATCTACTAATAATATGCATATTCTAGTTTCTGGGCCAGAGTAGTAACCTGTTCAAATTGGGTACGTTTTTCATCCGGCTGTGAAAATACTGCGCCCTAGCCCCAAGAGGTTTAAAGGCACAGTCAACTTGGTGTATGTACATTTCTGACCCACTGGAACTGTGATACAGTGAATTATAAGTGAAATAATCTGTAAACAATTGTTGGAAAAATTACTTGTCATGCACAAAGTAGATGTCTTAACCGACTTGCCAAAACTATAGTTTGTTAACAAGAAATTTGTGGAGTGCTTGAAAAACCAACCTAAGTGTATGTAAACTTCCGACTTCAACTGTATATCTAGGAGATATAAGAAAGCTATGGAAATGTTTTTCTTTTTTTGGGGTGAGGCACTCTAACTACCTTTTTATACTTCCATTAATTGTTTTAAAACTGGTACTGGTTACAGTCAGATGAGTCCTGTGACACTTGTAGGGTTTGTAAAGCAAAATGGTCAACATCGTGTTCGTGAGAATCTCCCCTTTCCACAGTGGGATTCCATTAGTTTGTAGCCAATACGGTACGGACGCTACAAACAGACGTTGGCACATCAACTACTGACTTCAGACGAGTCCCGTGACTCGGAGAACACCAAAACGGAGAACACCATCGTGAGAGTCTATTTTCCATATTAGTTTGTTGGCCAAACTGTTCTGACGCTGCAGACGTTTTTGTGAGAAGACTGATTTTCGGGATGTCTCATGGTCTGACAAACACCACTGTAGCTTGCCCACCTTCCACCGCAGATGCGGTGGATTGAGACGCAGCCCATGCAAGAATGATATGTCTAGCTTAAACTGACAGATTTTGATGGGGATGTTTTGTTACCTATACTGACGCACCCATGTGTCAATAGACTTAAGGATTAATGCAAAGTGATGGACTGCTCTTCAAGTCTCTCGACGAGTAAATGTGCTTCATTTCAATCAACAGCATTTCTGGTAGATTGGATAACATTTGTTTTTTTTTATCTTAATTTGACAGGTCTACCATGGAGGGCTTTATGGATATCAATGAGATCCATGACATCACTTGCACTGATACAGGTATTACCTTAACTATTTTCCTTCCCCTTTTAGTCGTAATGGACTGTGTTAGCTGTCCAAATTATGTGATTGGATGGAGATGATGCATTTTCTGTCATTGTTTTTCTATCCTTGCTGTTCTCCTTGGTGTAGAGGAGCACAGAGGAGATGCAGAGCAGGTGGAGGGGGTCGACAGGAGTGCTAGGCCGACCATCAGCGAGTTCAAAAAGACCTGGGGCTTCAGGCGGACCACGGTTGCCAGAAGAGAGTTTGTGGGATTGGATGAGATTGAAGATCCAGAATCTCCACCCCTACCCACACGTCGGGGCAGAGGCCGCCCAGCCAAGACCTATTCAAGACGTGGGCGAGGGGGGAGAAGGAGCGTCCCGGCCGACCTGGAGTACTCCGTAACGGCCTCCCCCATTCCAATGGACACAGAGCCTTCCTCAGAACCCCAAGAGCCCTGCCCAGGTGGCAGCCTAGATCCCACCTCTTGGCAGGACTTTGGATCTGCATTTGGCACTGCTTTTTCTCTACTTGGGGAGAAGGAGGAGGACCTCATGCCCATGACTGCTCCTGCCCAAACTATGGCTGCCACTGCCCCTAGCTATGGGGTTAGTAGGGACGTAGAAGTTGTCTCCAGTATTGAGGAGGACAGTGATGAGCTGACCCTGAAGCAGCTCCAGGAGCGGCTGAGCACAAGGGGGAGAGGGGAGTCCAGGGGGAGGGGGGTCAGAGGGAGGGGGAGGGGAAGAGGCAGAGGTAGAGGACGTGGTAGAGGTAGGGGGCGTGGGAGGGGTAGGGGTATAGAGCCAGAGTCGAGCACTGCGGATGAAGAGGAGGTTATTTTTGTAAATGAGTTGGAACCGCAGCAGGTGCATCAGCCTCAGGAGGAAAGGGAGAGGAGTCCTGAGAAGGTTGTGGTAGAGTCTCAAAGCCCTTCTCCTTCTCAACAGTCGAGCTCAGACTCTATGCCTCCTCTTGAGTCTGATCCAGAAACAACAGAAGAAAAGGCTAGCCAAAATGATAATGTAACAGAGGCAAAGGACAAGGTGGAAGAGGAGGAGAGGATCGAGGAAGAAAAGTCAGAGTATTCTAGCATATCGGACAGTGAGGGCTACAACCCCCATGCCCTTTACTGCATCTGTCGACAGAGGCACAACAAAAGGTATGTGTGTAGCATTGTCCTGGACGGTATTCATCTGTGAAAACAAACAAGCAAGCCTTATGTTTTTGGTTTAGCAACTCTACATCTCGGCTCTTTCCATCTGCCACACACATCTATTTCTAAATTGTCTGTGGTTGCTGATTTGAGATATTGTTCTTTAGCTGACTTTTTCTTATTGCTCTTCTGATTCCTTATCCAGGTTCATGATCTCCTGCGACAATTGTCTGGAGTGGTTCCATGGCGACTGCGTTGGTGTCAGCGAGATTCAAGGCCGAAAGCTTGAGAGGAGTGGACGAGACTGGATCTGCGCCACCTGCACCAACAAGAGCCAGCCAGACCCCCAGCAGAGCTCCCCTGACTGTCTGACACTGCCCTACTCGGGGGGGGAGGAGATTGTACATGAGGAGCAGGCCAGCGAGGTGAGAACAAAAAAACACTCATTTCTTTGCTAGCAAGCAAGGAAATAAATTGTAGTTTGTGGTGTTATATGGCTTTCCTTGCTTTGTACGGCACAAACTTGACTACATTTTAACCATGGTGTTTAGTTATGTTTGAGATGTGTGCTGATGTGAGTCTGGTCCTAGGAGGCTGTGGTGCAGGAGGTGACAGAGATGGTTGTTGAGGCTGAGATGGAGTTGGATGGTTCCTTACCCCAGTGCATCGGCTCAGGGTGCAGTAAGCACGCCCTGCCTGACTCCGTTTACTGCGGCACAGACTGCATCCTCCGGCACGCGGCTGCCACTATGAAGACGCTCTCCAACTCTAAAGAGACTAAAACCAAGCAACGCCCACAGAGGAGAGCAGCAGCCAAACTTGGCCCCAAGGTAACCCGTGGTTCAAAATAGGTTGTTTTGGTTAAGAGACTGTGCCTAAGCTTTTTAATTTTTTTCTTCTGCATGTTGTCCTTGTTTTGTTTTGGTGATGAATGTATGCTGAGATTGTTACCTTTTGAAATAGATAAAGCTGACACTGACACAATCACTCACATAGTATGAGTACATTTAACCCCAAATAAGCTGATGTTGACCTCTGAATATTTTGACCACAGGGTCAGAGGTCGGCTAGGATGCCCCAGAGGTTGTTGGCAGAGCGGCCCGAAGAGGAGGGTGAGGAAGAGGAGGTTGAAGAAGTTGAGGACAAGGAAGCTGACACATCTACATCTGCCTTATCCTGTGACCCTAGTCTCACTGCAGTACAGGCCACATCCATAGAATCACCTATGTTTTACAAGTCGAGTATGTATCACTCACAGCACATGCATATCCAACACATACAGAATACTTTCACTCAGTTGGCATTCATCAGACACTAGCTATAATGTTACCTATACCATCCATAATCTGTAGGTGTAGGGAGACGAGGTTATTTGCAGGGGTCAGCAGCAATGGGTAAGTGTACACATTTTGGCAACTTTATAAAATGTTTTCCTTCAACTAGTTGAACAGGAAACGTTGAAAAAGAATAGAAACCAAACCAATCAACAATCCAAATGAAATGTCCTCAGTTCCCAAATAGTAGAAAGTTTATTATAGTCTGGTTGAGACGCTTCTACTTCAATACCACCATCTTTCTACAGTCCAATATTTTAATAGTTGCCAATGTTTTGATTTGACAAATATTGAAACCGGTACGTTAGTTCACTGACAGCCTTACATGGCAACAACATAACTACAAGGTACAGGCTGAAATTAGGTGAGTCTGTCTTAAAGAAAAACATTTTCTTTGTTAGGAAATACAGCGGAAGTATGTTTACATTTTTTTAATTTAAAAAAAAAAATAGGATACACAAGTTGTTCAGATAAAAATCACTGTTTGATGGAAAGCGCAAAACAAAACACATGAATATGGTTTTAGTTCTCAGAAGAAAAAGAACATGAAACAAAATGAATGCTCGGTCACTATGGTCCAAAAACAAGGTTTCTCCGGTCATCCAGTAGTGCCTGGTATAGGAAATAGATTAATTCAACAATGGATGAAAAACCGGTGACATGGCAATAGCACATTTTCTCCCTCTCAAAGATGGCAACCGAATGCAAGCTACAGACCAGTTGAGCTTTTGGAGGAACTGGTTTGAATTCTTTGCAATGGTGTTTGAACTGTGACTGGTGGTGGAAAACTGAAGAGAATCATCCAGTCTTATAAGATTTATAGAGCGATGTTCACCGGTTAATAGCAAAGGCCAAGGTTTGCTTTGGGTTGGTGTAAACCCTCGGCTAAATTTCAAGCTTTCACTTCTCAACAATCACTTATTTTGGCTAGACACATCTGGACCATTGGCACAATGCAATGGTCTCTGTTTTTCCTACTCTCTTCTTCTGCGCTGTTCACAATATTGCTTTCATGTAACCTGTGTTTTGATATCAGTGCTCATGGAGGAAGGGACAAGCGCCACGTTGCCAACTTGAAACTTTTTTTATAATGAAGAATTTAGAATTTGTATCTTAAACAAGGTGCAGTGTCATACCATACTTGCACACACGGGACACCAAAACACACACATCCATATTGTACATTCAGACTCAGATCGGCTCATGGAGGAAAGGGGACTATTGAGATATATCCCTTGTCCTTAGTCTTACTAGATTGCGCTCATCCTCTTGAGCTCCATTGCTTTAGCTATAAACCACTTCTACAGGGCTGTGTTGTTTTAAAGGCCCAATGCAGCTGTTTTTATATCAATATCAAATCATTTCTGGTTAACAATTAAGTACCTTACTGTAATGGATTCCCATTTAAAATGGGCAAAAATATAAACTCAACATGCAACAATTTACAGTTCATATAATTTACAGTTCATAAAAGGAAATCAGTCAATTGAAATACATTCATCAGGTCCGAATCTGGATTTCACATGACTGGGAATACGAATATGTTGGTCAGAGATGACTTAAAAAAAGGTAGTGGCGTGCTTCAGAAAACCAGTCGGTATCTGGTGTGACCACCATTTGCCTCATGCTGCACGACACATCTCCTTCGCATAGAGTTAATCAGGCTGGTGATTGTGGCCTTTGGAATGTTGTCCCACTTCTCTTCAATGGCTGTGCAAAGTTGCTGTGTATTGGCAGGAACTGGAACACGCTGTCATACACGTCGACCCAGAGCATCCCAAGTATGATCAATGGGTGACATGTCTGGTGAGTATGCAGGCCATGGAAGAACTGGGACATTTTCAGCTTCCAGGAATTGTGTACAGAGCCTTACGACATGGGGCCATGCATTATCATGCTGAAACATAAGGTGATGACAACAATGGGCCTCGGGATCTCGTCACGATATCTCTGTGCATTCAAATTGCCATAGATAAAATGCAATTGTGTTTGTTGTCCGTAGTTTATGCCTGCCGCCCATACCATAACCCCACCGCCACCTTGGGGGACTCTGTTCACAACGTTGACATCAACAAACCGCTCACCCACACGACGCCATACATGTAGTCTGCGGTTGTGAGGTCGGTTGGCCGTACTGCCAAATTCTCTAAAATGACATTTGAGGCAGCTTATGGTAGACAAATGAATATTCAATTATCTTGCAACAGCTCTGGTGGACATTCCTGCAGTCCGCTTGCAAATTGCACACATGAGACCTCTTTGGTGTTGTGACTGCACATTTTAGAGTGGCCTTTTACTGTCCACAGCACGGTACACCTGTGTAATGTTTAATCAGCTTCTTGATATGCCACACCTGTCAGCTGAACGCACTATCTTGGCAAAGGAGAAATGCTCACTAACAGGGATGTAAACAAATTAGTGGGGATGTAAGGGATGTAAACAAAATTTGAGAGAAATAAGCATTTTCTGTGTATGGAACATTTGTAGGATATTTTATTTCAGTTCATAAAACATGGGACCAACACTTTACATATTGTACTTATATTTTAGTTTAGTTTTTTTGCACAACTTTCTCCAGCAAGAATTTTACTAGGACGGTCTGGGAGTGGTCTGATTGAGGAAGAGGAAAATAGAAAACGAGCTGTAGAGGTTTAGAACTCTCTTTATTGGTCAATTAACTAATTAACTGCATGGCGCTGTCACTATGGAAAGCCGAAACTCCCACCCATCCAAATCTGCTGATTTAGAAGGTCCTATGTAGATTGTATTTTCAAAAATTAACTATCATGAAATAACATTGATATATTTTTATCACACTTTTACAGTATTAGTGACGTGTCATCAGCTGTTGTACAATATAATACCAAACACAGGAAAACTGAATTTTGACTGCACTGGGCCTTTAAAACAATGCTTCAGCTATTCATCAAATGAAAGCAGGATCATATTCACCTAAGCCCCGGACACTGCACTATCTATCCAGACATGGGATTTGTTTTCAGAAGCATCTATTCATAAACGCTACATCTGTATCTTACGATTCATTCATGTTTTTTAAAGAAAGCTACCATAGTTGACAACATTTGCTACAAGTTGTCATGAAGTGCTTGACAGTAACCTGGCCTAGACCCCAAAGTCTAAGCAGAACCCCAGTGGCAAGAAAAAGAAGCCTTGAGAGGAACCAGACTGAGGGGAGGCCCATCCTCCTCTGGCTGTACCAGGTAGAAGTTACATACACATACAATGTATGTAAAAAGAATATGAGCAGGGACAGACCGTTTTCTGTATCTGCAAGGCACACACAGTTATTGCCGTTTTGTCCAGATAGTTGTCCATAAAAGACTTATAATACTCAAAGGTTTTTGGATATAGACTTTGACACAGCATGATGGGACAGACCGATATGTGGAGGCACCAACAGGCAGTGGCGGTTCTAGACCATTTCAACTGGGGGGGCCAAGCTGGGGCCAGTTGTACTGTTAGAGGGGCCAGTTACATTAGACGTTATTGTTGTCATATTTTCTTCACTGCATTAGCAGGCAAAAGACCATGTTCATAATCATTAGTGTTCCGCGTTGCCACTGTCTAATAACGGATGTAAAAAAAGAACGATAGCAAAAATGTCATGTCAAAATTATTTCATGGGCCACAAGGGGGTCCAAAATTGTTGTCACAGGGGCACCCAGAACCGCCCCTGCCAACAGGTAGGGTGAAGCAGAAAGGGAGGGAATGTGGCAGTAGGGCAGCATCTGGACGTATTGGTGGAAAGCTGTCTATAATGGTAGTAATTGAGTACAACAAAGGCAGTCCCAGCCAGTGCCAATGTTCACTTTGGCACCTTTTCCCATACCAGACCATTCACAACTGTTCAGTGATGTTTAATGTGGACCTGTGATTTCACTTGGATAAGTATGACAGTGTCTAGATTGATTCATACTTGACCAAAGTTTTTCCCTCAAAGTGAGTTTGAACTTTCCAGTATACTAAAGAAATTTAGATTTTGGACATTGGTTATTGTCACTAGTGTTCAGAGGCAGGACTGGGTCCTCTGCCTTGCCCTCTGGTAATGCTGCCCCTTTACCCAAGCCACTTGGTATTCAAGAGTACCGATGTTCAGCAGTTAGGGTGCCAGTGTCAAATGATCTATCAGTCCTATTCCTAACTAATTTTTGACTTACCAGAGACCTTGCAGCAACTGACATGATTGTACAGATTTGATTTAGCTAGTGCATTTAGCGAGGGGGAAAAATGGTCATACTCGATGAATATTGCAATACATATAATTTGTTCATGAGGAAACACAAACTCAAATAATTAAAAATGGGATTTTTTTGGGGGGGGGGGGGGCGTGTGGTCTTTTTTTTTTTTTTAAGGGGAACTGGAGCTCTGCATCCCTTTACATATATCCCCCTAATCTTTATTTCAGACAGGTGGCAAGTAGATGGGGTTACAGGTTGGTAGAGGGGAGAACAGGAGGAAAGTGGTGGTTGCAGTGGGATTTGATCCTTTGCTGTTCTGGGGGACTGCTGCTCCACGCCACCAGCAGTTGGAACTTAAACTATTGTCAATTGCAGTGTCATATATATATATACACACACACACATAAGCAAATGATGCACTAGTCAATCTTTGGCTCACTTTTAGTCTTATGTCTGGCCACACAAATCCTTACTGGACTGATGCTGGCTATACACTACACCTCTGACATTTCTACAGCTCTCAAACACAAACCCCAACATGCACACAGACACGGGACACCAACAAACACAGACATATTTTACACTCAGACCAGAAGGAGAGAGGATTCTATGCAAATAGGGACTGGGAGATTTGGAGAGCGGAGCAGTTTTTCAGCTGGAGCATGGAGCCGCTGAGAGGATGTTCAGATGCCATGCAGGTTTTCTCCAAGGATCCTGACAAACAATGAATGCCAGATTCATAGATCCATTTCAATGAAGAAGACTGAAGTACACCGCTGGCCAATGCCACTCACATAATCAATACTGCAATGCCTGGCAGATCAGCAGGAGTTGTAAAATTAACCTTCCAATAATTTGGAACATGACCTGAATTATCCTATTATGATTTGAAATCCCTCACAAAAGGGGACACTTGCTCCTTTGCTCTACAGTTGGGTTACAGTTTATTTGTCTTTGAGTTAATTCAATAACCTGCATCAGTGAACACCTGTTTGAATCCTGGACGTGAATGGGATTCAGTGAAATGCCATAGAAGTGTGCAAGGAGTACAGCAGTTTATTTAGTTATTGCACACATGGAACAATGACTCAGGCTGTGTTATGTTCTTCAAGCAGCCCAATTGCTCTTTTTTTTCACTAATTGGTATTTTGACCAATCAGATCAGCTCTGAAAAAATACCAGAATAGTTACACATTTTAGTAACCTAGTCAAATATACAAGCATTATTCTGTACCATAGAAGGATCTTCCACAAAACAGACATGCATTTTATGTACATCCTAGTATTTTTTATATTTTTCCTGTGGTTTTGTTTTTATTTTTGACAGTTAAAAGTCCTGAACACATCTGACACTAGAGGAATGCAACCTCATCGCTTATACCCTTAGAATGTGGCCATGTGTCTTACATCAGTTCTCACCATTCAAATGGAAACATTTGACGTAGATGACCAGCTGAATTTGTTTTATATCGATCTGATACGTTTCAGATTCACATACAAGTATTCACACCCTCTCTGGTATTTTGCAGAGGTGGACTGGGTCTATCGCACTACCTGAGATGAGTGACTCACTAATATGGTCTGAGACACCTAGACCTGTTTTTAGTCACAACCAAGATTTAGGCTGCAGTCAAATGACCTCTACTTCCTCAGTTTTTACAGATTTCAATGAACTATAGCAAGGCTAGGTGGAGACATCATCATTGCTTATTTTGCCCGTGTTACTCTACTTTCATGGGGGACTCCAGGTGGTGCACCATTTCGTTCCAGCACTAACAGTACCTGTGCAGCATCATAGTCCTCATGATTAAGGAAAACTGTTATTCCTTTGTTTTTGCAGATCTGAAGGAACTGGATGGGTGTAAGCAATATGTGTCTTCATCTCTGCTATCTGTTCAACAGTTATCTACCGTTTTAGCTTTTCGTCCTGAGTCCCCAATTGTTAAACACAAGCACCCTCTACTGGCCAGACAGAATCGTTTTTAAAAAGTGCAATTATTCAGTATGACGGTCTCCTGAGAATGTATCATATTCCCGTACCCCCGAGAAAGTGTCGTGAGAAATCCCCAATACTAATAGCACAGAGTTTCTAAACCCAGAAGCGCAAAATCGCGAGACTTCCGGGAACACTTGCGAAACAGACAGACCAGTCCGGGGTTTTAGAAGGCAATGAGAAAAAATCTTCCTTTGTTGTTCATTTTCTCAATCTGAAGGCACAACCTAGATTAGAGCCAATGTCTTAAGTAGTTGAACATTGTTATTACTCCAACCTCGTGAAAGTGACACGTTTTTGTCAAAAACAACTTTATATCAAGGAGTGCCGTTGATTTGACATCCTGCACATGTGCAGTTCGGCGCGAGAGACATCGCCTACAAGTGTGATCCGGGATTTCGATTTGAAGATGCAGTTTTAGCCTATCTTCATACTGTACTGTCTGATAATATTTTAACGATACATAATTTTACATTTGTTCATGTTTGAATAGCATTCTATTGTAGAAACGACTATATCAAATACTGTAAGCATTCTGAGTAAGATGTTATACAGTTGTTCCACTACACACATTCAATACCCTGATCATAATTTGTTTAATTGCTCATGATGTTCTTTATATCCAAGTCACTTGATTGCTGCAAGGGTGCCGTTCCATTTACTTGCTAATGTGAATTGTTAAGACTCAAGCATAGAGCTTGACCTGATTGTTGCTTTTACAATCTAAAACAGATGCCTTACAGAAGAAGGATGTACTTCTCCAAAGTACACACTGGACACACTTAAACCTCAATCTCACAAATGATCATATGACAGCAGTCCGATAAAGTACATAAATAGTATTCTGTAGTTTCTTCAATAGATAGACTTTGTATATAGTGTTGGTTGGGTTGGATGTGATCTTATAGTAGGATCAGAACAGGATCTGTGTAGAATCATTTAATCAAGCAAGTTTTGTAATATTGCTTGATGCAACCACTGAATGGAGATTGAGTAGGAAAGTGTGGATTTCACCAGAAGTTCTGTGTTTATGGTGCGAGCCCATTAACACCTGTGCCATAACGTTCCAGGACCTTGTTTCCCAGAGCATTTGTAGCGTCAAGATCATATATTTTAGTAGCCGAGGTCTTTCCCAGAGCCTTCGTTAGTATTGTTGCTCTTCAAAACCTTTGCACATCTACGGAGTGATCCTGACCACTCATAGAGCAGCCAAAGTGCATCTTTAGGCTTCTTTTCTGCCTTACCTCACAAGATAATCCTTATAAAACAATGTAAGTGTTTTTGTGTGAATGGTCATGATTGTACAATGTTACATTTTTCATTTGGGTAATGTATAGGATATAATGTAATATTTGAAATATGTATTTATAACATTTTGTCAAGTTTGGTTTTATTTGATCCAAAGCTGAATCTTATCGGGTACAAATTGGACACATCTGGAAGTCTATAAATGGCAAGCCATTGTCAGAGGTCATTGAAACAACAATAATACAGCATGGCTGCTATTCAGCGGATTGCTATTCAGTGAAATAATAACAGCATCGCCACCCCCAAACGTCTTCCGTGGCTATGCGCTGAGGTGCAGCTTCTAACAGCCTTGTGCTTTTACTCAGTGTGACGTTTCCTCCAGGGCTTTGGGGATAGACACAGAATATATATTTTTAATGAAAAAACTAAATGTGTGTAGTAGAGGGTTAGTCACTGTATATATTTGTGGGCTAAAAGGAAACGATCTGATACAGATATATTGTGGTGTGCAGTGTCCTAAAGCACTGTAGGAAAGAAGATTACTGTGGTTCAAATCTTTAAATTTATGAACATCACATGACAAATGGTTAGTTTATTTTCATACATAAAACTTAGTCTTCGAAATGTATAGGCCTAGCCTACCTTTCACATGAAATGTGGGCTATTAGTAGTGTTTGCTTATGATGCCGGCGCCATTTGGGAAACACTCTTGAAACATTGGCTTCGTAAGTAACGATGCATTTAGTATGATCATGTAATGCTTAAGTTACAACGCAACTGGGAAACGAGGCCCAGACCTCTTAGCAGATGTCATTGTGCGCTCACATACAGGGAGGCTCTCCCTCTCTCCAGGAGTGTCCTGCACACACACACCCCAATGCAAACAGGGGAACACTTCTTCAAAGGCTCAGAGTAACAAAGAATACATGTAATTTCAATGCTTCCATCAATAGCGATGGAAGCTGGAACAGCTAAAGCAACACTTGAACCAGCAGAGGACAATTCAATTGCGCTACTGCCTGTGCCATAAAGTTCCAGACCTCATGGCAAGAGCCATAGTATACTTTCCGAAGGCAGACTTCAATAAAAGTGATGATATAGGGGGCTACGTAGCTGAAGAAAAGAGAAATTAAAGTACCGTATGTTCCTCCATGACAGGGATCTACCATGCCAGTCCTTCGAGGGCTGAAGTCCTACTTGTTTTCATGTCTCCCTGGCACTTCACTGATCAATCTGTATCATTGATTAGCCATTGACCACCTGATAATCCAGGTTTTTAGCTTGTTATGAAAAAGCAAAGACGAAAACCAGCGTATACGGCATCCATCAATTATTAGTGTTGTGTACCTCTCCACTATAAGGAACAAATCTGCCATGCCCAGTGTCGTGTCTAATAGACTGGACATAACATAGTAAACGTAAATCCGGGACAATCAATTTAGTTTATGTTACGTTTGGTATGGTTACATACAGTGCTTGACTTGGACAGAAATAAGTGCGGGTACTCATTTTGGGTGCCGGTACTGTTTATAATTAGGAGCATGAGCTCCACAGTACTTTTGAGCTAATATTCTACAAGCGGAACAGGAGCTCAAGCAGTAGAACGTTTGAGGTGCCGGTACTTGTCTCATGTGAGCTCCTGCCCAAGTCAAGCACTGGTTACATAAGAGAGGAGGTCACTTAAGGCAAAAACGAAAGGAGGATGTCTGGAACTCTTGGAGGGATGCGACACCATTCTGGGTTGAGATCTGGTGACAAACACACACACCCTTTAAACCCCCTATGCTCTTTTGAGACTCCTCTTTCAAAGTCACTGAGATCTCTTCTAGCCATGCTATCCAAAATAATGGGCAACTGGGCATTTTTATACATGACCCAGGGTTTCCGTTAGCCGGCTTTTTGGTCAATATATATTTTTTTAAAGCGAATAAATAAAATTTGCACCGGCCAATTGTCCAGGAGAAGAAAAAATTCCATTGAAATAATTCATTGATAGAAATACCAGTCGACGTAAATACATTTGACTGGTCATGCTTATCAGTCTATAGGTTCATTTACATAATTTAGTGGAATTAAATTGGCGCGTGTACATTTTATTAGTGATTTAGGCTCTTATTTATCACAGATACAGAGTATTTGAGTGTAAAATCTGTCAGACAGCATGAGTTGCATCTCAAACAGCTAATTCATAGGCAATGGAAGGCAGGCTTCATCAGCGCATCACACACCACTTCGCAATGATCTGGAGGCAGTATGCATTTTCAAAATAGATACGTCATTGTTTGAACCTGAACGTTTTACTACATATTATGATGCATGTCTTACATTGCTTCAAAGTAGGCCTTGCCAAAATCAGACCATATCTGTGGAGGCAATTATTTTATATCAACTTTCTTTCGTTGTCCACCAGCCAAAGGCCCAATCCTAGTCATATTAGCAACCCATGCTAATTGTTGCATATTAGATCTCACCATTTTCAAATTTTCGAATGGATATTTTAATCTCTGTCACATGAAACTGCTCACATGTGCGGTGCACTTTTGACAACAGTGTTTTCTCGCTAATTGCATTATGGAAAAGACATTCACACACAGCCTACTGCCTTGTGTGCATTGCTGCGCTTATCTAAACATTCTGATCTGTTACATCAGACTCATTGCTTTTTAACGGTTTGTTTATTTTACGTAGCCTAGGCATACTGGTTGTATGAATTTGGGATCTGTTGTCCCACAACTGTCCCAGCATCTGTTTGGAATAGGCTATTTCTTTCTCAACAAGCTGACCAATAGAATAGGTAAACGTTTCTACTATGGGGGATAGTAGATTGCCATAGGCTAGTGATTTTGCTGTTCGTTACCTGTCTTGCTGGCTGAGGAAAAGTACATTTGGACAGTTATTCTAACATCTTCAAAGTGTGTGCATCAGAATTTGGTAAGAAGAACCGCACGTCATTGTATCCTCAACTTGCATGTTCTGTTAATATGAATGACCACAATCTAAATGGGATTTCTGTCATTCTGAGCACCATGAGTAGACGCCCTAATCAGGTTACGCGCCCAATGCATATCCGGTAAATTTCCTAATGCAAACCCTTACATGACCCTAAGCATGATGGGATGTTAATTGCTTAACTAACTCAGGAAACACACCTGTAGAAGCACCTGGTTTCAATATACACTATATATAAAAAAGTATGTGGACACCTCTTCAAATTAGTGGATTTGGCTATTTCAGCCACACGGTTGCTGGCAGGTATATAAAATCGAGCACACCGCCATGCAATCTCCATAGACAAACATTGTCAGTAGAATGGCCTTACTGAAGAGCTCAGTGACTTTCAACCTGGCACCGTCATAGGATGCCACCTTTCCAATAAATCAGTTTGCCCTGCTAGAGCTTCCTCGGTCAACTGTAAGTGCCGTTATTGTGAAGGGGAAATGTCTAGGAGCAACAACGGCTCAGCCGTGAAGTGGTAGGCCACACATGCTTACAGCACAGGAGTGCTGAAGCGCATAACAAGTAAAAATCGTCTGTCCTCCGTTGCAACACTCACTACTGAGTTCCAAACTGTCTGAAAGCAACATCAACCCCACAACTGTTCGTTGGGAGCTTCTTGATATGGGTTTTCATGGTTGAGCAGCCGCACACAAGCCTAAGATCACCATGCGCAATGCCAAGCGTCGGCTGGAGTGGTGTAAAGCTCGCCGCATTGGAATCTGGAGCAGTGGAAACACGTTCTCTGGAGTGATGGATCAATCTTCACCATATGGCAGTCTGACGGGCGAATCTGGGTTTGGCGGATGCCAGGAGAATGGTACCGGCCCGAATGCGTAGTGACAACTGTAAAGTTTGGTGGAGGAAGAATAATGGTCTGGGGCTGTTTGTCATGGTTTGGGCTAGGCCCCTTAGTTCCAGTGAAGGGAAATCTTAATGCTAAAGCATACAATAACATTCTAGATGATTCTGTGCTTCCAACTTTGTGGCAACCGTTTGGGTAAGGCCCTTTCCTGTTTCAGCATGACATTGCCCCCGTGCACAAAGAGAGGTCCATACAGAAGTGGTTTGTCGAGATCAGTGTGGAAGAACATGACTGGCCTGCACAGAGCCCTGACCTCAACCCCATCGAACACCTTTGGGATGAATTGGAACGCCGACTGCGAGCCAGGTCTAATCACCCAACATCAGTGCCTGACCTCACTAATGCTCTTGTGGCTGAGTGGAACCAAGTCCTTGTAGCAATGTTCCAACATCTAGTAGAAAGCCTTCCTCGAAGAGTAGAGGCTGTTATAGCAGCAAAGGGGGGACCAACTCCATATTAATGCCCATGATTTTGGAATGAGATGTTTGACGAGCAGGTGTCCACATACCTTTGGTCATGTAGTGTACTCTGTATCCCTCATTTACTCAGGTTTCCTTTATTTTGAGGAAGTGAAATAAGCTTCTCCGTCTGCAGTGTCTTGTGGGGGACAAACATAATTTACCAAAAGCGGAATCGGTCAGGAAACACACTTCCAAGACTGAAATCTAGTTTTTTTCCTAATGAGTAACCAAAAAACGTGCCAATCGGCGTGTTCATTGGCTCTTTAATGATGAACACGCTTTTTCATAAGCCAGTAGTCATTTCATATTAGCAAGGGCATCATTTGGAGGAATTTACTTTGAGTGAAACATTAACTTATAGATAGGTATGGGGAGGGGCATTTTAAAGGTACTGGGCTGGTTTTCCCAAAAGCATCGTAGCACTAAGATCATCTTAATTCCATTTAAACTATACTGAACAAAAATATGAACGCAATTTGTAAAGTGTTGGTGATCATTTCTCCTTTGCCAAGATAATCCATCCGCATGACAGGTGTGGCATATCAAGAAGCTGATTAAACAGCATGATCATTACACAGGTGCACCTTGTGCTGGGGACAATAAATGGCCACTCTAAAATTTGCACAGCTGTCTTGTTTTGAGTGAGCGTGCAATTGGCATGATGACTGCAGGAATGTCCACCAGAGCTGTTGCCAGAGAATTTAATGATAATTTCTCTAGCATAAGTCGCCTCCAAAATCGTTTTAGAGAATTTGGCAGTGCATCCAACTGGCCTCGCAACCGCAGACCACGTGTAACCACGCCAGCCCAGGACCTCCACATCCGGCTTCTTCCCCTGCGGGTTCGTGCCATCCCAGGCCCACCCATGGCTGCGCCCCTGCCCAGTCATGTGAAATCCATAGATTGGGGCCTAATTTTATTTATTTCAATTGACTGATTTCCTTCTATGAACTGTAACTCAGTAAAATCTTTGAAATTGTTGCATGTTGCGTTTGTTTGTTCAGTATAAATGGACAAAAGATGATAGTGCAACGATGCTTTTGGGAAACCCAGCCCTGGTTATGTTACCGTGTGGTTGGGTGTTTAAATGCTAAAATTAACATTAACCTTCTTATGATGGTATAAAGGTCAGCCATTTTGATCAGGGAGTTGGTCATCCATGCTTTGCCAGTGCTGTGATAAGATATTGTGTAAAATAATGAATTTGAAGAATGTATGTTTGTTAGCAAGCTAGCCGGCTAGTTTTAGAGGAAAGATTCCATTATGATTCCATTCAAATTAACTGCCAATATGCCAACATTCCATTCAAACATTGCAGTCAATCCACAGCCCCATACACTGGCTGAAATCAGTTAAGGATAGGACTTGGACACGTTATAAATGCAACAAGTACTGATTGTGTCATATAGCACTCAGCTTTCCAAGAACACAAAAATGGAGACATTTATGATCTGTTTACATATATTTAAGAGGCTATTTATATGGAAAAGAATGTGTATAAAACCTGTATAAACTGTAGGCCTATTTATAATTATATTACAGTATTTTAGGTTGAAAATTCTATTACACAATTTCTGATATCACATGCCTTACTTTAATTTTCCTGCATAAGTAAAATCAGGATTATGCCTCTACTGCCAATCGTTTTATTTAGACTAGTTTGGAATTCTCCCTGGTCAATATGGCTGCCGTTTTTACCCCATTTTGGAACTTTGAGGGTTAATTAATAACATGTAATTTAATAGGATCTCTATGGGTTTCCTACTCTTTTTAAAAATGTGTATTTTTAGATCATTTAAATCATAAATCACAGTACTGCCCTGCTGTCATTGCACGGAAGAACAGAGGGGCCCCTCCCCCAATATAGGTCTTCTTTACCACCTTTCTAGCGTGGAATGACATTGTTTCAATCTTCTCGGCCTCTGTTAGTCAGGTAGTTTTAACAGTTATTTAGATGTACTTCTATTACATTGCAGTACAAATTAGATTTTCATTTATATGTTTAATGTTTTAGCACAGAAAATTTTAGGTTTCCGAAATGGAGTCCCACTATCAAGTCAGTTTACATGACGGTTGATCTATCACTCAACTGCTTTAACACCTTCTAGGGTCAAAAGTGGATACATGAATACAAGTGTATTATTGATATATCTTTATTGTCCATTAAACAACAAAGATGATTATATTTTGCTGTCACAATATCAGCACCCAACTGCCTGAGACACACACACAGACGAGAGGCTGAACCCGTCACAGGGTCAGCTGCAGAGCATTGCCTGTGGAGAGGGTGTGATGCCAGCAACCCCCCAGTTATTTGATGGAAATGTATTTGCATTGTAGTTGTTTCAAATAGTATTTCAGTGGGCTATGAACAGTCTGTTCTTACTTTTTTTTTTGTAAATATTTTAGGTTTTTCGAGGGAACATATCCTGCCCTCTGCCCTTGCCTTACTGTTCTCAATCAAAAGACTTCAATTTAGCTGACAAGGAAGAAGAAAATTCACAATTTTCCTACCTGGGATTTTACTAGCTGTGAAAACAATGGCACAGCATCACAAAGTGGGACAGTTTTCTAGTAATGAATTGAGGAACAATTAAAGCCACACTGTACATACCATCAATGAGTGGGCCCCCAACAAAAACATAAACAATTGTGCAAATACATCCCATCACATTTTCCAATGCAGATACAGTTTTGTAGTGGTCAAGGAATAACATTCCATGAGATCAACATGACCTTTTATAACATTATTTGAAGCTCTACATCATTTGGCTTCAGAGTCAAAGGTAATTGTTTTTGGTAATTATTAGGTCAAACAAACCTAATCTCATCACACTACATCTCAGCCTAAGAAAGACCATTTTGAAGCTGATTCATTGGTAGTGGTTAATCACATGCGTGCACTGTTCATACTTAATTAACTGGCAATAACACACATATACATATGTTAACATATTGACCTCATGGCTTATTACAATGACTTCCTATAACAAGTTTTGTTGATTATATTCATAGCTACCAGATGCCATATTGATTTATCAGCGCTGATTCAGTTCCCCTGTTTATTCTATTTTTTAACAGCTGGAAAGGCCAGTGAGCAGGTAGAGGTTGAGATTGAGCCCATTTCTCCTCAGACACATTCTCCAGATAACTCTCCCTCAGACATCATCAATGAGTCCTCCCCTCTGGGAAGTGCTCCAGGAAAAACCAAGAGACCAGCAAACAGCTGCAGTGTCTCCAGGAAACCCTCTGTCGATACATCCCCTGTCAAACAACCCAATCCCCCCAAATCCAGCCCCTCTCCGACCCCTGAGGCCCCAAGCACCTCAGCCTCCAGACACCACAAAACAGGGGCCCTGAGGATCGGCAAGACGTCCTTCACCATCCCCAAGAAGCAGCCTCAACCCCTCGTGACTCCCACTCTACCCTCACCTCCACCCCCCACCCCAATGAATGAAACTAGGATCTTGCCCGTGTCCCCAGCCCCTATCGCCCCTTCCTCCAGACCCCCTCAGCCAGCCAACAACCAGGTCAGGCAGAGCATCCAACGCTCTCTCACCAACATCCTGTTCAAGAGGTGAATATAAAGAAAGAGATGACAAAATATACATGGTGGTTAGAAAAGTACACACACACACACACACACACACACACACTGGATCACATTGATTGACAAAGAAATTATGGCTTAATCTGAGAAGACACCCTAATCCCTATATAGTGCACTAGTTTTGACCAGAGCCCATAGTTCTCATCAAAGGTACTCCACTATATAGGGGTAGTTTTCCATTTCGGACACACGCATTGCTTGAGCTCTCTTTTGAATGTAGGGCAACATTTTTATTAAAAGATTACTAATTACATTTTGATTTTATAAGGGTGTGCGACTGTGACGATTTGGAGAGGTCTGAGAGTGAAGTGGCGAAGCTGGTCACCAGCATCGAGACGGAGATGTTTAACATATTTAACAATACAGATAGCAAGTACATGAACAAGTACCGAACCATCATGTTCAACCTTAAAGACCCCAAAAATAAGGTTGGTCTATAGACAGCAAAAAAAAACACATATGCCTTGTCATAATAAATAAATCCACATATATAATTCTCTGCTATACAGTATTTCATTCAAAAGATTATGAAAACAACTATTCAATGTAACAAATGTGCCCCCGTCTGACAAACTAGACTTGTAGTTCACCATGTGGTAGTACACTTCATTGATTGTCTTATTTGGGTGGGTTTCCAGGGTTTGCTCTACAGCGTCATCCGTGGTGAGGTCAGTCCCTTCAGACTGGCCAGGATGAGCCAGCGGGACATGCAGGCCACAAAGGTCTCAGAGCCGAACAAAAAAGACACTCCAGAGGTACAGTATAATATAGCCTATGCAGGAGCTTAATCTAAGCCAAAAACGTATAATAATAATAAACTAAAGAAGACCATTCGAGTTTTAATGTCGTGCACAATACTAAAATACAAAAAATGACATAAATAATAACATACAAAATTCACCATAATTCTTCACTGAGAACTATATTTATTATCCAAAACTTTACCAGTTGATTGAGATGTTGTCTGTGTGTCTTGCAGGTCCGGGAGTCTGGTCCCAAAGTCGCATGTGTGCTGCCAAATCCAGCGCCTGAGCCAGTGAAGGTTGATCTACCTAGTCTTCCATTTAGGCCAAGTAGACACATGGTATGTACAACATGTATTATATAACATGTATTGTCTACTCATACTGATGCAATAAAATATCTAGGAAATGATATCGCCCTCAATATGTGATCAGTTCATCTTCAAATGTAGCATACCTTTTAGATGAGCATATCAGTGTGTCTGTATCTGAGTGTGCATCTGTGTGTAACGTTTTAATGAGTGTGACATGATCCTCTTTTCTCAGGAACAGAAGAGCACTCTCCCTGCTGCCCCTAAGGCCAGACCTAGCCAGTCGAGCCAGAACAGTTCAGTCCCCGACATCCTCAGCTGCATGCTGAAAGACACAACTGCCGAGCACAGAGCTCACCTGTTTGACCTCAAGTGCAAGATCTGCACAGGTAATAAATAAAGATAAAGTAAAATTACAGTGTACACACTACAACAACATCCAACGAACACCATAATATCATGTTTGCCTTCTGCACTGTATCAAACTATTTTAGTGAAGGGCAATAGTGTTGATATAAACCACAATCACTCCCAACGTCAAATTAATGATTTACTGAACTTCTATGTTGTTGAGTGTACTGATGCTGCTAACCAGTGTTTTGTGTGGGTTGGTATCTGTTTCTGCCCTTCAGGTCAGATCACAGTTGAGGGTGAGGAGGAGCCTGTACCCAAGAAGTCTAAACTCTCTGGGTCATCGTCATCCTCCACAAACCCAGACGAATGGAAAGACAGGCCGTCTCGGCCACCCTGGATGTATGCCAGAACAGATCCCAGAACAGAGGACAGAGGATGGAGAACTCCAGCAGGAGATGAATCACCCCTCCTTGCACCCCCCGACTCCCCCACCATGGGTTCCCCTGCCTCCCCCCTAATGGAGGATGACTCTGTCTTAACCATCATGGAATCCCCTGCTTCACCCACAATGGAATCTCCCGCTTCTCCACCAATGGAATCTCCCGCCTCCCCCATTTTGGAATCCCCTGTCTCCCCTGTCATGGATTCTCCCGCCTCCCCCATTCTGGAAACCCGAAAAGCCAAGACACCGTCCAGAATGTATACCCCAGTCATGATTCCGGCTGTTTCTACGGTAACCATTACAAGGCGTGATCCCCGCACTGCTGGCAACCGTTCTGCTGCTATGTCTGGTGACACCCACACCGCTGGCAACCGCACTCCTGCCATGGCAACTGTCGCCATGTCTACAGTCCCACCTCCACCAGTCTCTTATGTCCCTGCGAAACAGAGTGTTACTCTGAGCAAGCCATTCATGCCCTTGCCACCACCCCCATCCCTGCCACCAACGCCAGCATTACCCAAATCTATCCTGATGAAGCCATCCTCCTCATCGTTCTATGGTTCTTCAGGATCCTCTTCATCCTCGTCAAGGTATCTCCTCTCAGCTTGCCACCATCACTACAAGTGATCCTTGACAAGAACATGTTTTATGATAATTAGTTGTGGTGGTTAATTTCTTTACTATCAAATGAGGTGAGACAAACCTATCACACAAGTCAGAGTTATACCTAAACTAAATCTTTATTCACTTATTAATAAGGGAGCAGGTCAATACAACACACACATATAAAGTGAATCGGTTGAGTGCTCTGCGATAATGATGCTGATCGACGAATCACCGTCAGATGTTTAATTGAGAGCCCTGACAGAAAGGATACAAATAACTTTTATAGCAAAGATCCACCCCTTTTAGTCCACATGACAAACAACAGATGTGTGGAATGGGTTACAAGGTTAAGATTTGTATGAAAGATCTGCTGTAAAGACTGTTCTCATTGTGTAGAAACCATGCTCTGGCCCCGAGCCATCTTTCCCTGGTACCTTATAGAACAGAAACATTAACTCATGCTATGGAATGTGGTCTTGTTACGTTTATCACCCAAAGCATCGTAAATCTTCTGTCATTATTAACCTGTTACATCTAGGGGGCAGTAATTTCACGGCTGGATAAAAAACGTACCCGATTTAATCTGATTATTAGTCCTGCCCAGAAACTGGAATATGCATATAATTATTAGCTTTGGAGAGAAAACACTCCAAAGTTTCTGAAACTGTTTGAATGGTGTCTGTGAGTATAACAGAACTCCTATGGCAGGCAAAAACCTGAGATGCTTCTGTTCAGGAAGTACCCTGTCTGAACATTTCTTGCCCTTCTTTATTATCTCTGTCGTTTACAAAGGATCTCTGCTCTTACGTGACACTTCTCACGTCAACAATGGAGTCTCACAGCCCGGGAAAAACAGGAATGATGTCATTCAAAGCCCTGGCTGAAGCACACGAGAGCAAATGCTGAGTGGTCAGTCAATGGACTAAGCCTTAGGCGCGTGACACGCCCCGCCCCCGGCTTTTGGTTTTTTCCTCAGTTTACAGACAGGCAGATTCCCGGTCGGAATATTATCGCTTCTCTACGAGATAAATTGCATAAATATTGGTTTTAAACAGCGGTTGACATGCTTCGAAGTACGGTAATGGAATATTTCGAAATTTTTTGTCATATTTTGCGTCATGCTCGTGGCCGAGATTTAGCGTTGGGATAGTGTCTAGAACGCACGAACAAAACGTCGCTGTTTGGATATAACGATGGATTATTTGGGACCAAACCTACATTTGTTATTGAAGTAGAAGTCCTGGCAGTGTATTCTGATGAAGAACAAGCAAGGTAAGAACATTTTTCTTATAGGAAATGTGATTTTGGTGAAGGCTACACTGGGTGGGTGTCTAAATAGCTAGCCCTGTAACGCCGGGCTATGTACTTACATTATTGCAAAATGTGCTTCATCCGAAAAGCTATTTTAAAATCGGACATATCGAGTGCATAGAGGAGTTCTGTATCTATAATTCTTAAAATAATTGTTATGCTTTTTGTGAACGTTTATCGTGAGTAATTTAGTAAAATCACCGGAAGTGTTCGGTGGGAATGCTAGTTCTGAACGTCACATGCTAATGTAAAAAGCTGGTTTTTGATATAAATATGAACTTGATTGAACAGACATGCATGTATTGTATAACACAATGTCCTAGGTGTGTCATCTGATGAAGATCATCAAAGGTTAGTGCTGCATTTAGATATGGTTTGGGTTTATGTGACATGATATGCTAGCTTGAAAAATGGCTGTGTGATTATTCCTGGCTGGGTACTCTGCTGACATAATCTAATGTTTTGCTTTCGCTGTAAAGCCTTTTTGAAATCGGACAGTTTGGTTAGATAAAGGAGAGTCTTGTCTTTAAATAGCTGTAACATAGTCATATGTTTGAAAAGTGTAAGTTTTCGGATTTAGAGGAGTTTGAATTTCGCGCCCCGCCCATCATTGGATATTGGAGCAGACGTTCCGCTAGCGGAACGTGTAGATGTAAGAAGTTAAGCCCCCCCAGAGGCCCACTTTCAGTTCACACAGACGCAATAGAGTTATAAGAACCCTCTTCTGTTGCATAAAACAACCATTTGATGCAATAACAGTATTATAACATAATCTTGTAATATCCCTCACATAGTGCATGTTCATTTCAGTTAGAATATAAATCTTGTTTCCTCCTCTATGCATGAGTTATATTTGATTTACAGCTGAGTGAATGGGCAGTAATGGACTCTAATTGTGATGATGTGTTTGCAGGGCTGTGAACTCCCACTCCCCTCAAGATGGGGAGACAACCCAGTTCCTGGCCAAGCAGGAAGTAGTGTGGAAGGGCTTCCTCAACATGATCAGTGTGGCCAAGTTCGTCACCAAGGGCTATCTGGTCTCCGGGCCTTCCGAATATCTCAAAGAGGTAACGAATATAACATATAACTTTGCTACCATGACCGCAAGAGAAAATAGGAGAGCATTGTCAGATATCTTTAGATTTGTTTATTTGTGAACATTTAAGACAATACCTTTCATAAACAACCTAGCAGTTTGGTCTATATGGATATTAACAAAACATTTATTTTGTTTAGGATCTGCCTGATACCATACAGCTTGGTGGAAGAATCATGCCTCAAACTGTGTGGGATTACATCGGGAGAGTGAAGACCTCTGTTACAAAGGCAAGCCCTCCCTATGTCATTATGAAAAAAAGTATACAATTTAGACAGAAACACATACACAGACCCTGTCTCAATGATAAGAGATTATTATTATTGGTCCACAGGAGCTGTGTGTGATCCGGTTCCACCCAGCGACAGAGGAGGAGGAGGTGGCCTATGTGTCTCTGTTCTCCTACTTCAGCAGCAGACGGCGCTTCGGGGTGGTGGCCAACAACAGCCGCAGCATTAAAGACATCTACCTCATCCCACTCAGCGCGAAGGAGTCCATTCCTTCCAAACTCCAACCCTTCGAAGGATCAGGTAAGAAAATGCTGTCATTTAGGCCAACATGTAGAAGGCTACACAGATGCCACACTGACATTTGAATGCAGGTATATATTTTTTGATGCTATTTTTTTTAACATTCAAAACTAATCTCCCCACTCCCTGTTTATTTAACAGGCTTTGAGAAGAATCGCCCTAATCTTCTTTTGGGACTGGTTATTTGCCAGAAACCCAAACGTGCGGGAAGCTTGCCACAAGAGGTTGAAGAGAAGAGAGCCAAGATCCACATATCCAAAGACTCCAGAGATACTGGCCTCCCGAGACCCCCTACGCTGTATGGGTCTGACCCTAGGACGGAGGAATTCCTGCCCTACGACCCAGCGATGCCCATCATGTCCACCCCTCCTGGTTCCCCTCCTTCCACTGGATCCCCATCAGACTCCTCCTCCTCTGGCTCACTGACTATTCCATCACTTCTGTCCTCCATTAGAGCTGCTCTCCCTGCTTCTGCCCCACCCCCCACCACTAGCACATCCACCACTCCCCTGCAGACCATCCTGAAGTCACTATTTGGGAAGGACTCTCATGCAGTCCCAGCAGTTGCAGCAGTGCCCCTTCCAACCACTCTGCCCCCTCCCCCAATGGTGGATCCGATAGTACAGCAGTACGGGCAGAAATCCAAAGTCAACGAGATTGAGGAGGAGGAAAATGAATATGATCGACCATATGACCCGGAGGAGGAGTATGATCCAGCAATGGGCTATGGAAGGGTTGCCCCAATTAATATAGATAAAATGTTTGAGGCGAATGCTGCCACTCAGGCCACGTGTGCAGATGATGACGACGTGGCTTACGACCCTGAGGATGAGACTATCTTTGAGGATATGCACAATGATGGGGTCAGTGTAGCGAAAGTCCCAGCTCCAACTTCAGCTCCAGCACCTACCCCAGTCCCAGCTCCAGTACAAGACCCAGTCCCAGATCCCAATCCAGCCCCAGCCCCTCTGAGCCGCACCAATACTGGTGCTGTGATTGTGTCAGCCGCTACTCTGACTGAACAACAGCGAATGCTTGAGGATCTCAACAGGCAGATTGAGGAGCAGAAACGGCAGCTGAAGGAGCAGGAGGAGGCACTGCGTCAGCAGAGAGAGGCAGTGGGCATGTTCATGGCCCACTTCTCTGTTTCCGATGCCTTGATGTCTCCCCCTACCAAATCTGGGCTGTCTCACTTACAAACACAGCAGAGTGAAGGAGAGCAGTCTGAGGCAAATCCTTCAGTCAATCAAAGCGCTTTAAAAGGTATTTTGAAAACGGAGGAAACAGAAGTACCAATAAAACAAGAGATTAAGAGAGAGACCAAGACTGTACCTCTTTCAGTGTCAAGAAATGTGGAAATGCCCAATGCATCACCAAAGCGGGTTAAAGAGATTAAAAAGGAAAATATTCAGGCAACAGACAATTCAGATCCTGAAGCTGGCGAGATCCAGGACTCTGATGTAGCTTACGACCCAGAGGATGACACTATCTTTGATGAGCTGAAAGACACAAATGGAGAAGAAAAGGCGAAAACCTCAACTCGATCAGATTCAGCAAGGCGTTCTGAGCGGTCTCGTGACTCCTCAGTGTCTAGCTCGTGTCGTGGTGCATCGCGCAATGACACTCCTGATAGGCGGCGTAAGCGTAGCAGCCAACCAGATACTCACTCACCGAAAAGACGGGACCGTAAAGTCAGGGACCGCCACGAAAGCCCTCCTCGTAGATCTGGCCGCCGGTCCCCTGGACACTCTGATAGGCGAAGGGAAAGACACAGACGGGGTGAGAGGAGCCGACCATATCACAGAGGTCGTCACCACTCTGAGCGCCCAGGCCGCCATATCCCTCATAAAGAGCGTACTTCTCGACGCAGCTCTGGTAGCCATAGAAGATCCCCATCTTCACCAAGACAAAAACAAGATTCTGGCTCTAGGGGACTCTCAAAGGGTCAAAGGGAGACTTCTCCTCCAGTGCGGGATGACTCAAAGGGCCCAGAGGCTCCAGAAGACATGGGTCCTACAAGTCCAGCTCCAGCACTGGTCATGGAGGCTAATGACTCACCTCAGCCCCCTCTTGAAAGACAGGACATTGATGAACCACTGTGTGATCGTTGTGATTCTGGAGGTCCACCACAGGGAGAGATTGAGGACACAGGCCATCAAATGCCCCATGAGAATCCCACTCCCCAGGAGCCTGCGGATCAACAACCTTCTCAAAGCTTGCTGGCATCACCATCAAAAGGGCCCAACAACGAGCAAGGCCCCAACATCCAGCTTCAAGACAATAGGGATAGGCCCTCTCAACTGGAACTACTAGAGCAATGCAATGTACAGAGCCCATCAGACATTATGAGAGAAAAACTGTTTTCCTCACAAGGTCCTCCCCACATGGTCTCTCCAAATAACCAGGGTGAGCGGTCCAGCAGTTTAGAGAGGAGAGATCCTGATATTAGGGAGGGAAGGAGAAACCAAGGGCCTGATATGATGGGACCCGGGCCAAACATGAGGGGTGAAAGGAGAGGGCCGCAAATGAGGCATCCAAGTCCAAATATCAGAGGTCCAGATCCAGAACCAGACATGAGGGGTGAAAGGAGCGAGCCACAAATGATGCATCCAAGTCCAAATATCAGAGGTCCAGAACCAGACATGAGAAGTCCAGATATGAGAGAGGACCACTTCTCACCAACAACTTACTATGGAGGAAAGAGATCCCCATCGCCCCATTTTAATAGTCCAAGGATCCCCTTATCTGTTCCAAGAGGAAATTTTAAGGATCAACGAGGAGCACCTTGTCCTGGTTTCCGCCCCAGGGGTCCTCGTACCTCAAGGTGGATGCCACCACGGTCCCGGTTTGATGGTCCACATAATCCGCTAGTAGTAAGACCTCTAGAGCTGCTCGGAACACAAAGAGGCACCAACCAGAATCATGACAATGGAGGTGAGCATATTCAACCAGAAATAAAGGAGCAACACATTGCACAGAGCCCATCGGACATTATGAGAGAGAACCAGTTTTCCTCACAAGGTCCTCCACACATGGCCTCTCCAAGCAACCACGGTGAGCGGTCCAGCAGTTTAGAGAGGAGAGATCCCGATATGAGGGAGGGACGAAGACACCAAGGCCCAGACATCAGAAGTCCAGATATGATAGAACCTGGGCCAGACATGAGGGGGCCAGGGCCAGACATGTGGGATGCTAGAAGGGGTCCAGGGCCAGACATGAGGGATGATGGGAGAGGGCCAGACATATGGGTTGATAGAAGGGGTCCAGGGCCAGACATGCAAGGTTCAGGGCCAGAGATGGGGGGTCCAGGGCCAATCATGCGAGGTCTAGGGCCAGACATGCGACATCCAGGGCCAGACATGAGGGGTACAGTGCCAGACATGAGGGGTGATAGGAGAGGGCCAGAGCCGGACATGAGGGGTGATAGGAGAGGGCCAGAGCCCGACATGAGGGGTGATAGGAGAGGGCCAGAGCCCGACATGAGGGGTGATAGGAGAGGGCCAGAGCCCGACATGAGGGGTGATAGGAGAGGGCCAGAGCCCGACATGAGGGGTGATAGGAGAGGGCCAGAGCCCGACATGAGGGGTGATAGGAGAGGGCCAGAGCCCGACATGAGGGGTGATAGGAGAGGGCCAGAGCCCGACATGAGGGGTGATAGGAGAGGGCCAGAGCCCGACATGAGGGGTGATAGGAGAGGGCCAGAGCCCGACATGAGGGGTGATAGGAGAGGGCCAGAGCCCGACATGAGGTGTGATAGGAGAGGGCCAGAGCCCGACATGAGGGGTGATAGGAGAGGGCCAGAGCCCGACATGAGGGGTGATAGGAGAGGGCCAGAGCCCGACATGAGGGGTGATAGGAGAGGGCCAGAGCCCGACATGAGGGGTGATAGGAGAGGGCCAGACATATGGGATGATGGAAGAGGTCCAGGACCAGACATGACAGCTCCTGAAGTGCCAGGCCCAGATCCAGATATGAGAAGTCCAGACATGAGAGTGGACCACTTCACACCAACAGCTAACTTTGGAGGACAGAGACCAACATCGACTCATTTCAGCAGTCCAAGGATGATCTCACCTGTTCAAAGAGGACATTTTGAGGATCAAAGGGGAGTACATCGTCCTGGTTTCCGCCCCAGGGGTCCTCGTCCATCGAGGTTCAACCAGCCCAGAGGCTCATATCCAGGGCACTTCCCAGGGGGGCAACCACGGTTCCGTTTCGATGGTCGACAGGGAGTGGTAAGACCTGCTCATGCCTCGCTGGTAACACCAAGGGAGCACAGTATACAGAGCCCATCAGAAATTCTGATAGAAACCCAGATACCCTCACAAGGTCCTCCCCACATGGCCTCTCCAAACAACAAGGGGGAGCGGTCCAGCAATTTAGAAAGGAGAGATCCTGATATTGGGGAGGAAAGGAGAAACCCAGGGTCAGACATCAGCGGTCCAGATATGATGGGACCAGGGCCTGACATGAGGGGTGATAGGAGAGGACCAGGGCCAGACATGAGGGGTGATAGGAGAGGGCCAGAAATCAGAGGTCCAGATATGATGGGACCAGGGCCAGACATGAGGGGTGATAGGAGAGGGCCAGACATGAGAGATTCAGGGCCAGACATCAGAGGGCCAGGTCTAGGGCCAGATACAAGGGGTGATAGGAGAGGGCCAGGAACAGACATGAGGGGTGAAAGGAGAGGTCCAGGGCC
The DNA here is from genome assembly GCF_901001165.1 of Salmo trutta. Classification (NCBI taxonomy): domain Eukaryota; kingdom Metazoa; phylum Chordata; class Actinopteri; order Salmoniformes; family Salmonidae; genus Salmo; species Salmo trutta. Next base: position 25,641,051 of record NC_042986.1, read on the forward strand.
AGACATGAGGGGTGAAAGGAGAGGTCCAGGGCCAGACATGAGGGGTGATGGGAGAGGTCCAGGGCCAGACATGAGGGGGGATGGGAGAGGTCCAGGGCCAGACATGAGGGGGGATGGGAGAGGTCCAGGGCCAGACATGAGGGGTGATGGGAGAGGGCCAGGGCCAGACATGAGGGGTGATGGGAGAGGGCCAGGGCCAGACATGAGGGGTGATGGGAGAGGGCCAGATATGAGAGGTCCAGGGCCAGACATGAGAGACCCAGGGCCAGACACAAGGGGTGATAGGAGAGGTCCAGGGCCAGACATGAGAGGTCCAGGGCCAGACATGAGGTGTGATAGGGGAGGTCCAGGGTCAGACATGAGGGTTCTAGGGCCAGACATGAGAGATACAGGGCCAGACATCAGAGGGCCAGACACAAGGGGTGATATGAGAGGTCCAGGGCTAGACATGAGGGGTCCAGGGCCAGACATGAGGGGTGATAGGGGAGGTCCAGGGCCAGACATGAGGGTTCTAGGGCCAGACATGAGGGGTCCAGGGCCAGACTTGAGGGGTGATAGGGGAGGTCCAGGGCCAGACATGAGGGGTGATAGGAGAGGGCAAGGGTCAAACATGAGGGGTGATAGGAGAGGGCCAGACATGAGAGATCCAGGGCCAGACACAAGGGGTGAAAGGAGAAGACCAGACATGAGAGATCCAGGGCCAGACATGAGAGGGCCAGGTCTAGGGCGAGACACAAGGGGTGACAGGAGATGGCCAGGGCAGGACTTGAGGGGTCCTGGGCCAGACATCAGAGGGCCAGGTCTAGGGCCAGACACAAGGGGTGATAGGAGAGGGCCAGACATCAGAGGTCCAAGGACAGATATGAGGGGTGATAGAAGAGATCCAGGGCCAGACATGAGAGATCCAGGGCCAGACATGAGAGATCCAGGGCCAGACATACTGGGTCCGGGGCCAGACATGCAGGGTCCAGGGCCAGACATGCAGGGTCCAGGGCCAGACATGCAGGGTCCAGAGCCAGACATGAGAACTCCAGAGCCAGACATCAGAGGGCCAGGTCTAGGGCCAGACACAAGGGGTTATAGGAGAGGGCCAGGGCCAGACTTGAGGGGTCCAGGGCCAGACATGTGGGGTGATAGGAGAGGGCCAGGGCCAGACATGAGGGTTGATAGGAGAGGACCAGGGCCAGGCATGAGGGGTCCAGAGCCAGATATCAAAGGACCAGGTCTAGGGCCAGACACAAGGGGTGATAGGAGAGGGCCAGGACTAGACATGAGGGGTGATCGGAGAGGGCCAGGGCCAGACATGAGGGGTGATCGGAGAGGGCCAGGGCCAGACATGAGGGGTCCAGGACCAGGCATGAGAGATCAAGAGCCAGACATCAGAGAGCCAGGTCTAGGGCCAGACACAAGGGTTGATAGGAGAGGGACAGGTCCAGACATGAGAGGGACATGGCCTGAAACAAGGGGTGATAGGAGAGGGCCAGGGAAAGACTTGAGGGGTCTAGGGCCAGACATGAGAAGGCCAGGGCCAGACACAAGGAGTGATAGGAGAGGGCCAGGACCAGACACAAGAGATCAAGAGCCAGACATCAGAGAGCCAGGTCTAGAGCCAGACACAAGGGGTGATAAGAGAGGGCCAGGGCCAGACTTGAGGGGTCTAGAGCCAGACATGAGAGGGCCAGGGCCAGGCACAAGGGGTGATAGGAGAGGGCCAGAGCCAGACATTTGGGGTCCAGGACCAGAATCGAGAGATCAAGATCCAGACATCAGAGGGCCAGACACAAGGGGTGATAGGAGAGATACAGGGCCAGACATCGGATGGCCAGGTCTATGGCCAGACACAAGGAGTGATAGGAGAGGGCCAAACATGAGAGATCCAGGGCCAGACAAGAGGGTGGTTAGGAGAGGGTCAGGGCCAGAAATGGAAGTTCCAGGGCCTGAAACAAGGGGTGATAGGAGAGCACCAGGGACAGAGATGAGGGGTCCAGGACCAGACACGAGAGAGCAAGAGCCCGACATCAGAGGGCGCGGTCTAGGGCCAGACACAAGGGGTGATAGGAGAGGGCCAAACATGGCAGATCCAGGGCCAGACAAGAGGGGTGATAGGAGAGGGCCAGGGTCAGACATGAGAGTTCCAGGGCCAGATATGAGGGGTGATAGGAGAGGGCCAGACATGTGGGATGATAGGAGAGGGTCTTCACCAAACATGAGGGGTCCCGGGCCGGACATGAGCGGTGCAGGACCAGACATGTGGGATGAGAGTAGAGGGCCAGATAGGAGAGGTCCAGGGCCAGACAAGAGGGGTGATAGGAGAGGGCCAGGGCCAGATATGAGGGGTGATAGGAGATGGTCAGGGCCAGACATGAGCGGTGCAGGACCAGACATGTGGGATGAGAGTACAGGGCCAGATATGAGAGAGCCAGGGCCAGACACAAGGGGTGATAGGAGATGGCCAGGGCCAGATATGAGAGGGCCAGGGCCAGACACAAGGGGTGATGGGAGATGGCCAGGGCCAGACATGAGAGGGCCAGGGCCAGACACAAGGGGTGATGGGAGATGGTCAGGGCCAGACATTAGGGGGGATAGGAGAGGGTCAGATATTAGTGTTGATAGGAGAGGCCCAGGGCCAGACATGTTGGGTGAAAGGAGAGGGCCAAACATGAGAGATCCAGGGCCTGACACGAGGGGTCCAGGGCTAGACATGGGTCAAGAAATGCGAGCCCCAGATCCAGACATGAGAAGTCCAGATATAAGAGGAGATCACTTCACAACAACAACAAATCATTTTGGAGGATCAAGGGGAGTACAAAGTCCTGGTTTCCATGGCCCCAGGGGTCCTCGTCCCTCGAGGTTCAACCAGCCCAGAGGCTCATCTCGAGGGTATTTCCCAGACAATGGGGGGCAGCCACGGTTTGACGGTCCACGGCTAGTGGTAAGACCGTTGAGGCCTAAAGGAGGTTTACTCCCCACTCCCCCGGAGGGTCTCATGAGTTTGCCGAACAACAGTCCTGATGCTTTTAGAGAAGACCAATGGCGGAACAGTCACTCGCCTGATAAGAGGAGAACAAGCCTACCCATAGAAGACTGTGAAATGAGAAACTATGGAGACAGAGAAAATAACTCTGAAGAACGTGGCCGTGGTGTTAACCCCCGAGACAGGGTTAACTTCCAGGGCACGGCGCCCTGCTTGTCCCAGGAGAGGCAGTTGCCTGAGGACAATGGGAGAGAGCGGGGTGGCAGTCAAGGAAGACAGTGGGACAGGGGGACAGGTAGGCTTGTGAGTAGGGAGAGAGAAAGGGTTAGAGGGAGCGAAGTAGACAGCCCCAGAGAGGAGGTAGATGAAAAGCAAAAGACACCCACAGAAAAGGACAGAGACATTGGCAGAGCCACAAGCAGGGAAGGAGAGGCAAACAGAGGAGGTGTTAGTCTGCACAACCGTTCAATCTCAAAAGACAATGACCGAGACATTTTAAAGGATGGAAGTGGAAAGAAAGAAGAACAAATGGAGGGAAAGGGTAAAACGGTTGAATTAACAGACACGCCCCCCCAGGTAGACACGCCCCCCCAGGTAGACATGCCCCCCCAGGTAGACACGCCCCCCCAGGTAGACACGCCCCCCCAGGTAGACACGCCCCAGGAGAGTAAAGGGCCTGTTTGACTGGAGACTACTGTTAACAGAAATGCATGGACTAAGTTTGAAGTTGGTTCAGTTCATAATGTACTACGTAGTCGTTTTCACTACATCATAAAACACCCATAACTTTTTGAATGTCATGACTGAACGTACCTTGTTTCATTCAATTTAGTTTTAAAATTGTACAAATTATGTGCTTTCAGAATTTCCAGATTAAAACTCATGTCAAGTCAAACATAATAGATATGTACATTGTGTTGATGGATTTTTTTTTTTTTTTTTTTTAAAGTCCAAACCTATTGAGCCATACTGCTGTCATCTATTCACTGATTAGAAAAAGCCTTCATGTTGGATCATCTCATGATAATTATGTTTTAGAATACATATATTATTTTTTTTACTCTGTTTTAATTTGTTGAACCGAGGCCAATAAAAACAGTAAAGGAATGATCATACTTGCATTTAATTTGAACCACAATCTATTATCATCTTTGTCTGATAGACATTTTGCCTAATAATGTAAGTATGCATATGTTTGAGTTTTGCTTGCAATAGAAATTGACTGAATATAAGAATTATTGCATAATCAAAATGTCCTGCCATATTATCTTTGGTCAAGCCTTGGGGTATTATTAACCTAAACTCAGGCCCACAGTGAAAGCACTTTCTCAGTTATGAGTTTATCCACTCAGCTCTGTGCTGTAGTTTAATACCAACTCTTGCTCCTGTGGTTGGTGCTTTGGGGGTATTTGCGCCCCAGTTAAAAATGACATGAAATTACACATACATGGACCCCAATAACTACGGTAAACCAATCAATCAAATGTATATTTATATAGTTAGTGCAGACAAAAAGACGGCATTACTATTTCACTCTACGCTTTTAACCAATAGAGAGCAATAGTAATGACATATTTTTGTAGGCACTTAACTCCGCCATTGCTCGTTAGCCAAAGATTATTGGGAAATGTAATGTTTTTGTTTTTAGGATAAATGGTTCCACCCTATTCTTTCCCTATTCATTTTCCCCATAGAGCAGTCAAACAGGGAAATGGTTCCAATAGATTTTCCACCATTAATTCTTCCCATAGGGAATTTCAGAAACACTTAAAATAAGGGCTGTGTTTTGTGTAGGCTTACACTGGCATGACGTTTTGATAACCATGTAACTCTTTCTCGGACAAGGTGACTTCGGGGAAAAAAACGAGCTCCGACTGGGGGGAAAAAACGATTAAATGGTCATCCAACTTGAAATTCCAACCCGGATACTCGGGCCTCTTTCTAGAACTCCGACTTTCCGACCTGAAGATTCACTGACGTCATGATTTGTTCGAATTTTTCTGAGTTCCCAGTTATTTTGAAGAGGCATCTATAGGGATGGCTGAACCAGAGGTAACTAATTTCCGGGTTTTAGAACTACAACATAGAAGTTCTCATTGTTATATCTGTGACTACAAGCTGTTGAGCTCTATGTCGAAAGATGGTGTTTAGATGGCAAATGGTTATGGCTAGATGGTATACACATACGGACGGAACTGCTTAATTTGTATTTTTTTGTCATTTGGGGAGAATTGTAGGATTTTAACCAACCCTACCGCAAACCATTTTCCTAACCATAACCAAATTCTCCTAACCTACTACGTTAATTATCCTAACCTGCTGCGTAAGTTCTCCTAACCTGCCATGAAAAGTAAATTCTGTCCGTAGCTGTATACCAGCTAGTCTTGACCGGTTAAAAGGCCTGGTGACTGGTTGAACCACAGCTACAACTACGTTAGGTTGAACAGGTGGATTGGAAAGCAAAGTTATTTAGCACTAGAGGTAATTGGCACATAAGCAAATACACTGAACAAAAATATACATTTAACATGCAACAATTTCTAAGATTTTACTGAATTACAGTTCATATAAGGAAATTAGTCAATTGAAATAAATTCATTAGGCCCTAATCTATGGATTTCACGTGACTGGAAATACAGGTATGGGACATTTTCAGCTTCCAGGAATTGTGTACAGAGCCTTGCGGCATGGGGCTATGCATTATCATGCTGAAACATGAGGTGATGGTGGCAGATGAAAGGCACGACAATGGGCCTCAGAATCTCGTCACAGTATCTCTGTGCATTCAAATTGCCATCGATAAAATGCATTTGTGTTCGGTGTCCATAGCTTATGCCTGCCCATACCATAACCCAACTCTGCCACCACCATGGGGCACTCTGTTCACAACGTTGACCTCACCAAACCGGTCGCCCACACAACCCCATACACGCTGTCTGCCATCTTCCCAGTACAGATGAAACCACACTTCTCTAGCATGCTAGTGGCCATCAAAGGTGAGCATTTGCCCACTGAAGTCGGTTACGACGCCGAATGCAGACAGGTCAAGACCCTGGTGAGGACGACGAGCATGCAGATTAGCTTCCCTGAGACTGTTTCTGAGAGTTTGTGCAGAAATTCTTTGGTTGTGCAAACCCAGTTTCATCAGCTGTCTGGGTGGCTGGTCTCAGACCTTCCCGCAGGTGAAGAAGCCGGATGTGGGGGCCTTGGCTGGCGTGGTTACATGTGGTCTGCGGTTGTGAGGCTGGTTGGACGTACAGCTATATTTTCACAAACTAAGTTGGATGCGGCTTATGGTAGAGAAATGAACATTCAATTCTCTGGCAACAGCTCTGGCGTACATTCCTACAGTCAGCATGTCAATTGCACGCTCCCTCAAAACATGAGACATCTGTGGCATTGGGTTGTGACAAAACTACACATTTTAGAGTAGCCTTTTATTGTCCCCAAGCACAAGGTGCACCTATGTACTGATCATGCTGTTTAATCCGCTACTTGATTATGCCACACCTGTCAGGTGGATTGATTATCTTGGAAAAGGATAAATGCTCACTAACAGGGATGTAAACATATTTGTGCAATTTCTTTTTGATAAACAATCTTTTTGTGAGTCTGTACATTTCTGGGATCTTTTATTTCAGCTCATGAAACATGGGACGAACACTTTTAGCTTAATTTTTTTATTTAACATTTATTTAACTAGGCAAGTCAGTTAAGAACAAACCAAACCCTAAACCGGATGACGCTGGGCCAATTGTGTGCCGCCCTGTGGGACTCCCAATCATGGCCGGTTGTGATATAGCCTGGAATCAAACCAGGGTCTGTAGTGACGCCTCTAGCACTGAGATGCAGTGCCTTATTAGACTGCTGCGCCACTCATTTTTGTTAAGTATAATTAACATCGTTGAATGTTTGATTTACTAGCATTTGACGATGGGAGCAGTGAAGCAAGTTACCAAATCTAAAAAAATATTTTAGACACTGACAGCAGAGGCTCTGTTTTTGGGCCAATGAAAATGCCTGACGTCAGTTGCCACCCAAGTTATTTTCTAATCACGTTCGTTCTCTGGTCTGTCAAAGTCGGTTGGTAAAATTCTAAACACGAGCCTGTTTTAAGACGACGATTTTGATAACTTAATGAACTTATAATTGAAGACTATTTTAAATACAAATATATCCATCTATTCAGGTAGTTATCAAATGTTTAATTGAGACAATTGTAAGGGTGGTGACTTTTCAGTCAGTGAATGATAGAAAAGTTTCTGGCTACAGTAACAAATTTTAACTAGATAACATCTGCTAGCTAACATTAGCTAGCTAACATTAGCGCATATTTGTACGTTTACTCATTTTAAGTTGACTAAATAGTACAACTTCTAATAGCTATTTAGTTGGATAGCTAGCTATATTCCACATTTCAGTAAGAATAAGTGTAGCTCGTTAGCTGTATTTTTATTTAACTAGTCAAGTCGGTTAAGAACAAATTCTTATTTACAATGACGGCCTAGGAACAGTGGGTTAATTGCCTTGTTCGACAGATTTTTACCTTGCCAGCTCGGGGATTCGATCTAGCAACCTTTCGGTTTCTGTCCCAACGCTCTAACCACTAGGCTACTTGCCGTGTGGAGTGTGCTGACAGTAGCTGGATTGTAACGTTAGCTCAGTTTAGATTGAGACGCGAGCTGAATTGATCGATCAGAGCGGGAAAAGTATCTTGCTAGTTAGCCAGAGATCAGCCCATTGATTTAGCTAACGCTAGAGACCTCGGTAACAGACAGATAGATAGCTATGTTGAACATGAAACTAGTGTTCTTGTTCTAAACTGACATTAAGCATATGTTTCTCTCAACAGGATGTCGATGTCCGTGGCATGCAAAACCATTAATGTGTCACCTGCTTGTAAAACCATTCATGTGTCACCTGCATTGGGGCAGTACAACCCAGATTCTGTCGAGGTGATCATGAGCCAAAACGGGTGTGTTCCAAATGATCAAAGCCAGATTTTGGGCACTGAGCTCAACCTGATGGAGATGACAGAAGTGGAGTACACCCACCTTCAGCACATAATCCAGTCACACATGGAGGCACAAGCGGCTGGTCCAGAGGGATCTGAAGATGCCCGGTTCAACACTACCGTATTCACCGTGGAAAACTCTGCACCCCAACCTACAAACTGCGAAGCAGAATACCCAGCCAAGTCTCCCCCGAACACTCCACCTGATGCTATGTCAACTTCAACTGATGAGCAGCAGTACATTCTCGGCGGCTTGAACCAAGATGGACAGGTTGACATCAAGGAAATTAAAATGGCATTGGTCAGTGACGGGAACGTTATACCTGGAGAACGGACCCCCACCACTTGCGGTGAAGTCCCCATCTCCGTGTTGGCGAAAGTCAGGAGTGCAGTGGATGCGACCCAAGAACGTGGCTTGGAAGCATACAACAACGGTAGCACACAGCTATTGTCCAGGCCCAACCCACCCGCCCGAGTTCGCTTGGAGAAGAGGTTCAACTGCACCCCCTGTGACATCCCCAGACAACAGGACGTGCAATCAGCAGCTCTTAGCAAGTATGTTTTATCCCTACATTTTGAGTGACGATAATGTAGGCCTATACTAGCCATACTTTGTTTACAGCTGTAAATTCTCTACTACAGTACTAAAAACACATTGTCATAGAAGTACTGAGTTACTCAACATTTGTCTTTCTTTTACAGTTTTTTGACAATGCTTCATCAATCTAATGAGGCGCAAGAAGCAGCAATGCATCCACAACCACAGAAGTGGGTGAGGTCAGATCGGGGCAACCCTATTGAGCTGTCATACCCATATGGAAGCATGTTCAACCCCATCGCTGGCGCCCGTCAAGTATGAGCAACATACTACTGATGTTACTAATTCATAAAAATTTAATTGTTTTATATTGTTACAAGGAAGGGATTCAGTGCTATGTTTTGACAAGTCTTCTATTCTTAGGGATATGGGAATGTCCCTCATATGCTTGACCCCAATAAGCATCAAGGGTTGATCATTCCAAAGAACTTCACATTCAGCTATCGGCAAGACAAGATGCCTGACAAAGTTCCATGCGTCAACAGCCCCAACCCAACAGAGGAGAAAGTTTGGGTGAAGGTGGAAGGTATGTATGTTTCTGTATGTTCACTGTTCAGCTTGATTTGGAGGGCACTCATAACAAAACTTAATGTATAGTCTTTCTCCAGCTTAGTTTGTCTCATTTGTTTATTTTCCAAATTCTGCATGCTTCTCATGGCTATGTCATGTACTGTAGTATTGCTGAACATAACATCCAACTATTTTTTGTTGTTGTAACTCTTAACACCTTCGTTATCTCTTTCAGATGATGCTGTGGCGAAGCCTGCTAAACGCGGTAGGACCCGTGGAACGTGTGCTGTCAAAACCTCTGGCGTTGTCACAGACTCAGTGGAGGGAAGAGCAACTGGAGGAGCAGGCACGAAAAAGAGAGGAGGGCCGCCAGTGGAAAGTAGCCAGCGCAGAGAGAGACACAACAGCAAGGAGCGGGACCGCAGGTAATCAGACCCACACTTGCTTACACTTGCCAGGTTTTAATTATCAGAGTAAGAACTTGACGGACACTATGAAAGCTTAGACCAGGTTTATTCTTCCCAAAGGATCGAACAGCTGAATCGACAAAAAACATGTTTACAAAAGTGGTGGTATATGTACCCCACTTTGGGTGGAGTCTCGTCCTTCTCGCTAAGCATAGTTTCCTGCCTAGCAATAAAGATACAAAGTGAAACGGGCAATAAATGGTTCCTCTTCCCTTAATCTTACCTGACCCCGCCCCCTTATCCACAGCTCTCTCCCTTTATCAGTACTGCCACATGCGATCGTTTTCCCTGCACTCATCACATTCTAAGCTTAATTGCACCCACCATAACCCTTCCTCCTACAGATAACGATTAACTCCTGGTGTAGACCCTCGACTATGGCACCCCTCATGTCTCTAGCATAACTAAGGATTAATAATATTCAACATTTTTAGAAATCCGAACCCATCACACTTATACTCAGACACACAAACTGTTGCTTGTTTTACGCTCTTGGGCACATGTTATTACTTTTGCTCATTAGTATTCACACTTTTACATGGTACATTTGTCAAAAAGTGCTTCACAGCACAGCAAACCATACCTAAACCATAAAAGAAAAAACACACTGACACTTAGTACACACCTCAAACAGAAGCTCCTGTCAGTGACACCTTTTACTTTAGGAGGAGGATCCGCTTCTGCTGTGATGAGCTGAATGTGCTGGCGCCATTCTGTAACCACGAGACGGACAAAGCCACCACCCTGCAATGGACCACCGCCTTCCTCAAGTACGTCAGAGAGGTGTACGGGGACTCCATCAAACAGGTGAGTGATCTAAGTTGATAGTCCCTATGTGGCTATGACCTCACCAACAGACATATTGCGATGTTGTGCTGCTGTAGTGTCCTGATACCTGATGCACAGGTATTCCTAAAGTGGTGACTGACTCTGCCCTCTTCCTCAGGAGTTCCAGGGCACATTCTGTGGCAAGACTGGTCAGCGGCTCAAGCCCAGCAGTGCCTCAGGCCAGGTCATGGTCCGCCAGGAGACAGCAGAGCCACCTAGCACCCCACAGGCATCGGAGCAGTAAATACACACCTACACCTATTTAATAATTATTCTATTTATTATTAATTTATTTTACCCTCAAGAGTAGTTGTGATCCATCGGGTTTGGCTTTGGAATGTTAGCTGTCACAAAAGCATCAGGTATTGCCAGAGGGACAGACACATCCATTTGATTGTTTTTTTCAGGGGAGAAAAGGGATTTTGGTGTTCTGTTTATTGCTTTATTTCAACACCTTGAAATATTATTTTTCCTCTGTGATCATTATCCCCCTTGACAGAGCATGTACTCCGACATGTAATTTTCCATCTTGATCTATTTGGGCACAATTTTTGTATCAGAGATTTCATAAATGTTTATTTTGCTGAAAAGTGTTCAAGTTCGACTAATATTTGAAACGAGCTTCCCTTCCAAACCTCATGAATGACAATTAAAACGGGTGAAGGTTTTAAGTTTGACCATGGAAGTAACATTCCAACGTGATTTTGAGGGTCTTGATTGTACAATGCAAGTTTAACTGCACTCCAGGACTCCTATGGATCAGGTTAGTGTGTATGAGGAAGGAGAGATGTTTTTTTATACAACTTTACATAATTGTGATTCTTTATGAGCCAACAAACCTTTTTATAAAAAAAAAAAGTGCTTTACTGAAAGTCATGCACAGGAGGCACTGTTTCTCTAGGATAGGAGTTAACATGGTGATCTACTGACTAGATTTCAGTTTATTTAACAGATGTAATATAGTTCAATTTTTAATCATACGTGCATCTTTATCTGCAATTGTAATTTATTTTGAATTTGTGTTTTATACAGGGTTGTTTGGTACTTGTGGCAACAGTAAACCACATTAACAACAAATGCAGCCTTCTAAATGTATATTGTTCAGTGTTGCTCCACTCTGTATATACAACTGGAAAAAGTTCAGTTTCCGTGACAGTTTTTCATATTACCTTAATATTAGATATTTAAAAATAAATGTGACTTAATTTACTTGCCTTTGTGTTTATCTCCTGATTGTTTGATTGCATGAACATTCAGTTGGTTAACTTATGTAGAAAAGAGTAATGTTTTACTGAAAAGTGGCTTTATTTGTTATTTCTTACAACATGGTGCTGTAGCAACTTACTGTACATACAACAGTCACCCACAAATAATAAATAGTATTTAAAGTCATGTATATTTAATAGTTACAGCACCGGTACAAAGTGGATGTGGTCATTGCAAAATAAAAAAGATAAAGCACAAATCGTTAATGAGTTATTCTACAATTACAATTTGATGCAGCCACATTTTTTTATTTTCAAAACTTAATGGAAAAGATTTTTAAATCAAACATGTAATCATGAAATGTGAAAAGGAAACAGGCAACAAATAAACTTGACAAAATGTTTTTAAAAAAAAGCTAGTCTAGCAAGAGTTGGAAAATACTGTGGTTGCATCAATATACAAAATAAGGGGCACTTAGGTTTCTTCATTGCCTGTACACCCAAAGCTCCTTGGCAGAGACTTCATTTTGCTCACTGGCACATATCTTCTTATTTTACATTTTGTAAGCTTGTCCTGTGAGGGAACACTCAGGTCTAAGCAGAAAGGACCTTGACACATGCACATTCACTGCAAGGACAATCACAGTTTTAGTGTTGGAGAGTCATCTTCCAGGCAGGGGGTGAAACAACTAAAGTACATATTTTTACACAAATGTTTTTGAAAAATAATGGCCTATAAGCATTTTTCCAGTAAAATTATTTTTCAGTTTTTTATTAAATTGTAATTTACTTTCAATGGTATTTGACGTGATTGCATGTGTTCTCCAGTGCTCTTGTGAAACATTTAATCAGCTTTGTCCACTTCATAGATGGATGGAGTCTAGATTTTTGTCTTTGTTTCTTCTCTGTTTTCCCAAACTGCTGTTTTCCTCTTGGGATAAATGTCATCTGTTGTTACTGTTCCCGTCTTGTTTTAAATACATTCAAGAGGAAACTGTGACTTGTCTTCTCTCCTTCTCTTCTTCACCTCCCGGGGGGGGGCTAGTTCCGGGATGAGGGAAGTAATGTTTAATGGTTCTTGGGATTGGAGGTTTTCCCATGGACATTTGCACCCTGGCAGGCGGTAGTGTCACAGATTCCTGGGGAGCCCGAGTGCCCAGTCCTTCCTGTCCTACCTGCCTCTCCGGGCTCACCTGGATCTCCTGGGGATCCGTCACGCCCATCTTTGACGATTCCAAGCACTCCTGGGATACCTATGGGCAGAATATAGGGAATGAGCCAAGTTTCCCAACAGGGATATATTGATTTAAACAGGGAAACCGGCACTACGCTCTCTAATATAGGCTCAGGTGTCCCACAAAAGGGTTTATACACAGGCAGAGACAGTATACTGATGCAACTCCCCAAACCACTCACTGAATGCACAGTGTATAAACTGTCATACCTTGGTATCCTTGGTCTCCAATGGGCCCTTCGATGGCCTTTCCGATGGGTCCCTTGTCACCCTGTTCACCAAGATCACCTGTGGAAGAGACAGAAAACAAATGCTACTAAAAGAAGGCAATCTATTGGCGCTACAAATTGTGCAATAGGCCCAACATAGAGATGGTCACACTTGTCTGTACACTTCTTATGAGATGTACAGTATGTTCTATGCTGCAAAGTTACTATCTGTAAGTCCATTGCTCTGTGCTGATCAGAAAGACAGACATTTTGAGTATGTTTCTTGACATGGACCTGTGTGTCTGTTACTTACCTCTGGGACCGGGGTCTCCCAGGTCTCCAGACAGTCCTCTGTAGCCAGGAGGTCCACGGGAGCCGGGGTGACCGATAGACCCAGTCTCTCCTACTTTCCCTGGAGGTCCGGCAGCACCGGGGCGACCCACTTGGCCAGGGGACAGGGGCCTTCTGAGGTTGGCAGCCAGCTGTGCAATCTGATCTGAGGAAGGACAGAGGAAGATACATTTGCAAACACATTCTTGTAAAAAAAGGAGATAATGTCCTTTTTTGGTCATTTAGACAAGGACACTACAGCCCTTTTGATCTCCAAAATCCTCACCATCAATCATAGAGCCACACAATTCTCTAATGTGCTGTTCGCTTGTCAGTTTACCCTGAAAACAGATGCAGAAAAGACAGACATTTCATTCAGCAGGTGTCATCAATCTGAGGCATTCTTGGCGCAGGGACACCAAGTTTACAGGGATCGAGGTATTATCCCTGGTTACTCACGGGAACACCAATCTTGCCAGCGATTCCAGGCAGACCCTGTTCACCCTGGAAGCCCATTAGGCCTGGTTTTCCAGGATCCCCTCTGGCTCCGAGCTCTCCCTGTGGTCCCACCACACCTTTAGGTCCCAGCTCGCCACGCTTCCCAGACTGTAAACACAAACAAACAAAAATCTACTCTACAGTTCTTGTGTTCACTCAGTAAATGTCAAACAGATGTTCAGTTGTGAGGGATGAAAGTGTTGGTCTATTGCACTCTGTGGAAAAATGAACTTCTCCGACATCTTGATCTGAGGGAATCAGACAGCTCAATTGTTCCCTTCGCCTCAGAGCTGGTTCAGCAGTTCATTTTAGGTGACCCCGGAAAAAGAAACTACCTGACTTGTCAAAAGCTTTCTATGAAGTAAAAACTGTAGGCCTGGCCATTTCCCCCCACAATAATAAATAAAGTTGTGCAGTCCCTTGAGAACATCAGTGTGGGAGTGTACATGGCGTTGTCTCACTTGATAATTAATCTAATGAACACAACAATTGCTCATAAGTGTCAGAGTTACTGTAGCTAGCTAGCACCATGGAGAGTTGTTGAGCCACATCAGCGCCTTGGCTGTAATTACATTAATTGTAAGGCAAACTGTGCTGCAGATTAGCGTGGCTCCCTTCTCCTCTGTGGGGATGGCAGAGAATGGGCTAATAACACTAAAGCAACCGTACAGCAAGCTAATTAATCCAGCTAATCCTAGAATGTGAGCTGGGAGGATCCCGTGCAATGAGTTAGTGTGTTGCAGTCTGGCCTGGGCACCAGCGCTTAGTAGCAACACCACATCTCTGGCAACACATCAGACATGGCGCAGCAGGCAGAGATGGTCGCCTCTGGAAGGGTTGCCTTCCAGAGAGACATCACAGATTGTAACATTCTCTGTTTCACGGAAACATGGCTCACTTGGGATACGTTATCGGTACAGTCGGTACAGCCACCCGGTTTCTTCACGCATCGCGCCGACAGAAACAAACACCTCTCTGGTAAGAAGAAGGGCGGGGGTGTATGCCTTATGATTAACGAGTCGTGGTGCGATCATAACAACATACAGGAACTCAAGTCCTTTTGTTCACCTGACCTAGAATTCTTTACAATCAAATGCCGACCGCATTATCTACCAAGAGAATTCTCTTCGATTATAGTCACAGCCATGTATATCCCCCCCAAGCAGGCACCTCGACAGCCCTTAAAGAACTTCATTGGACTCATTGTAAACTGTAAACGATATATCCTGATGCAGCATTTATTGTAGCTGGGGATTTTAACAAAGCTAATCTGAAAACAAGGCTCATTACATTTTATCAGCATATCGAATGCGTGACCAGGGCTGGCAGCATTCTGGATCATTGCTACTCTAACTTCCGCGACGCATACAAAGCCCTCCTTTCGGCAAATCTGACCACGACTCCATTTTGTTGCTCCCAGCCTGTAGACAGAAACTAAAACAGGAAACGCCCGTGCTCCGGTCTGTTCAACGCTGGTTCCGACCAATCGGATTCCACGCTTCAAGATTTCTTCGATCACGTGGACTGGGATATGTTCCGGATAGCCTCAGACAACAACATTGATGTATACGCTGATTCGGTGAGCGAGTTTATTAGCAAGTGCATCGGTGATGTTGTACCCACGGTGACTATAAAAACCTTCCGCAACCAGAAACCGTGGATTGATGGCAGCATTCGTACAAAACTGAAAGTGCGAACCACTGCTTTTAATCATGGTGACCAGAAACATGACAGCGACCAGAAACATACAGCTCAGCATTTAACACCATTGTACCCTCCAAACTCGTCATTAAGCTCGAGACCCTGGGTCTCGACCCCACCCTGTGCAACTGGTTCCTGGACTTTGACGGGCCGCTCCCAGGTGGTGAGTGTAGGAAACAACATCTCCACCCCACTGATCCTCAACACTGGAGCCCCACAAGGGTGTGTTCTCAGCCCTCTCCTGTACTTCCTGTTCACCCATGACTGCATGGCCATGCACGCCTCCAACTCAATCATCAAGTTTGCAGACGACACTACAATGGTAGGCTTGATTACCAACAACGACGAGATGGCGTACAGGGAGGAGGTGAGGGCCCTCGGAGTGTGGTGTCAGGAAAATCACTTCACACTCAACGTCAACATAACAAAAGGAGATGATCGTGGACTTCAGGAAACAGCAGAGGGCGCACCCCCTATCCACATCGACGGGACTGTAGTGGAGAAGGTGGAAAGTTAAGTTCCTCGGCGTACACTTCACAGACAAACTGAAATGGTCCACCCACACAGACAGCGTGGTGAAGGCGCAACAGCGCCTCTTCAACCTCAGGAGGCTGAAGAAGTTTGGCTTGTCACCAAAAACACAAACTTTTACAGATGCACAATCGAGAGCATCCTGTCAGGCTGTGTCACCGCCCGGAACGGCAACTGCTCCGCCCACAACCGTAAGGCTCTCCAGAGGGCAGTGAGGTCTGCACAACGCATTACCGGGGGCAAACTACCTGTCCTCCAGGACACCTACACCACCCGATGTCACAGGAAGGACAAAAAGATCATCAAGGACAACAACCACTCGA
This sequence comes from Salmo trutta, assembly GCF_901001165.1. Taxonomy (NCBI): domain Eukaryota; kingdom Metazoa; phylum Chordata; class Actinopteri; order Salmoniformes; family Salmonidae; genus Salmo; species Salmo trutta. The sequence continues at coordinate 25,657,473 of NC_042986.1, forward strand.
GCCACTGCCTGTTCACCCCACTATCATCCAGAAGGCGAGGTCAGTACAGGAGCATCAAAGCTGGGACCGAGAGACTGAAAAACAGCTTCTATCGCAAGGCCATCAGACTGTTAAACAGCCATCACTAACATTGAGTGGCTGCTGCCAACATACTGACTCAAATCTCTAGCCACCTTAACAATTAAAAATTGGATGTAATAAATGTATCACTAGTCACTTTAAACAATGCCACTATATATAATGTTTACATACCCTACATTACTCATCTCATATGTATGCCGCACGGCCATCGCTCATCCATATATTTATATGTACATATTCTTATTCATTCCTTTACACTTGTGTGTATAAGGTAGTTGTGAAATTGTTACAGTGAAGGAAAAAAGTATTTGATTCCCTGCTGATTTTGTACGTTTGCCCACTGCCAAAGAAATGATCGGTCTATAATTTTAATTGTAGGTTTATTTGAACAGTGACAGACAGAATAACAACAACAAAAATCCAGAAAAACGCATGACAAAAACGTTATAAATTGAATTGCATTTTAATGAGGGAAATAAGTGTTTGACCCCTCTGCAAAACAAGACTTAGTACTTGGTGGCAAAACCCTTGTTGGCAATCACAGAGGTCAGACGTTTCTTGTAGTTGGCCACCAGGTTTGCACACATCTCAGGAGGGATTTTGTCCCACTCCTCTTTGCAGATCTCCAAGTCATTAAGGTTTCGAGGCTGACGTTTGGCAACTCGAACCTTCAGCTCCCTCCACAGATTTTCTATGGGATTAAGATCTGGAGACTGGCTAGGCCACTCCAGGACCTTAATGTGCTTCTTCTTGAGCCACTCCTTTGTTGCCTTGGCCGTGTGTTTTGGGTCATTGTCATGCTGGAATACCCATCCACGACCCATTTTCAATGCCCTGGCTGAGGGAAGGAGGTTCTCACCCAAGATTTGACGGTACATGCCCCTGTCCATCGTCCCTTTGATGCGGTGAAGTTGTCCTGTCCCCTTAGCAGAAAAACACCCCCAAAGCATAATGTTTCCACCTCCATGTTTGTCGGTGGGGATGGTGTTCTTGGGGGTCATAGGCAGCATTCCTCCTCCTCCAAACACAGCGAGTTGAGTTGATGCCAAAGAGCTCCATTTTGGTCTCATCTGACCACAACACTTTCACCCAGTTGTCCTCTGAATCATTCAGATGTTCATTGGCAAACTTCAGACAGGCATGTATATGTGCTTTCTTGAGCAGGGGGACCTTGCGGGCGCTGCAGGATTTCAGTCCTTCACGGCATAGTGTGTTACCAATTGTTTTCTTGGTGACTATGGTCCCAGCTGCCTTGAGATCATTAACAAGATCCTCCCGTGTAGTTCTGGGCTGATTCCTCACCGTTCTCATGATCATTGCAACTCCATGAGGTGAGATCTTGCATGGAGCACCAGGCTGAGGGAGATTGACAGTTCTTTTGTGTTTCTTCCATTTGCGAATAATCGCATCAACTCTTGTCACCTTCTCACCAAGCTGCTTGGCGATGGTCTTGTAGCCCATTCCAGCCTTGTTTAGGTCTACAATCTTGTCCCTGACATCCTTGGAGAGCTCTTTGGTCTTGGCCATGGTGGAGAGTTTGGAATCTGATTGATTGATTGCTTCTGTGGACAGGTGTCTTTTATAGAGGTAAAAAACTAAGATTAGGAGCACTCCCTTTAAGAGTGTGCTCTAATCTCAGCTCGTTACCTGTATAAAAGACACCTGGGAGCCAGACATTTTTCTGATTGAGAGGGGGTGAAATACTTATTTCCCTCATTAAAATGCTAATCAATTTATAACATTTTTGACATGCGTTTTTCTGGATTTTTTTGTTGTTATTCTGTCTCTTACTGTTCAAATAAACCTACCATTAAAATGATTGACTGATCATTTTTGTCAGTGGGTAAACGTACAAAATCAGCAGGGGATCAAATACTCTTTTCCCCTCACTGTAGATTACATGTTAGATATTACCGCACAGTCGGAACTAGAAGCACAAGCATTTCGCTACACTCGCATTAACATCTGCTAACCATGTGTATGTGACCAGTAAAATTTGATAGGGAAAGATAGATGGGAGAGAGGCAATAATAATGGAAAGAGCAGCTAAAGATGTTATGTAAGATTGTGAGAAAGGGACAATGATAGTTGGGCTTACTAGACCAGTCTAAGTAGGGGTTTGGCTGTACTCCTAATAAATGAATGTGATCGCAATGTTTTTGGTCGTTATCTACTGTATTAGAGAGACAAAGTTGTCAGTAAAATGTGTCTCAATGTAGAGAGTTGGGAATTAGGACCTATACATTTTGTGGTTGACAAACATACATTTTACACTGGCAAGGATATACGCCACAGTTTGGATGAAGATGAAAAGATAACTTACCTCTCCTTTTTGGCCAACTGGACCAAATGGACCCTGAGAACGAGCAAAAGATTGTTGACGAATAAGACAAAGGAAATTGGATGACATACATGTTTTCATTGATTGAATGTATATTAATTTGACTGAATTTAAAATATGAAGGATAACTTACAGGTTCTCCATTCTCCCCGGGCAAACCATCAGCTCCTGCCATTCCCTGAACAGAAAACACAAGTGAATATTTAAATAACAATTGGGTGTGCATGGGAGCTTCCATAGAAAATATAATGTATCGTTATGTGCCTACAAAAGTCAAATATACCCTCATATTATCTTCCATAATGAGCCCATAAATCCATATGCCCAACTCCATAACCTTTCCCATTATCTTTTTGACAATATTCTCTCTGAACCCTTTAAGAGACAGAACATCCCCAATAGCAAACTGAATGCTGAATGAAGACAGTGGGAAGGGAGTTACTATGGTATTATCATTCTTAGCTTAATTTGACCTTTGACCCCAAATGTAAGGAGCTACAAGTGTACCATGTCTCCTTTAGGCCCTGATGCTCCGACTGGACCCTGTGAGAGAAACATAACGAGTGAGGAGAGAGAGAAACGGTTAATAAAATAGAGTCCGTGGTTGTGAAGTCCAGTAGCAGAGCGCATGGCTCCATAGATGGCAGGCTGTGTGTGCGGAGTGAGATGGAGAGAGGGATGGAGGTGGTGGGTTGTGGAGTGGGGCAGCCTAGGAGCTGGATAAAGCCAGGCTTTGTTCTGCCCTCGGCTCCTGAACAGGAGGCTGCTATGTTACCTTTCGTTACAGTATGAATACACACTGCCAAGGCTCCACCCGATAATAATGTTCTGATTCTGAGTGAACCCACACTGCCCAGGTTATGAGCACATACTGCTCTGATCTTTATGGGTCTGGCAGGAGGAGCTGTGTGTGTGTGTGTGGACGCTGCAGTGTATGTTTCTGTGTAAAAATACAGTTGAAGTCAGAAGTTTACATACACTTAGGTTAGAGTCATTAAAACTCATTTTTCAACCACTCCACAAATTACTGGTTAACAAACTATAGTTTTGGCAAATCGGTTAGGACATCTACTTTGTGCATGACAAGTAATTCAACTGTATATGTACAGTTGAAGTCGGAAGTTTACATCCACCTTAGCCAAATATATTTAAACTCAGTTCACAATTCCTGACATTTAATCCTAGTAAAAATTCCCTGTCTTAGGTCAGTTAGGATCACCACTTTATTTTAAGAATGTCAGAATAATAGTAGAGAGAATGATTTCTTTCTTTCATCACATTCCCAGTAGATCAGAAGTGTACATACACTCAATTAGTATTTGGTAGCGTTGCCTTTAAAATTTTTTTTATTTATGTCACCTTTATTTAAACAGGCTATGGTGGCGAAGTAAATACAATATAGCAATTAAAACAATGGAATCGTAGATTTGACAGTGCAAATTGTGTTTAACTTGGGTCAAACGTTTCAGGTAGCCTTCCACAAGCTTCCCACAATAAGTTGGGTGAATTTTGGCCCATTCCTCCTGACAGAGCTGGTGCAACTGAGTCAGGTTTGTAGACCTCCTTGCTCGCACACACTTTTTCCAGTTCTGCCCACAAATTTTCTATAGGATTGAAGTCAGGGCTTTGTGATGGCCACTCCAATACCTTGACTTTGTTGTCCTTAAGCCATTTTGCCACAACTTTGGAAGTATGCTTGGGGTCATTGTCCATTTGGAAGACCCATTTGCGACCAAGCTTTAACTTCCTGACTTATGTCTTGAGATGTTGCTTCAATATATCCATATAATTGTCCTCCCTCATAATGCCATCTATTTTGTGAAGTGCACCAGTCCCTCCTGCAGCAAAGCACCCCCACAACATGATGCTGCCATCCCGTGCTTCACAGTTGGGATGGTGTTCTTCAGCTTGCAAGCCTCCCCCTTTTTTATCCAAACATAACGATGGTCATTATGGCCAAACAGTTCTGTTTGTTTCATCAGACCAGAGGACATTTCTCCAAAAAGTACGATCTTTGTCACCATGTGCAGTTGCAAACCGTAGTCAGACTTTTTTTTATGGCGGTTATGGAGCAGTGGCTTCTTCCTTGTTGAGTGGCCTTTCAGGTTATGTTGATAGAGGACTTGTTTTACTGTGGATATAGATACTTGTGTACCTGTTTCCGCCAGCATCTTCACAAGGTCATTTGCTACTGTTCTGGGATTGATTTGCACTTTTCGCACCAAAGTATGTTCATCTCTAGGAGTCAGAATGCGTCTCCTTCCTGAGAGGTATGATGGCTGCATGGTCCCATGGTGTTTATATTTGCGTACTATTGTTTGTACAGATTAACGTAGTACCTTCAGGCGTTTGGAAATTGCTCCCAAGGATGAACCAGACTTGTGGAGGTCTAGAATTTTTTTTTCTGAGGTCTTGGCTGATTTCTTTTGATTTTCCCATGATGTCAAGCAAAGAGGCACTGAGTTTGAAGGTAGGCCTTGACATACTGTAAATTCCGGACTATAAGCCGCAACTTTTTTCCCACGCTTTGAACCTCGCGGCTTAAACAATGACGCGGCTAATATATGGATTTTTCCCGCTTTCAATTTTTTTTTTTCCAAAAAAAAAACACATTCTGTGACGTGCTCAGTTTTTTGGCGGCATGAAGCTTTCATTAGACCAATGAAATTGCCGAACGGGTTAAGGTCAAACAACTTTTTTTGTTTACTGTTTAGATTAAATCTAGCGCTCTCAAACTTCCCATCATTCTGATTACAGCAGTCATTTTGTCACCCTCATCATGGCAAAGACACGGAGAAATGCATATGATGCAGCTTTCAAGTTGAAGGCGATTGATCTGGCTGTTGGAAAAGGAAATAGAGCTGCTGCACGGGAGCTTGGTCTTAATGAGTCGATAAGACGTTGGAAACAGCAGCGTGAGGAATTGACTCAGTGCAAAAAGACAACTAAAGCTTACTGCTAATTTTTTATTTTTTGTTACAAGCTGTGTTTCGTTAAAGCCTATTTATTTTTGTTACAAGCCGTGTTTCGTTAAAGCCTGTGTAAAGTAAATTTGTTTCAATGTACCGGTAGGCTCCTGCGGCTTATAGACATGTGCGGCTTATTTATGTAAAAAAAAAAAATAATAATAATAAAATCAGTGGGTGCGGCTTATATTCAGGTGCGCTTAATAGTCCGGAAATTACGGTACATCCACAGGTACACCTCCAATTGACTCAAATTATGTCAATTAGCCTATTAGAAGCTTCTAAAGCCATGACATCATTTTCTGGAATTTTCCAAGCTGTTTAAAGGCACAGTCTAACTTAGTGTATGTAAACTTCTGACCCACTGGAATTGGGATACAGTGAATTATAAGTGAAATAATCTGTCTGTAAACAATTGTTGGAAAAATTACTTGTGTCATGCACAAAGTAGATGTCCTAACTGACTTGCCAAAACTATAGTTTGTTAACAAGAAATTTGTGGAGTGGTTGAAAATCGAGTTTTAATGACTCCAACCTAAGTGTATGTAAACTTCCGACTTCAAATGTAGGTATTGGACTAGGAGTGGTGGGGGGGATGCCTTCTGGGGGACATTTTTGTCTTTCAAAGTCCAGTTGGTGTTTGTGTGTAAATGCAGCCTTAATCATGCCCTAACATGTTCTGTGTGTGTGTGTGTGTGTTAAAAGGCTCTCTAGTTAAGGGATTTTCATTGACAAAAATGTCTCCAGTGGATGGATTCATTAACTCAAGACAATATTGGGTCAGTTGGTCAAGAGTTCTAATCAGTTTTAAAAGGCATAGCTACAAATAAAAGGCCTTGTTTATTCACACAAGGACATCAGTGTAGTTGGTAGGGATGTTTGGGCTTGGAACCACATGGTGTTTGGTTCAAATCCCTGGGGTGGACACCACTTTTGGTCACTTCAGAGAGGTCTTTGGACAGCAAGCATTCTGTTCGGAGTCACACTCACCCTCTCACCAAATCCGCCGCGAATCCCGGTTGGTCCGGGAAGGCCAGGGTCACCCAGAGCCCCCTTTATTCCCTGTTGAACATGACATAGACACCATCAGAACACTCAATCGTTCAATTGATATTTGGTGGGACACCTCATTCCGTATCCTATCATGCTACTGACCTGGAAGCCTTTGCTGCCCTGAACCCCGATGTTGCCCACTGGTCCGACGCCCCCCTAGGAAACGCATATCATGTTAGCACAATAGGAAGTACACGAGGGTCTAAAGAAAATAGAACTAAATCTTAGCCTGACCTGTGACACAGACCTGCCTTCCCTCATCCAATATTATCAAACCTTGCCTTTATGAGACTCCAATAAAGCAGGACATGATTGTTTTTATAACTTTGAAAGAGGATGATATTACGGTTGTGTGTGATGAGAGGCACAAGAGTCATAATTTGTGTAGAAGTTGATAAAATCACTTTTGTTTGAGTTATGTCTTATCTGAGGAATGCTTTGAAAGTGACACTGCACCCAGCTGTGATGGGGAAGTGCCACCTGGCTTTAGACCCAAGGCTGTATCCTGCATACCCTCCCTCTAGGGTTCTGATGGGGAACCAAAGACAAAGACCCCTCTGTCTCTCTGACCCTCTTTCCTCCATCCCTATTTCATACATTCCCATCTTCCCTACTGCCTCCATCTCACAGGAGGAGAATAGCTGTATATGGGGGGGTATGGGACTACATTTTCCTATGGGTGTAAGAACATGTTGTACGTTAATATGCAACAGTCTCCTAGTTAATCACAAACTATTGTGTTTTATCATTTAACTAATAAGTGGAGGTTTTCATCTTTATCCTCTCTCAATCATCATATATAGCCCCATGAAGATATGAAACAGATTTTTCCTACCAGGAGTCTGTTTTAACCATGCGTTCTAATGCTATGTTGACTACTATTCTGATTGGTGTATGGCTCCACTCTACCCACTGGCATCTTAACAGGTGGATGCTGCCACATTTCCATATTGAACTTTGACCTAGACTACTTACAGCCACTCCTCTGGGTCCCGCCTCGCCCCTCTCTCCTGGGATACCAATGTCGCCCTGTGGGAGGAGTCAGATGATGGTGCAGGCAGGTGAGAGGAGCTGATACACCATGACTGCATTGTAACAAAATGACCCACAACACAGAAACCCCTGAAATACCCCACAAGTGCCCCAGAAGCCCATCAGATACATACAGGAATACCTGGCTCTCCAGATGGCCCTGCCTCTCCCATCTCTCCTGGGTCACCCTGGGAAGGAAAGGGGAATGGTTATGTGGTGGCTTATCATCTTTACTGCAATTGGCTAAATGGTTCATCTGATTGTATGATATCATTTATGACTGCCTATATATTTTTCCTGAAAGAGTGATGTAATTTGTGACATCAATGTCTGTATGGTTTCTCTGATTGTATGATACAATTTGTGACATCACTGGCTGTATGACATTCCTGTACACATTTATGACATCGCATCACTGGCTGTTTCTCTGATCCTATGATATCAGTTGTGACATCATTAGCTGTATGTGTTAAAACATCCAGCTTCAGTCAGCTGATTCTAGCCATCTTTTATGGTTAGTTCTAGTCGGGCAGCTTAGTCTCCCATTCAGAGGACCCCCACTTTTGTTAGTGTCTTATTGGTCAAGATCACGCCAAATAATTATCACCACATCTACTTCAGCCTATCAGTGGCCTTGATTCTCGTTGGCTGGCCCTCGCTTCATACTCGTCGCCAAACCCACTGGCTCCAGGTCATCTACAAGACCCTGATAGGTAAAGTCCCGCATTATCTCTGCTCGCTGGTCACCATAGCTGCACCCACCCATAGCACGCGTTCCAGCAGGTATATCTCACTTGTCACCCCCAAAGCCAATTCCTCCTTTGGCCGCCTCTCCTTCCATTTCTCTGCTGCCAATGACTGGAACGAACTACAAAAATCTCTGAAACTGGAAACACTCATCTCCCTTACTAGCTTTAAGCACCAGCTGTCAGAGCAGCTTACAGATCACTGCACCTGTACATAGACCATCTATAAATAGCCCAAACAACTACCTCTTCCCCTAATGTATTTATTTATTTAGCTCCTTTGCAACCCAGTATTTCTACTTTGCACACTCATCTACTGTCAAATCTACCATTCCATTGTTTTAATGGCTATATTGCATTTACTTCGCCAACATGGCCTATTTATTGCCTTTACCTCACCTCATTTGCTCACATTGTATATAGTCTTATTTTTCTACTGTATTATTGACTGTATGTTTGTTTTACTCCATGTGTAAACTTTATTATATGTGTCGAACTGCTTTGCTTTATCTTGGCCAGGTCGCAGTTGTAAATGAGAACTTGTTCTCAACTTGCCTACCTGGTTAAAAAAAGGTGAAATAAAAGACATTTTAAAAAATCCCGGGACTTCAGTTTCAGTTAGTCTACGACCTCAGCACGCTGTGTGGTCAGAAACGTGCTTTCCCCATCCCGATGAGCACTTTCACAGTTTTCCCTCCGGCTGAACTTTTTCTCCTTTGGACTGAATCCCTGTATGTCTAATGTTTAATTGTGTGTGCATCTAGATTACCACATAGTCAGTTCTCACTGGACATGATTCTCAGTTATCTGAACCATGAGTGGTCAGATGTGTGTGTAAATGTGGACATCTTCTTCCATTAAACTCCCATTAACCTGGACATCCGCCTCATCCTTGTTCTGACCGGATATTCTGAAGTGGTTGCTACCGGCCTTAAGCCAGCATCTAAGGTTTCTTATCATGGTCCTTTGATTCACTACAACCCTAATCCTATTTTTCAGTATGATTCCATCCTTTCGTTACAATATCAAAGTGACATCACTGGCTTTATGACATCACAAAACATTTCTGACATGACCAATGATATGGCACGCCTGTATGACATTGCTATGAGTCTTTATGACATACCTATCTGGATTATGTGCATATGACATCATTGGACATTTGACATCACTGTCTGTATGCTGTGCCACAATCTTTTTGACGTCACTGTTTATTCATAGCTGTCACAGTGTGGACTAATGGACATTATTAGGTCCTTCTAGGCATTTGTGTTGCCTGTTTGACACCCACTGATTGTGACATCGCTCTGTTATAACTATGATATCCTTCTCTTTATGGCCTCATTGTATACATCATATCCCTGTCTTTATGAAATCACTGTCTTCATGACTTAGTTATGCAATGTTGCCATACTCACAACTCCTCCTTTGGCGCCCTTTGCGCCAGCCTTTCCTTGTAAACCCTGAAATACAGACATAGAAACATGACTCTGGAGTAGTGTCCACAGTAGTAATATGATGCCATGGGACTCGGGACTGGTTAACACAAGGTGGGAGACAGAGTTAAGGGCTAGTTAGGACAGAGTAGACTGTAAAGAAATCTATACTGTGTTCTTTACTGCAGAGCATACAGACACTAACTGTTGTCTATTTGAGATGTGAGAATGTCTATAGTGCCTATTGGAAATGAAAATCCATACAGAGTACAGAGGTACTAACAAAATGGAAAGCATCTCTGTCTGTGTAGTCATTAGAGTGTGTAAGAGAATCAGAGTGTGTAAGGGCATCTCCCAGTAGGAGGTACAGTGGGACACTAACAGATAATGGCCAACTAACCCTACACAGTGAGACGCTAGATAATGTAATGCTCGATACTCACAGGAAGGCCGTTGGGTCCTTTCTCACCGGGTACCCCATTCCGTCCAGCGTCGCCCTGGCAACGCAGAGAAACACTGTCACTATGTCATAAAAAAATGGAGATCGTTTTCATTTGTTGATTGTTCTTAAGGTTTGTAAGGAACTAGGGGAAAAAAAGCTTTCCAGTTTTCTGCCCCTTCCACTTGGAACAAGCTTCAAAAGGTCCTGAATTTACAGGAGCTCGTCCCTTTTAATGAGTTTAATGCTACAGTAGGATAAACATTATGATAGAAAATTAAGTGGGGTGCTGTCAATGTTTTGACCCCTACATATGTAGGATCTTAATTTGATAACTTTTTTGTTGCTGAGAATTTTAGTGTATTCAATGTTTAGAAGCCTTTTTAAAGTTAATAATTTACACTTTAAAAATGTCTGACTTGATTTGCCATAATGAACATGGATCAACCCCTACAAAAATGTCCATTAATTATAATCAACAATATTTATTCACATTTCCTGTTGCTGCAGGAGGATTATCTTCCTGATGTAGCAAACTGGCTCAAATTAAAATCCTACATCTGTAGTTGCACCACACTTTCCCAAACCATCTTGCTGTGTACATTTGATTTTAAAACTCTAGTGCTTTATGTTATAAGTGTGTTTGCAACTTTGTGTGCTGCCATTTTGGCCATGTCTCTCTTGTAAAATAGATTGATAATCTCAATGAGACTAACCTGGTAAAATATATCAACCACACCCTCACTGTGGACTCATGGGAAAGAGAGCAGAGAGCATGTTGGGAGAAAAGGGTGCCACTTTACCTTCTCGCCGTCCAGTCCCTGGGTGCCATCTTTCCCGTCTCTGCCAGGGATGCCCTGCGGGAGAGAGAAACACTGTTGGTCAGGGGTCCAAGATATCTGTTATCAATAGATATTTGTATTTTAAGACGTACTGGCTCCCCTTTGGGTCCTGCTCCGCCAGAAACTCCCTTTGGACCAATTTTGCCCTGTTGAGAAATGATGAGAAACAAATGTTACAGTACCTGCAATGAACTGTAGCACAACATTAGATCCTTTACAATCCCTTGTACTCACACCATTTACCATCATATGACTGTTTAGTCTGCTGTTTGATTAGAAAATTAGAGTTATCAGAGATGCAAATATAAATACAAAAATGTATATGTGTATTATTTACTCACAATCTCTCCCTTTGGCCCTCTAAATCCCTCTGGTCCTTTCTCTCCAGCATCACCCTGGAATTATCAAATGACACACACAGAGCTTTTTATTGATGGGACCAATGGCAGACATCTAACACAATGACATAAAGATCAGCACCGAAGTGAGCAGTGTTTAACTTGTGCAGTACGAGTTACACTCCTCGACAGTACAAACAAGGAGAGACTCACTGTCTTGCCGATGATGCCAGCAGTACCAGGTTTGCCTCGGAAACCTGGTAAACCCTAAAAAGAGAGAGAGATAAAGAGAGATAATGCATTATATAAGGATAACTGAGAGCACATCAAGATTCCACTGCAGCCCATTGAAGTGCTGGTCTGTAAATTCCAGAGATCTGTGACAAAGACCTTCAGAGGTGTGGGACTCACCCTGTCTCCTACTGCCCCCATTGGGCCCTGAAGTCCCCTCAAACCACGAGGACCCTGGGAAACAACAGCACAGGATGGTTAGGGACCAGCAGAATCAATCATAATCACCATCGGAACCTATCAGAACATTCAACAGTGCATAGCATTCACATCAGGGCTCAGGCAGAAAGGAATGGACAATGTAAACGGACAGCCAACAGATAGAAATGTCCATGTTTTGAACCACATTAGGTGACAAAACTCACCTGCAGGCCGACAGTGCCAGGAATCCCTGGAGGACCAGGTGGGCCAGCATTACCCTGGGAGAGCGGACACGCAGTTAACAACACATACTTAACATCTGGATAAAGACTTCAGACTAGTCAAATACTCTGATTTTCACTCTTTCAACTCTGATCTCACCTTCTCTCCATCTTTCCCGAGCTCTCCCTTATCTCCTTTGTGCCCTGTGTGACCCTAAATTAATTAGATAGAGAGAGAATGATGAAAGGAAAGACAGAAGAAGCAAGGCATACATATTAAGAGATGGATGGTGAGATATAGAGAAAGACAGAGGGGTAGATGATGGGAGAGGGAGAGATACAACAGTTAGTTTTGCTGTTGGTAGTGAGTGGTGGAAACGCCAACCGGACGCTTCACATTTATACATCAGGTGAAATATCTGGCTCATTGTTTTATCTGTGGCGACAATGTCCTGTACCCACCTTGAATCCAGGCATTCCTGGAGGGCCAGAGGGGCCAGGAGGACAGATTGCAGGACACTATAAAGGGGACAGACAACACTGCATTAGGTAGTTATGTAGTAAAAATAATGTCACACTGCTGTTCAATGTTGTGCATAGCAATCAGTACAGTACAGGGTTCATGTCCTTAAATGTGTTGGGTCTAAAAAAACATTATTCTGACACTTACCAACAGATCTCCACTGCCATCAGGGAGAGCCCCAGGAAGACCCTTAGAAAGGTAGAGAATGACATTTAGATTGATATATAAATGAATGTGTAACATCTCCACCTTTCTTTCTTTAAGCATTTCTTCACCCCACATCTGAGGCCATTCATCTCCATTCCTTGTGAAAACTGCAATTATGCTCTAGAAATCCACTAGGTGGTAGTACATGGATGCACATGGCAGCTAAAACAATGACAATGGAAATTTTCACTAATGTGAAAAATCAGCAGATAATGTGGATGTTCTGTTCTTACTGGTGGTCCATCAGGGCCGGGAGGCCCGGACAATCCTGGAAGACCCTCAGGGCCCTGGGAGAGAGAACACACAGGTCAATCAACAGGATTAATTTGCATATAAACTGCACATAAATCAGTGCATAGAGTCACATTGCCCCTACCCTTATCATGTTAAACTAAATCAAAGCTGACTCTTCCTTGCTGCACCGCTGGTCAGCGACTCCGATAAGAAACTCAACTGAAATCATGATCACTCCAATCAGTCCGAGTTCTCTCTCCCCACAGAGATGAGACCTTATGCTGGGGTAGCCCACTAACAGGACCCCCTCCACCCATGGACATTCTGATTCTCCCACTTGACTACTGTAAACGGTCATTGATGGTTGATTCTAGCAGAGGTTTATTTAAAAAAGGATTGGACTGAAGAGACATGCCTGTCTGTCAGAGGTCTCTAGCCTTGGACCTGGAGTGATCCTGCTTCTGGTACTGCAGACTTTGTTTGTCATTCAGTGGTTAAACAGTTCTCCAACTTGATTACTTAAACTCGCCAACTTGATTACTTAATCATGAATTAGCAGTGAGTACACTAGATATCCAGTAGTGGCAGTCAAAGAGCGTATTACACAACTGGTTAAGTGTATATTTCCCCCGTTTTCTGTCTGTTGTACATCTTTCTTAAAATCGGGATTAATTAATTGGTCTTCACTCACCGCTGGTCCCTGTGGCCCGATTCCGCCCTCAAGCCCATTGGCTCCAGGTGGCCCCTGGAAACAATAGAAATGGGTTAGGTGAGAGCACACACAAACACGCAAGCATTCACGCATGCACACACGCAAGCATTCATGCACGCAAACACATGCATAAATGTATAATAAGACACATATACATGCAAAAAGATCCACACACATACATACAAGAAAAGTGACAACATAAGAAAACTGTTTATAATCATCTGTACTCACTGGAGCTCCTGGTCTCCCTCTGCCCTATGGAAGACAGGGGAAGGCATATTAAGACATAAATACACATCAGTTTGTGTACACTCCCAGATCGGTGTGTGTCTTGTAGGTAGGGCACAGCATGTTTCTTGGCCATGTGACCTGACCAGGAAACACTCAGGGCCCTAGTTATGTATTTATCTGTAGACAGGAAACACTCTGGGCCCTAGTTATGGGTTTAGCTGTAGACAGATGAAGGGGTGTAATAGAGGTTATGAATGTGGACAGGTGAGGGGGTGTTCTGATATAGGTGACGTTGATGGCATGTAACAGTGGTGGAAGATGTAACAGTACTTACAGGAGGTCCACCTGGCCCGGAAGGTCCAGCATCGCCCTGTAAAAACACAGAGATAACCCCTCAGACGACTTCAACAGATAAAATGAAACATGACTAGGTGAGAACTAGGTTAAAAACCTAAAACATTAGTTCCATGTTCTTGCGCCAAAATTGTTTTTCGAGAACTTTGGGAGGGGATGACATGTGTCAGCATTGAGTCATGTATCAGTGAGCCAAAACTAGAGCAACTGCCTTGGTCCACATAGGTGAGAAACAATTACTACATTATTATAAACAACAGACCCTGTGCTGCAGTGACACTCATATGACCCACAGCAAGAGCCTAATAAAGATGCACCACCCCCACTCCATCCGATGCTTTCTTTATTTTATTTTGCTTTTCCTGTCCACACTTTCATTCCCCCCTCCCTGTTTCCCCTTGCACCCCCTCCTTTAACCTCCAACCCCTCTGTCCTCCCCAACCCCACTCAATCTCAGCTGTGTTTGGAGTGTCTGTGAGGTGTGAGGGAGAAAAAGACTTACAATCAGACTTAACACAGTGGTGTCACAGCAACCCACACTGCATTCCACCCTGTGTCCGCTGACTTTTTATTTGATGAGTGTAGACCGGTGTACAACTGCACATACTAACACACACACAGTAAGACACACTCACTCACACATGTATAGTCACATCACTCATGCACCTGTACATGTAACAGTGTAGGTTCCGTCCCTCTCTTCGCCCCAACCCGGGCTCGAACCAGGGACCCTTGCACACATCAACAACTGACACCCACCGAAGCATCGTTACCCATCGCGCCACAAAAGCCGCGGCCCTTGCAACGCAAGGGGAAACCCTACTTCAGGTCTCAGAGCGAGTGACGTCACTGATTGAAACGCTATTAGCGCGCACCACCGCTAACTAACTAGCCATTTCACATCGGTTACATACACATACGCACGCATATGCACACACATACAGCCACACGCCTGTATGTCTCCTGTGATGTAATGTATGGTGGTTAGTTTTCCCTTTTCCTCTCTCTACTGTTATTTTCAGTATATCTAATATTATCTGCTTGATTTGAACTAAGGTCCATGAAACTACACTAACCTTTGTGCAAAGTGAGACTCTTCACTGCTACAACAACGCACACATGAATTACTTGGATTTAACAGTAAAAATATACAGTATCCTTCCCTACTCTAAGCAGTAAAGACGCTGCATATGGGTATCAAAGAGCATCGGTGCATCTCATTATCTAGTGAATGTTTTGGGGAGGTGGTCGATATGTCTTGACAGAGAAAGGGAGTTCTTCTCTGAAAACAGTTTCAGTCTATAGTCCTCAGGGGGAGTGAGAGAACGTCCAAGCTTGTCAACCTTCATCCCATTAGTACATGGATGTTAGCCAGGAAATATCAGACAGGGTTTAAGCCAATTGCAGCAATGCACATTTAATCCAGGTAATTAGGCAGTCAGTTAACACTCACATCCTGATTAGTGGGACTAATTAGTTGAATTGCAGAGGGCTGCCTCCACCTTGACAGTGGAGCCATTTACACCCTTCAAGTTGTAATCACGGAACCTTTTTAACATCCTCTTACCTACTATTTAATGCTTAACTCCCAACACTTAACCATAACCAGTCCTGTGGTGCTAGATAACATTAGTGTAGTACTTTCATGCCTTCCTCTGAGGATAACGGTATTTATTTTTCCCAATAGCAACCAAGCTGCAGATCCCTCTATTTCCTAGCGTCTGGGCCGGTTTGGTGGGAAGCTGTGCGCATTCCGGGTGGGATTAGGGAAGCAGCAGCAGATAAATCTGACTCAGAATCACCCGATCTCTCATTAAAAACATTCCCACAAAGGGCCAGAGCCTGTTCGACAAATCAGTCCTGACAGGAAGAAAACAGAGGCCTGAGTAGGTACCAGCTTTAGCCCACCAAGGTCTCTCCAAGAAGCACACTGTAACTAACCCCCTTTCTCTCTATTCTGGAGGGGCATACAGCAATGATACATAGAGGAAAGAATGGTACCTTCCTCAGCCTAAGGTCATGCTAAGGTCACAACACCAGCTCTCTGTATGTGTTTTCATAAACTGAGCAAACTGAAGAACCTCGAATGGTTATTGACTTTGTCACTCTGTACATACTGTATCTCTGTGTATGGTTTTTTGTTTGTGGGTGATTGAAATATACACTTAACTGCCCAGAGGGGCAGTCTTCAGTTGAAGAGGTCATTAAACTCAATGGGGCACATCCAGAGGCAAACAGCCAGGAACCCTGAGAGGCACTTCACTTACCACCTCCCCCGGAGGACCATCTTTCCCAGCAGGCCCATCGGTACCTGTCAATCCCTGAGGAAGAATCACAACATCATGGAAACATTAGACATATTGTGCTATTTCTTACATGTAAATTGCTAAATTCAAATGTTTAGATAGATGGCAGACATATAATGTTCTTATCAAGTTCTCTAATAAGAGGTAGCTATAAGCCAATTGTTCACACTTGTTCTAGAGGACAGGTTACTTGCTCTGTATGCATGAATGCAGGTAAATATCGGTTCAGTCCAAATCAGTCGACTCCAGGTAGTTAATTATAAGATGAGATACACTGAATACTGGGAAGCAGTCTAAGCAACTGTCAAGGACTACAGCTTGAGATCAATAGCCTCAAACTACTGTTTATCTAATAGGTTCTACAGCAACTGAGTTCTACAGCAATTCAGCCAATCTTTTACGCATCTATAACAGGACCAGTGTTTATGTGTGTGTGTGTGAGTTTCTACGGGTCACTTACATCCACCCCAGGGAGGCCAGGCAGGCCTGGGTTCCCTGGTCCTCCTGCTCCCCCTGCTTTCCCCTTGGGTCCCTGAAACATTGGGACAGCTCAGTGTTATAATAATCACACACCCTACACAATTGGGTTGTTGATCCGTTGTTGTAAAAGGCTCTGTTCTGTTGTTATACTTACAGCTTTTCCTGAAAGTCCAGCCGGGCCATCTTTGCCCTGTCAATCAAAAGAAACATAAAAATCCAAAAGGACACGTTTAAGAGGCATCTGCCTTTGATTTCAGTCTGGAAAATTGGACAGATTTTGTACATACCATGTTCTTAAATCCAGTTACAAATGTTACTCAATTACTGTGTGTGTGTGTGTGTGTGTGTGTGTGTGTGTGTGTGTACACGCACATGCCTGTTTGTTTAAAGACTAACACCATTTCAGCAGAAATTTGTGAAATTTGGACATCCTTCTAGACCTTTTTTTTCTCATAAAAGTTCAATAGAAACACGACTCAAATGAAACCCACCCTAGAGCTATACATGGAATGGCTACCAGTGATAGACAGACTGGGTGTATGAAGTGCTTTAACACACAGTTGGTTGTAGTTACCCTCTGCCCTAAATCTCCCAATGGGCAATGGGGAGAAATAAACAGTGCTAAAATGGAGCTGACGGAGCAGAGTGGTCACATGATGAAAGCCTCCAGTTGGTTTGGACAGGGGGTAGGGAAGGGGAGGGGGAGAGGGAGGAGGTGTGAGGGGTAACTTTAGATGCTCTCGTAGAGTATGAATGAATGGGTCCTCTGTATGGCTGGCAACACAAGTATTCAATCCCCAAAATCTAATAGACATAAAATATAATAGACACAAAATTGATAGACATAAAGATACAGTATGTATATCAAATTTATGGATTTTCTGTTATGATCAGTAAAGTTGCAAGCTCTGTTAACATATTAAGTTTTTGTAAAAGTTATTTTTGTTTTTAAGCACATAATCCAATTTCCCCTCTAACATATTGTATAAATATGGATGTCTGGTTTGAGTTGCGATTTATGTCTTTTCCCATATCTGTCATGATTGGCTCTGAAGGGTCATCGGCTGCCGTCTGGCCAATAGGAGGCCTGTGTGCAGAGTGTTTAATGATTACCAAATAAATACCTGTGGCACAGGGATTTGACTCTCAGTGGGAGGAGTCAATATGTTATAAACTGGATTACTAGAGAGCATTTGACCACAATTTTACTGCAAGAGCCATATTGAAACACAGCTATCAATGGGAAATTTAAACAACATGATCAACCTTGATTAGAAAAAGAATATCAGTCATACTTGGATTTTCAGTCCATTTGATTTAGATAGAGAAAAATATGAGTTTTTCCCCTAAGAAATTGCAGAAACTTAAAAACGACTTTGATTATTATTAGGATCAAAGACAACACCTTCCCTATAAAAAACGGCATAAAGCTTAATGTACTGTAGATCCACATAGGTAAATGTTAAAATTCGTTGTGACAAGAAAGTGCTAAAGTGACAAGTTTATTGATTGCCTCAGCCATGACGACAACTTAAATCAGTAATTGGATGGCAAACCCCTGCTCTACTACAACACTCTACTATCTTACAGTGGTAGTGGTCTCAAAACCAATAAGAGAACCCCACATGCATCGGTGTCTGGCTAACTCACATCAGTGCCATCCTTTCCATCGGGTCCCGGGGGTCCTGGCGGCCCGACTGCTCCTCGTGGGCCGGGTCTCTGCAACACAAAACCATGACCTCAAAAATCAATACAAAAAAATTCCCGGAACACAGTGATTATCATGCTTTAAATCTCTACAAATGGCCTAAAATCAAACTGCTTACATCTAGGCTACTGTTAAAATGGACATGGAAGGAATGTGCGCATTAAGGATGAAAACAGACAGGATACAATTACACCACCACCAACAACAAAAAAAGCCTAAAATGCTTTGAAAGTGGTCGAATAAGTGTGAATTGATCGTGCATCATTATTCAGAACACAAATAAGTCACATTTTGCAGGTTGCAGTAGGCAAGGTTATAATGCATTTATCTTAATCTCCTAAACAATAAACTACAACAAAGTAAACATACATTTCCCCGATTCCGTTGTAAGAATTTGTGAAAAATATAAAAATGTACTACAAAATATGATGCCAAAGCTATGCGTATCAAATAACCGTTAAACAACCATGCGCACTGGCGCAGAAATTACGCACAGACAGTGCGAATAAATCATGGGGTCACAAACTCATAATTTAAGTGTAATAAAAGGAAGAACATATCACAAATAATTCATACAAAGAGTGTACTTAATATAAGACTGGAAAAATAAGCTTTCGTTTTTCCTAGAGCTTCCCAGGAGCACGGCTGAATGAACAAAGGTGTCATTGTGCACAGGCCACTGGTCTCCAGGTTCTGCATTCCTCAACCTCAAGGAAAACATAACCCCGACTCCAGAAACGTGCAAGCAAATGAAAAATAATTACTGCATAGACAGTCCTTCACGGACACCTGTGTATGATTAAATAAACAATTGGATAGTGAGTTTGCTTAATCTGTACAATTTGACCTCATTGCGTCAATCGACACCTTATATAGGCTACAACCTTATAAAACAAATACAAACGTAGGAACATAAACGAAATCGTCTATATATCACCGCTGTCTAAAACTGGGTCAAATGTTCATGTCAAAATCGATGGTAAATAGCCTAACAAACGTGCAGGTAGCCGCCTTGCAGGTAGCCTAATTACTATGGAGGGATTAGACGGTCACATTTACACCCACAGGGTAGCCTAAGGCAGAAATTAGGAACTGAATGAGAAGAACCTCATGCTAGTTATCAAAAGCCACTAAATACATCAGGCAGTTTACAAAGTAGCTACTTCCCGCAACTTCGAACACAGGGTAGCGGATGAAAACAGCAGGCATGGATTGATAACTGGCGCCCCAAAGCCACCACTTACCTGGGCTGTAGATGATGTCAAAAGCTGGCACAGCAAGAGCAGCCCGAGAGCTGAAAACATAGCCATGCCTCCCCGCTTGCCCTCAAATCCGAGTTTACGCGGAAAAAGTCAAACCCCGTTCCCAGTCCTTATCGCTCGCTCTCCCCCAGGTTTCGTGACAGACCGCTCTTTCACTTTACACCGCGCGGCTCCTGAATGGCTTTGACGTTGATTCCAGATAAACCCGAGCCTCCAGCCGAAGGGGCTGAGCTCAGTCGTACTGTAGAGAGGGATGAGGGAGGGGTGGGGACGATTGATGGAGGGGAGAGCGGGGTAGAGGGGCACGGCTTCTGAGCCAGAAAAAGCGCTAAAACGTTCTTGCAAATCCATGAGGGCCAATGACTGTATATGGGGGCACTACTGCCCAATCCGAAACCGACCTCTACAATCTTATCTCCAAGTTGTGCAGATCTAAAATGTTTGGGTAGGTGAAAGCAAAATGGTGGAAACGTCACCCGCCTAGAGAAGCTACACCATATCCAAACCATTGAGAGCAACATAAAGTACCTACCCATAGGGCAGAAGCTACACTAGGTTTTGGAATGTATTGGACCTGAAATCAGAGACTCCTGGGAGGACTGACCCTTCCTTGGTCCACAACTAAGCTTCCCTTCCACCAACTTCAGTTTGTAAAACATACAGACTGGCTCATTATCATACCAGGTAGCACATTGGATAAGCAAGCCTACTCTGAATACATTCACCTGGTGACATTTTGACAGTATCCATGCCACTGCACTACACTGCTCCTCCACTGCACTACACTGCTCCTCAGCTGTTAGCATAGTACAGTATTCAGACAAAACCAAGGTTGGAATATGAAGAACATTATAATTGTAGAAACAAAATGAAAACAAATTCAAATAAGTTGCACAATCTTTATTTTGTTATTTAACAGGAAAAGGGTAGTTGAGGTTGCATGGCCAAAGGAATCTGAAATTCCATCCCTCACCCCACCCAAGTGGAGTATATTTCATTAACAATCCTTTCTATACACGTACAATTAATAGGTTAATTCATTTGCCTAATATTTTTAAATGGAATTCATGACAATCTTCACCAGGGTTAAAAACAAAGATGACCCAAACAATCTCAGAGATGGAAGAAATGCCATCCAATTGATGACAGATTTTCATGCGAATATGAAAAAACCTGCATAAAGAAACGTTCAAAATACAGTATGACGCATTTTGCATCAAATGCTGCAAAACCCAGCATCATATGATGCAAAATGCATCATACAGCTGTATTTTGAAAGTTCTACATCTTGAAAACTTGATTGCTGACATGCAAAACATTTTGGGACTATATCAACAATGTAGTTTTCCTTTTAGTGAAAGTACATTTTGTGTGCAATGTCATCACTCACTGATTTTAATGCGCAACACCAAACTGGAGTCAAGTGTCGATCATCGTGTCACCAGAATAAGACCCTCGATATCTATTGGAAAATAGCGTCAAGCTCATCAACGTGCACTTTCACCACCCTGTGAAGTTCGTCGTAAATTATTTCACAAACTGCATGGTTTCCTGAGTCATTGTGGGAGGACCACACAGTATATGATGGTGTGACTCCTAGTTTACTTCGATATGATGGTTTCCACCGCCATATCTCACATAATTAATTTTAGACACAAAAAAGATGCCACCATGTCGAACAAACTTGCACCGAAAGTTCCTGTTTCCATCAAAGCGGTCTGGATTTTTCGTTTTACTAGCATGCAAACTGGATGGAAACATGGTTTATGTCCCAAACATAACCTCGGAGATGGAAGAAATGTTGTTTACTATCTTCCACAGGGCTTTCCTGAGTAAAAAGGCATCTGGCAAATCATATAATACATTTGAAAAATAAACAATTAAACAATCAATAAATACAAATATGCTCCAGAATATAAGGGAAGTACACCCACATCCTATTGATGACATATCATCCAACAAAGCAAAAGTTATTTTACCAAATAGCTACGTCTCATTATTCCAATACTGCCAAAAAGACAATACAATCAACCAGTCAAATGTTATTTTCTTTTTTTGGCAGTCATCTATAGATCATACCTCTCATACTCAAAATAATAATTGTGCAACATTCTTGAAATAAACTAATGACATTACAATCCTCTTCCCATTTCACAGTATGGGCTTTCAGTAAAAAATAAATAAAGCAATGTCGTCTGAATAAGGACACATGATGCATCATACTAGTGTCGTGTCTTTGGGGTACCATTAAACTGAAGACATGTTTATCAATTAACTCCCTGTAATTATTATCACGCGATCAAACTGATTAATCGTTTAATTGTAATTAACTAGGAGATCGGGGCACCAAGGAAAATATTCAGATTACAAAGCTATAATTTTCCTAATATAACTTTCCTATATTATAACATTATATATTATATTCTGTTATAGTATAGGCCGATTATCTTCTGGTTTAAATGGTGTATTTTACCTCACGTCCAGTCTCATTCCAAACGTCGTAAATTGTTGTATCTGCACGAACCCAGTCTTTACTAAAATCATCCATACATCAATTGTCTTAAAATCATTTATTTACTACACTAAGTAATTAACAGAAAACATACAAACAGTAATTATCGTCACAAAGAATCGGTAGAGGAATGTGCCCTTGTGGGCTAAACAGGCAGGTCGGCCTGTTGAACAATGGATCATAAAAGGTCAGCTGTGGCACACAGAGTTCATTAATATTAACAATTGATATGCTAATCCTTTGCACATGAACGCTCACTCATTCGGGAACAATTGCAATCAATATATATTTACGCTCAGTGTGTCATCGGGATCCTTGTTGGAGAGTTCTGTTCTGTTGGAGAGTTTTGTCCGCGTTCTCTCTCTCTCTCGGTTAGGATGGATCTTTCAGAGCGACATTCATTAATGTCGTCATAGAATGGATGTTTCGTCGGTCTTCGCGTTTAATGATATAATTTCTAGCTGCAGACTATTAATTAATATCAAAGACTTGTTCTTATTCTGTCGGTCTCGATAGTCTAAAAGTTAACCACGTGGTGTAGTTCACTTTCAGTATAGGAATTGGATGGTCAAACCTACTGGCCAACTCGCCATGGAGTGGAGGCCTGGTCTGAAGAAAGTAGCTCAGGGTACAGTTTTATAGTGAACATGCCACATGACGCCTGGTCCTGTCTGTGTCCCTGGGGGGTGTGCCGATGACTGAGTTAAGCTTGGTACAGAAATATAATTCTATCACATTAACATCAGTACATAGCATCTCAATGTATTACAAATAGCTTTATCCTTATTAATACATTTTATACAACCATGTGGATGCAAGTCTCATCGCTGAGGATATTATATAAACAGTTTTATATCACAAAATTGTACCAAGCGGACCAGTTCGTAGCTGGATTCTTCACCAATCTTCCATACCTTCTCCAGAACACAAATGTCACTCGGTTCCCCAATTCTGTGAGTTGGAAGAATTTCCTGTGTCTCTCTATGGGCCATGTGGCCAGAGATTCTTCTCTTAGAGTTTTTACAACCCTTTCACACAGGGCCTGGGTGGGGGAAGGTAGGTTGGGGGATGGTGCATAGGGGGCAGGGGGTCAACTGTCCTCCCTGTACTCAAAGAGGCCAACGTCATGACACTAGATACAAAGTTTATTTCCAAATGTATTTTTCCCCCCTGTGCAAAACAACTGTAAAGTTGTAACAAGCAAGCAACATTTCACTGTATGATATGGAATTAATCATTTCAATGTTAGACTTTCCTTATCAATCTCCTCAGTACAAAGCTCCTAACTACTTGCAGTATCAACCATGGACAACTGATTTTGCAGTCATTACCATACTCCCCTTTCCCATCACAACACAATTTCAGACATGTGAACAAATAAATTCAGTAATCCATACCAACAAAAATAACATACCCACTCGAATGTGAACACTGAGAACAGTAGATGTGAATATAATACGGCCTGAAAAATGTACTGTTAAAATCAGTGGAAACCACCCAGACCCTACCTCCTAGGAATTTCTGTAGAAGTCAGAACGTATGCCATTCTGAGAGGATTGGAAAAGTGTAAGTAATATGCAGAAAATTCCATTTGGCCTACAGTATTAGACAGCAATATGGAGCTTTTACCATATGGCTTATACCTATGTTATCTGATGGAGTCAATTTTGGGATTGGCCATAAATGTACACAAGTGAACATATGTCGCTTTAGTCTGCCTCGGATTCCTTCCTTCCTTCCTTCCTTCCTTCCTTCCTTCCTTCCTTCCTTCCTTCCTTCCTGAAGATCCCATGTCTTGGTCGGAACTTGGCTGGTAGGTGGATTCCACATCCATCACTTCCACTTCATTTTTCACATCTTTTACATTTGTCTGTCCCTTTAAAGCTTTCTCTGTGTTCTCCCCATCCACTGGCACTGCTTTGTTATCAGTCATATCACTAAAGTCAGTCCTTGGGTGTTTTTCACCTCGTTCTGAGGAGTCCGACGGCAAGTGCTTATTGGGCGAATCCTTTTTGGTCAAATTCTTCTTGGGCGAATCCTTTTCGGGCGAATCCTTTTTGGGATCATCGGTCTTGACTTTGTGGGATGATGTCACGGACAGGCTCACCTGATTGGAGTGGTGGTGGTTGTTGTTGGGGACAACCGTGCCTTCCTCCAGCCTGTTGCTAGGCACGCCCTTGTGACCTTCCCTTTTCTTCTTGGTCGGTTGCTCCAACTTCTCAGACTCCATTTCAGATGCAGCTGGCTTGACATTGACAGAGTTCTGGACGCTGTCCTTGGCTTGACTGTTCTCTTTGAGTCCGTCCTCCATACTGTGGTCTCCTTTAACAGACTCAGGGCTGCCTGAATGGTCCATGTCAACATTGTCAGTATCATTACAGTTCCTGTTTCACAGCGGTTCAGAGTCCTCTGAGGAGACCGCTAGCCCAGGAGGATCAACAGAAGACCCCTCGGCCTGCTTATCTCGGTCACTACTCACTGCTTCATCAGTCAACTTGGCCATCTCCGTCACCTCCTCCGTGACATCCTTCTCTTCCTTCTGGGCTCCCCTGCCTCTCCTCCTCTAGCCTTGGCTCGCGGGCAGCCCTCCTCCACTCCCTCTCCGTTCCCCTTCTCTGATTCTTCAGCTGTTTCTGGATCTTTCGGGGGCACCACACAAACTTGTCCTTGGGCTCGAAGTGCTGGAAGGCGTAGCGCAGCAGCTCTTTGCGCTTCTGCTTGTCGCACACTGCAAACAGGAAGTAGTCAAACACACTGCGCTTGATGCTACTCAGGTTCTTTTTGACCAGCATCTCCTCCAGGAAAAAGCGCACCAGCGGGCTCTGGTAATGCGCAAAGCCTAGCTCCCCCAGGCTCTTCAGGATGCGCGTGATGCGGAGGTTATTGTGCATGTTCCTGAGGGGGGAGGGGGCAAAACAGGAGAAAACACAACCAATATTTAGATGGAGGACCCCTATTCACACAGTGAACAACACCTGCTACTAAGACAAAGAAATGACTGTTTCTCATTTAGAAATTGGACCAAGAATGGTCATAAGTGGTTCAACATAGCCCCAAGAAACCACACCCTGTAAAGTTGACCAAGACATGACTTCAGCAACTCACCGTTCAAGGTTGGCGAAGCGTTCCTTCCAGTTGTCGGCACGTTTGACCTCGCCTGTGTCTTTGTTGACCAGCTGGATGCCATAGAACCGCAGCATGAGCTCGTAGGACTCTACCAGCCTCTTCTTGGCCTCCTCACTCTCCCGGAAGGCCTGATTACACAGTGGGACAAGAGCACAGAGATCAGATTATAATCAACGCATTGATGGAGGAGAAGCTCCATTCATATCAAGTTTCGTCTGCTTACTGGACCCAAGGTAGTCCTTCAACAAGTCACCCTGTGCTTACGATTTCATTAAACAACTCATTTTGAGAAAAGAGCATCGATGTGCCCCTAATACACCACAAAGATTAAACAAAACGTTATGGTGAAGAACTCACCTGGATCTCCTTCTCGGTGAGCTCAGAGGCCATGTAGTTCACTCCTGGCTCCTGCAGTGGAAACAACCTGAGAGCAACAGTGAAATTACAACTTGAGATGGCTACATATCAAAACTGTATTTGTCACGTGCTGAATACAACAGGTGTAGAGCTTACCGTGAAATGCTTACTTACGAGCCCTTAACCAAAAATGCAGCTAAGAAAATATTTACTAAATAAACAAAGAGTAACACAAAATAACAATATATATATACACACACACACACTACCTTTCAAAAGTTTGGGGTCACCTAGAAATGTCCTTGTTTTTCAAAGGCCAGTTGTATTGCTTTTTAAAATCCGAACAACAGTTTTCAGCTGTGCTAACATAATTGCAAAAGGGTTTTCTAATGATCAATTAGCCTTTTAAAATGATAAACATGGATTAGCTAACACAACGTGCCATTGGAACACAGGAGTGATGGTTGCTGCTAATGGGCCTCTGTATGCCTATGTTCATATTCCATAAAAAAATCTGCCGTTTCCAGCTACAATAGTCATTTACAACATTAACAATGTCTACACTGTATTTCTGATGAATTCGATGTTATTTTAAATGGACAAAAAAAAAGCTTTTTCAAAAACAAGGACATTTCTAAGTGACCCCAAACTTTTGAACGGTAGTGTGTGTGTGTGTGTGTGTGTGTGTGTATGTATGTATATATATATATATATATATATATATATATATATATATATATATATATAAGATGGTTTGGGATGAGTTGGATGGCAGAGTGAAGGAAAAGCAGCTAACAAGTGCTCAGCATGTGGGAACTCTTTCAAGACTGTTAGAAAATAATTCCTCATGAAGCTGGTTGAGAGAATGCCAAGAGTGTGCAAAGTTGTCATCAATGCAAAGTGTGGCTACTTTGAAAAATCTAAAAATTATTTTGATATGTTTAACACTTTTTTGGTTACTACATGATTCCATATGCATTATTGCATAGTTTTGATGTCTTCACCATTATTCAACAATGTAGAAAATAGTAAAAATAAAGAAAAAAACAGTCTTGAAGGCGTTGCCACATATGCTGAGCACTTGTTGGCCGTTTTTCCTTCACTCTACCATCCAACTCATCCCAAACTATCTCAATTGGGTTGAGGTCAGGTGATTGTGGAGAACAGGTCATCTGATGCATCACTCTCCTTCTTGGTCAAATAGCCCTTATACAGCTTGGAGGTGTGTTGTGTCACTGTCCTCTTGAAAAACAAATGATACTGGGACTAAGTGCAAACCAGATGGGATGAATTATCACTACAGAATGCGGTGTTAGCCATGCTGGTTAAGTGTGCCTTGAATTCTAAATAAATCAGACAGTGTCACCAGCAAAGCACCCCCACACCATAACACCTCCTCCTCCATGCTTTACGGTGGGAAATACACAAACGGAGATCTGTTCACCCACACCACGTCACAAAGACACGGCGGTTGGAAACAAAAACATCCAATTTGGACTCCAGACCAAAGGACACATTTCCACCAGTCTATTTTTTAAATGAACCTTTATTTAACTAAGCAAGTCAGTTAAGAACACATTTTTATTTACAATGACAGCATACTGGGGAACAGTGGGTTGACTGACTTGTTCAGGGGCAGAATGACAGATTTTTACCTTGTCAGCTCAGGTATTTGATCCAGCAACTTTTCGGTTACTGGCCCAATGCTCTAACCACTAGGCTACCTGCCACTCTAATGTCCATTGCTTGTGTTTCTTGGCCCAAGCAAGTCTCTTCTTATTAGTGTCCTTGAGTAGTGCTTTCTTTGCAGCAATTCGACCACGAAGGCCTGATTCAAGCAGTCTCCTCTGAACAGTTGATGTTGAGATGTGTCTGTTACTTGAACTCTGAAGCATTTATTTGGGCTGCAATTTCTGAGATGCAGTTAACTCTAATGAACTTATCTTCTGCAGCAGAGTTAACTCTTCCTTTCCTGTGGCGGTCCTCACGAGTGCCCGTTTCATCATAACGCTTGGTTTTTGCGACTGCACAAAGTCCTTGAAATGTTCCACATTGACTGACCTTCATGTCTTAAAGCAATGATGGACTGTCATTTCTCTTTGCTTATTTGAGCAGTTCTTGCCATAATATGGACTTGGTCTTTTACCAAAAATAGGCCTATCTTCTGTATTCCATCCCTACCTTGTCGTCATAGTCTTGTGAGTGTAACCATATGAAGATCATCAAAGGTAAGTGATTCATTTTATCGCTATTTCTGACATTTGTTACTCCTCTACTTGGCTGGTTACTGTTTGTAATGATTTGTCTGCTGGGCGCTGTTCTCAGATAATCGCATGGTATGCTTTCCCCGTAAAGCCTTTTTGAAATCTGACCCCGTGGTTGGATTAACAAGAAGTTCATCTTTAAACCGATGTATAACACTTGTATGTTTTATGAATTTTTATAATGAGAATTTCTGTTTTTGAATTTGGCACCTATGCAATTTCACTGGATGTTGGCCAGGTGGGACGCTACCGACCCACACCCCCTAGAGAGATTAACTTCTTATGGCTTGGGGGCAGTATTTCGACATCTGGATGAGAAGCATGCCCAAAGTAAACTGCCTGTTACTCAGGCCCAGAATCTTGGATATGCATATAATTGGTAGATTTGGATAGAAAACTCTAAAGTTTCCAAAACTGTTAAAATAATGTCTGAGTATAACAGAACTGATATGGCAGGCAAAAACCTGAGGAAAATCCATCCAGGAAGTGGGATGTTTTTTTTATGTGGGTATTTTCAATTGAATGCCTATAGAGAGTATCTAATGGGTTAGGATCCAGATTGCAGTTCCTATGGCTTCCACTAGATGTCAACAGTCTTTAGACATTGTTTCAGGCTTCATTACTGAAAAATTAAGAAGAATGAGACCCTTTTTGTCAGTGGACTGAGGAAGAATGCAGAGCTGGTTTGTGCACGTGAACGAGTGAGCGCCCTTCTCTGTTTTTCCTTTCTATTGAATACGCTATTATCCGGTTGAAATATTATCTATTATTTAGACAATTGACAACCTGAGGATTAATTATAAACATCGTTTGACATGTTTCGACGAACTTTACCAGTACTATTAGGATGTATTCGTTTGCATGTTTTGACCGCCTTTGAGCCAGTGGATTACTGAACAAAACTGAGTTTTTGGGATATAAAGAGGGACTTTATCGAACAAAACAAACATTTATTGTGTAGCTGGGACTCTTGTGACTGCAGCCATATGAAGATCTTCAAAGGTAAGTGATACATTTTATCACTATTTCTGTCTTTTGTAATTCCTTTACTTGGTTGTAAAATGTTTGTATGCTTTTGTAAGCGGGGCGCTGTCCTTAGATAATTGCATGTTATGCTTTCACCATAAAGCCTTTTTGAAATCTGACAAAGCGGCTGGATTAACAAGAAGTTAAGCTTTAGGCCGATGTATAACACTTGTATTTCTTATGAATGTTTATTATGACTATTTCTGTATTTTGAATTTGGCGCTCTGCAATTTCACCGGATGTTGTCGAGGTGGGTCGCTAGCGGAACGCCTGCGCCAGAAAGGTTAAAAGCTAACTGCGTCGCTTATATGCCCAGTTTATTTATCCTACAGTTCTGACTTGGTGTACAGGGAGAATACTGTAAGAACGACCCATGTTCTGAATTCTGTTGCAGTACATTTCAAAAGTGCTGAACAAATAGTTATATTGATTATGTCCGTCCTAGCTCGCTCGTTAATGTCTTAATCCAAATTACGGATTGCCTCTTATCTGCTCGTCATTGCCATATGCCATAGTTTGTACATATCAATTGTCAGCAGAAACCACATTTGTTTAAGCAAGTCAGCCATATCAGCTACAGTGCCTTCGGAAAGAAAGTATTCTGAACTCAACTTTTTTACATTTGGTTCTAAAATTGATCAAATAAAATAAAATCCTACACAATCTACACACAATACCCCATAAAGACAATGTGAAAACTGGTTTTTAGAAATGTTTGTAAATGTATTAAAAATAAACAGAAATACCTTATTTACATAAGTATTCAGACCCTTGGCTATGAGACTCGAAACTGAGCTCAGGTGCATCTTGTTTCCATTGATTATCCTTGAAATGTTTATACAACTTGGAGTCCACCTGTGGTAAATTCAATTGATAGGGTTATGATTTGGAAAGGCACACACCTGTCTATATAAGTTCCCACAGTTGACAGTGCATGTCAGAGCTAAAACCAAGCCATGAGGTCTAAGGAATTGTCCTTAGAGCTCCGAGACAGGATTGTGTCGAGGTACAGATCTGGGGATGGGTACCAAAACATTTCTGCAGCATTGAAGGTCCAAGAACACAGTAGCCTTCATCATTATTAAATGGAAGAAGTTTGGAACCACCAAGACTCTTCCTACAGCTGGCCATCTGCCCAAACTGAGCAATCGGGGGAGAAGGGCCTTGGTCAGGGAGGTGATCAAGAAACCGATGGTCACTAACAGAGCTCTGGAGTTCCCCTGTGGAGATGGGAGAACCTTCCAAAAGGACAACCATCTCCGCAGCACTCCACCAAATCAGGCCTTTATGGTAGAGCGGCGAGACAGAAGCCACTCCTCAGTAAAAGGCACATGACAGCCTGCATGTGCTGCATGACCAACAAGATTCTTTGGGTCTGATGAAACCAAGATAGGACTTTTAAGATAGGACGTTTTAAAATGTGGCCTTTTTAGATGTACAGATACATTAGAAATAAATACAACTAGCCCATAACAGAAGCAAAGCATTTAGGACCACACTTACCACTGAATGTAGGAGTGAACTCTCTCCAGCCTCTTATAGTCAGTCCTCCATTCTTTATGAAATGATTTGATTAAAATGTCTAAACAAAAATACAAAAAGGTCATTACATACAGTACTTTACAAAAGTCCCTTGGATTTCTTCACATTTTATTGTGTTACAATGTGTGATTGAAATTGATTTAGTTGTAATCTTTTGTCAACAATCTACACAAAATATTCTGTGACGTCAAAGTGTAAGATTATTTTTTTTTAAGATTCATATAAATTAAATATCTAAAATAGTCTTTGCGTAAGTATTCAGCTCCCTGAGTCAATACATGTTAGAAACACCTTTGGGAGCAAATACAGCGGAGTGTTCTTGGGTAAGTCTAAGGGCCCGATCCTGAGTTAGGAATTAATGCTTTTCAAACGCACTTCTCAGTATTTGGTATTCAGACTTACCTTTTCAGTTGTGTAACGCAATCTGCAGGTGTGGCTAACTTGCTCGCCATGAAAACATTTAATTCAACTGCTGAAAACACTCCCACTTGCTGGCCAACACATTTTCTTGGAGTTTTCATTCAATGGAGTTTTCAGTACAATTATCTTAAAGTGGAACTGAAATCGTATTAAAATCTGCTCATATACAGTGAGGGGAAAAAAGTATTTGATCCCCTGCTGATTTTGTACGTTTGCCCACTGACAAAGAAATGATCAGTCTATAATTTTAATGGTAGGTTTATTTGAACAGTGAGAGACAGAATAAGAACAAAAAAATCCAGAGAAACACAATGTCAAAAATATTATAAAATTATTTGCATTTTAAATCAGGGAATACTTATTTTCCTCATTAAAATGCAAATCAACTTATAACATTTTTGACATGCATTTTCCTGGATTTTTTTGTTGTTATTCTGTCTCTCACTGTTCAAATAAACCTACCATTAAAATTATAGGCTGATCATTTCTTTGTCAGTGGGCAAACGTACAAAATCAGCAGGGGATCAAATAATTTTTTCCCTCACTGTACACCCACATGAAGAATGACACTTAAAAAAAAATATGACAAGCGAGCAATTAGATATGGTAATTTTCACGTTTTCATAAATGATTGGAATGTTTGGGAATTACATATACTAAGGTCTTTGTGAAAACTATAGTAATGTAGAGTGGAAAAGCGGCTGTGCATTTGGACAATCCAGGACCGGAGTCTACGCAGACCAGTGCGCCATAGCCAACGGTACAGGAAGACTATACGCAAACAAGCCATTTGCCACAAGGGCCTGCCATCATTCACTTTGAACTGGACAGTGTGTTAACAAGCAGTTGCAACAGCGTGACTTTAGATTAGAACGCATTCAACAAAAGCCACAAAATACACTTGAATGGATTCCTGCAAATAGGTAGCTAAATACCACAGGAATCCTCTTACATTTGGGAACTTTGATCAAACCATAAAAAAAGGTAGGCTCTGAGCTAAAATCTAAACGAAGGTACATTAGATAAACCTTCTAACCTTCAGCTAGCTGGTCGTTAAAATTGCACTGATAAACAATGGGGAATAGCCTGCTCGTGCTTCTGCAGCTTGCCTGCCAGTGCATGCGTTGTCCCAACCAAGCACCCAAGCTAACTGGCTAAAGTTGGCTACCTTGCTAGCTAACTACTTCCAGACACAAATGAGAGAACACCTCAGACTATTTTACTCACACTAGCAGAGCTGGTTAGGCTGTTTAACATGTTAGAGTGTTCATTACTTTTTTGTTTAATGACACCGGTCATAGTCAGAGCAGAGCGTCTTGTACGTTCATAAATTCAGTTATTCTGCACTCAGGCACACCCAGACGACAAGAGCGCTCTGAAATCGAAGTAGATATGCTAACTGGTTAACCGCCGTTCAGCATAGATAGCTAGTGAAGCGATTCACATTTCTTGCTAGCTAACCAAATGACACGTGCATCTGTTTTTAGCTTGCTACAAAAATACGCTAGCATATTAACCACATTATGACTGACTTGTGATCATTGCCATTGCTAGTTTGATTGTATTGACATTCCCAGCCTTAGTTACATTTGTCCGTTTTCCAAAATATTGAGTCATTGAAACTGAAACAGTGCATCCCGAATGGAGGCAGCAAACAATGTACCAGGCTAGCTGTGATTTACAACCTGATAGCAACATTTTTTGCACTACCAAGAAATCTATTGGTGAATTATATTAATCATGCATTGAACTGCATCCATTCTGCCAACAATGTCGTATTGTACGTAATGGAATGTTGAGTGAAATATAAACCATTTTTAAAACCCTCTTCTAAAAAGTAGTTTTTTTTAGCATAAACTGGGAATTTTATATTTGACTGATATGATTGTTTATCTGCAAAGTAATTGAAACGATGTCAGTTGCACTTTTAAAATATGGTTTACCTTTAATTAGAATTTTGTCAACAGATTCAATAGAATACATCAAGAGTACGGGTTCAGAATATAGGGATCAATGAAAAAAAATGTATTATGCATATTCATCTCCGTTTCAACACCAACTGGTGAATACTCTGATCTTGTAAATTATTTAGGCAAATTTTAGGGTTAGGAAAGTATGTGTGAATAAAAAGACGGTTTGGAAAGCCTTTGCACAAAATACATTGATGAATAAAAATAGTGTTTGATTCATCCTGCAAGTTGACATATTTGAGTTCAATCCATAAAATATTGAAAAGGTGGAAAAAGTGTACAATTAGGGGTTGAACAATAATCCTATAAATCTACCCAAATCATGGAACAAGATGACAACGGTCCAGTCATCCTGAACTGTGCGCTTGGCTTCTGGTTAAACCTGCTACATGTGGTCAGAGTTCCATAATGATTCAAACAGGCTACATGTCCCAAATTATTGCACACTCTTAGCTTAATATGATCCCTAATGCTAGTGACCCTCGGGAACAATGAACAAGGATGTGACAGAGGAAAGAAACGTAAACAGAATGGAATGATGCAAAAATAAAAATGTATGTGGTATTACTGACAGTGGCTCCCAATAGTGGCTAATATTTAACATGATATAAATTACCCTCTGTAGTAGAGGTCAACCGATTATGATTTTTCAGCGTCGATACCGATTATTAGGACCAAAAAAAGCCGATACCGATTAATCGGCCGATTTATTATTATTATTTTTTTTAATAATGACAATTACAACAATACTGAATGAACACTTATTTTAACTTAATATAATAAATAAATACTATCAATTTAGCCTCAAATAAATAATGAAACATGTTCAATTTGGTTTAAATAATGCAAAAACAAAGTCTTGGAGAAGAAAGTAAAAGTGCAATATGTGCCATGTAAAAAAGCTAACGTTTAAGTTCCTTGCTCAGAACATGAGAACATATGAAAGCTGGTAATTCCTTTTAACATGAGTCTTCAATATTCCCAGGTAAGAAGTTTTAGGTTGTAGTTATTATAGGACTATTTCTCTCTATACGATTTGTATTTCATATACCTTTGACTATTGGATGTTCTTACAGGCACTTTAGTATTGCCAGTGTAACAGTATAGCTTCCGTCCCTCTCCTCGCTCCTACCTGGGCTCGAACCAGGAACACATTGACAACAGCCACCCTCGAAGCAGCGTTACCCATGTAGAGCAAGGGGAACAACCACTCCCAAGTCTCAGAGCGAGTGACGTTTGAAACGTTATTAGCGGGCACCCCGCTACCAAGCTAGCCATTTCACATCGGTTACACCAGCCGAATCTCGGGGGTTGAAGTCAAACAGCGCAAATCTTGAAGAACTGCGAAGAGCTGCTAGCAAACGCACAAAGGTGCTGTTTGAATGAATGCTTACGAGCCTGCTGCTGCCTACCATCGCTCAGTCAGACTGCTCTATCAAATATCAAATCATAGACTTAATTATAACACGCAGAAATACGAGCCTTTGGTCATTAATATGGTCGAATCCGGAAATGATCATTTTGAAAACGAAACGTTTATTATTTCAGTGAAATACGGAACCGTTCCGTATTTTATCTAATGGGTGGCATCCCTAAGTCTAAATATTCTTGTTACATTGCACAACCTTCAATGTTATGTCATAATTATGTACACAACATTTGTTTGAAAGATTTATTATCCTTTTAACAGGGGTGGATTTATCTTTTGTCAAACTTTCTTTGTGACGTGGAAATTGTTCTTTGAATAAATGATGATTGCCGAATAATTTTGAAAGTACATGGGGCACGTGATGTCATCACGTAACTAAACTTAACAAAACTAAAAAAAACTCAACATACAACAATTTCAAAGATTTTACTGAGTTAAGAGTTCATATAAGGAAATCAGTCAATTGAAATAAAGTAATTAGGCCCTAATCTATGGATTTCACATGACTGGAAATACAGATATGCATCGGTCGGTCACACAAAAAGAATAACTTAAAAAAATAGGAGCATGGATCAGAAAACCAGTCAGTATATGGTGTGACCACCATTTGCCTCATGCAGCGTGACACAGCTCCTTCGCATAGAGTTGATCAGGCTGTTTGTGGCCCGTGGAATGTTGCCCCAATCCTCTTCAAATGGCTGTGCCAGAGCATCCCAAACATGTTCAATTGTTATCCATATTGTTATCCACGTCGGCACCAACGATGTTAGGATGAAACTGTCAGAGGTCACCAAGCGCAACATAGCTTCAGCGTGTAAATCAGCTAGAAAGATGTGTCGGCATCGATTAATTGTCTCTGGCCCCCTCCCAGTTAGGGGGAGTGATGAGCACTACAGCAGAGTCTCACAACTCAATCGCTGGTTGAAAACTGTTTTCTGCCCCTCCCAAAAGATAGAATTTGTAGATCATTGGCCCTCTTTCTGGGACTCACCCACAAACAGGACCAAGCCTGGCCTGTTGAGGAGTGACGGACTCCATCCTAGCTGGAGGGGTGCTCTCATCTTATCTACGAACATAGACAGGGCTCTAACTCCTCTAGCTCCACAATGAAATTGGGTGCAGGCCAGGCAGCAGGCTGTTAGCAAACCTGCCAGCTTAGTGGAGTCTGCCACAAGCACAGTCAGTGTAGTCAGCTCAGCTATCCCCACTGAGACCGTGTCTGTGCCTCGATCTAGGTTGGGCAAAATTAAAGATGACGGTGTTCGCTTTAGCAATCTCACTAGTATAAAGACCTCCTCCATCCCTGCCATTATTGAAAGAGATTGTGATACCTCACATCTCAAAATAGGACTACTTAATGTTAGATCCCTCACTTCAAAGGCAGTTATAGTCAATGAACTAATCACTGATCATAATCTTGATGTGATTGGCTTGACTGAAACATGGCTTAAGCCTGATGAATTTACTGTGTTAAATGAGGCTTCACCCCCTGGTTACACTAGTGACCATATCCCCGCGCATCCCGCAAAGGCGGAGATGTTGCTAACATTTATGATAGCAAATTTAAATTTACCAAAAAAAAACAACAACGACGACGTTTTCGTCTTTTGAGCTTCTAGTTATGAAATCTATGCAGCCTACTCAATCACTTTTTATAGCTACTGTTTACAGGCCTCCTGGGCCATATGCAGCGTTCCTCACTGAGTTCCCTGAATTCCTATCGGACCTTGTAGTCATCGCAGATAATATTCACATTTTTGGTGACTTTAATATTCACATGGAAAAGTTCACAGACCCACTCCAAAAGGCTTTCGGAGCCATCATCGACTCAGTGGGTTTTGTCCAACATGTCTCTGGACCTACTCACTGCCAGTCATACTCTGGACCTAGTTTTGTCCCATGGAATAAATGTTGTGGATCTTAATGTTTTTCCTCATAATCCTGGACTATCGGACCACCATTTTATTACGTTCGCAATCGCAACAAATAATCTACTCAGACCCCAACCAAGAAGCATTAAAAGTCGTGCTATAAATTATCAGACAACCCAAAGATTCCTTGATGCCCTTCCAGACTCCCTCTGCCTACCCAAGGACGTCAGAGGACAAAAATCAGTTAACCACCTAACCGAGGAACTCAATTTAACCTTGCGCAATACCCTAGATGCAGTTGCACCCCTAAAAACTAAAAACACTTGTCATAAGAAACTAGCTCCCTGGTATACAGAAAATACACGAGCTCTGAAGCAAGCTTCCAGAAAATTGGAACGGAAATGGCGCCACACCAAACTGGAAGTCTTCCGACTAGCTTGGAAAGACAGTACCGTGCAGTATCGAAGAGCCCTCACTGCTGCTCGATCATCCTATTTTTCCAACTTAATTGAGGAAAATAAGAACAATCCGAAATTTCTTTTTGATACTGTCGCAAAGTTAACTAAAAAGCAGCATTCCCCAAGAGAGGAATGCTCTCACTTCAGCAGTGATGAATTCATGAACTTCTTTGAAGAAAAGATCATGATCATTAGAAAGCAAATTACGGACTCCTCTTTAAATCGGCGTATTCCTCCAAAGCTCCATTGTCCTGAGTCTGCACAACCCTGCCAGGACCTAGGATCAAGGGAGACACCAAAGTGTTTTAGTACTATATCTCTTGACACAATGATGAAAATAATCATGGCCTCTAAACCTTCTAGCTGCATAATGGACCCTATTCCAACTAAACTGAAAGAGCTGCTTTCTGTGATTGGCCCTCCTATGTTGAACATAATAAACGGCTCTCTATCCACCGGATGTGTACCAAACTCACTAAAAGTGGCAGTAATAAAGCCTCTCTTGAAAAAGCCAAATCTTGACCCAGAAATGATAAAAACAATCGGCCTATATCGAATCTTCCATTCCTCTCAAAAATTTTAGAAAAAGCTGTTGCGCAGCAACTCACTGCCTTCCTGAAGACAAACAATGTACACGAAACGCTTCAGTCTGGTTTTAGACCCCATCATAGCACTGAGACTGCACTTGTGAAGGTGGTAAATGACCTTTTAATGATGTCAGACCGAGGTTCTGCGTCTGTCCTCATGCTCCTAGATCTTAGTGCTGCTTTTGATACCATCGATCACCACATTCTTTTGGGGAGATTGGAAACCCAAATTGGTCTACATGGACAAGTTCTGGCCTGGTTTAGGTCTTATCTGTCGGAAAGATATCAGTTTGTCTCTGTGAATGGTTTGTCCTCTGACAAATCAACTGTAAATCTCGGTGTTCTTCAAGGTTCCGTTTTAGGACCACTATTGTTTTCACTATATATTTTACCTCTTGGGGATGTCATTCGAAAACATAATGTTAAATTTCACTG
The DNA here is from genome assembly GCF_901001165.1 of Salmo trutta. Lineage (NCBI taxonomy): Eukaryota > Metazoa > Chordata > Actinopteri > Salmoniformes > Salmonidae > Salmo > Salmo trutta. The sequence continues at coordinate 25,695,414 of NC_042986.1, forward strand.
CTATGCGGATGACACACAGCTGTACATTTCAATGAAACATGGTGAAGCCCCAAAATTGCCCTCGCTAGAAGCTGTGTCTCAGACATAAGGAAGTGGATGGCTGCAAACTTTCTACTCTTAAACTCGGACAAAACAGAGATGCTTGTTCTAGGTCCCAAGAAACAAAGAGATCTTCTGTTGAATCTGACAATTAATCTGGATGGTTGTACAGTCGTCTCAAATAAAACTGTGAAGGACCTTGGCGTCACTCTGGACCCTGATCTCTCTTTTGAAGAACATATCAAGACTGTTTCAAGGACAGCTTTTTTCCATCTACGTAACATTACAAAAATCAGAAACTTTCTGTCCAAAAATGACGCAGAAAAATTAATCCATGCCTTTGTTACTTCTAGGTTGGACTACTGCAATGCTCTACTTTCCGGCTACCCGGATAAAGCACTAAATAAACTTCAGTTAGTGCTAAATACGGCTGCTAGAATCCTGACTAGAAGTAAAAAAATTGATCATATTACTCCAGTGCTAGCCTCCCTACACTGGCTTCCTGTTAAGGCAAGGGCTGATTTCAAGGTTTTACTGCTAACCTACAAAGCATTACATGGGCTTGCTCCTACCTATCTTTCCGATTTGGTCCTGCCGTACATACCTACACGTACGCTACGGTCACAAGACGCGGGCCTCCTAATTGTTCCTAGAATTTCTAAGCAAATAGCTGGAGGCAGGGCTTTCTCCTATAGAGATCCATTTTTATGGAATAGTCTGCCTACCCATGTGAGAGACGCAGACTCAGTCTCAACCTTTAAGTCTTTACTGAAGACACATCTCTTCAGTAGGTCCTATGATTAAGTGTAGTCTGGCCCAGGGGTGTGAAGGTGAACGGAAAGGCTGGAGCAACGAACCACCCTTGTTGTCTCTGCCTGGCCGGTTTCCCCTCTTTCCACTGGGATTCTCTGCCTCTAACCCTATTACAGGGGCTGAGTCACTGACTTACTGGTGTTCTTCCATGCCGTCCATGGGAGGGGTGCGTCACTTGAGTGGGTTGAGTCACTGACGTGGTCTTCCTGTCTGGGTTGGCGCCCCCCCTTGGGTTGTGCCATGGCGGAGATTTTTGTGGGCTATACTCGGCCTTGTCTTCGGACGGTAAGTTGGTGGTTGTAGACATCCCTCTAGTGGTGTGGGGGCTGTGCTTTGGTAAAGTGGGTGGGGTTATATCCTGCCTGTTTGGCCCTGTCCGGGGGTATCATCGGATGGGGCCACAGTGTCTTCTGATCCCTCCTGTCTCAGCCTCCAGTATTTATGCTGCAGTAGTTTATGTGTCGGGGGGCTAGGGTCAGTCTGTTACATCTGGAGTATTTCTCTTGTCTTATCCGGTGTCCTGTGTGAATTTAAATATGCTCTCTCTAACTCTCTCTCTTTCTTTCTTTCTCTCGGAGGACCTGAGCCCTAGGACCATGCCTCGGGACTACCTGGCATGATGACTCCTTGCTGTCCCCAGTCCACCTGGCCGTGCTGCTGCTCCAGTTTCAACTGTTCTGCCTACGGCTACGGAACCCTGACCTGTTCACCGGACGTGCTTGTTGCACCCTCGACAACTACTATGATTATTATTATTTGACCATGCTGGTCATTTATGAACATTTTAACATCTTGACCATGTTCTGTTATAATATCCACCCGGCACAGCCAGAAGAGGACTGGCCACCCCTCATAGCCTGGTTCCTCTCTAGGTTTCTTCCTAGGTTTTTGGCCTTTCTAGGGAGTTTTTCCTAGGGAGTTTTTCCTAGCCACCGTGCTTCTTTCACATGCATTGCTTGCTGTTTGGGGTTTTAGGCTGGGTTTCTGTACAGCACTTTGAGATTTCAGCTGATATATGAAGGGCTATATAAATACATTTGATTTGATTTGAATCATGGCTAGCGGGAAGGTTGCCCACTTTTTCTGTTGCTAAACCAACTAGGCTCATAATTTAAACACTTATTTGCATTTACAGATGGCATACACATTTGATATTAAAGGCACATGAAAGTTCACGTTGGAGAATGCATTTCTGCCAAAAGAGGCATTTTGCTAAAAATGTTTTACGTTCAAACAGCTCTCCTGTGAAGTCGTGACTTGCGACATATGCCTAGTTTCCTGAATCATGTGCACAAAAGTTGATAGAAATGAGCTTTTTGTGCATATGGAACATTTCTGGGATCTTTTATTGCAGCTCATTAAACATGGGACTAACACTTTACCTACTGTGTTCATAAAGCTCCATTCCACATTCAAATTCTAAATGCCTACTGCTTGCAAAATCCTTTTTTCCCCCGTATAAAATTATTTCTTTGCAGTACCAGGATTGTCCTGACTTTCAAGAATGCCTGAATTGCTTTGCAATCCAAATGATTTCAGATCTACAGGAGTGCAAGTTTCCCCATGGCTCGGACCATGGCGATACGTTGACACATGACAATTAGAATATGGTAATAGCCTATTAGTAAATTGCATTCAATGTTGGCTTTCGCGGGCTACCTGAGACATGAAACAGATAGGTGGGAGGGAATACAGGCTGCCGCCAATTCATTAATGCACAATTTGCCTAAATGGGTAATGGAAACACTTCAAATCACTACATTATTATTGGTCTGTGCTATCAGGAATCCTTGGGACATCCCTACCCCATTGAAGTTGAAATTCAAGATGGTTAAGGTCAGGGTTAAGGTTAGGTAAGGGTTAAGGTTAGGTAAGAGACATCCTAAGGATCCCGGATAGGAGTGAACCATTTTTATTCAATGCTGTAGGTACAGTGGCAAGAAAAAGAATGTGAACCCTTTGGAATTACCTAGATTTATGCATAAATTGGTCATCAAATTTGATCTGATCGTCATCTAAGTCACAACAAAAGACAAACAGTGTGCTTAAACTAATAACACGAATTGTATTTCCCTGTCTAGATTGACTACATCATTTAAACATTCACAGTGTAGGTTGGAAAAAGTATGTGAAGTCCTAGGCTAATGACTTCTCCAAAAGCTAATTGGAGTCAGGAGTCAGCTAACCTGGAGTCCATTTAATGAGACGAGACTGGAGATGTTGGTTAGAGCTGCCTTGCCCTATAAACTCACAAAATCTGAGTTTACTATTCACAAGAAGCATTGCCTGATGTGTACCATGCCTCGAACAAAAGAGATCTCAGAAGACCTAAGATGAAGAATTGTTGACTTGCATTAAGCTGGAAAGGGTTACAAAAGTATCTAAAAGCCTTGATGTTCATTAGTCCACAGTAAGACAAATTGTCTATAAATGGATTAAGTTCAGCACTGTTGCTACTCTCCCTAGGAGTGGCCGTCCTGCAAAGATGACTGCAAGAGCACAGCGCAGAATTCTCAATGAGGTTAAGAATAATTCTAGTGTCAGTTAAAGACATACTGGAACATGCTAACATCTCTGTTGACGAGTCTACGATACGTAAAACACAAAACAAGAATGGTGTTCATGGGAGGACAAAAGTGCACCTGGATGTTCCACAGCGCTACTGGCAAAATATTCTGTGGACAGATGAAACTACAGTCGAGTTGTTTGGAAGGAACACAGAATACTATGTGTGGAGAAAAAAAAAGGCACAGCACACCAACATCCAAACCTCATCCCAACTGTAAAGTATGGTGGAGGGAGCATCATGGTTTGGGGCTGCTTTCAGTGATGCCAACTTACCCATTTTGTTGCTAGATTTAGCAACTTTTCAGAGTACCCTAGCAACTTATTTTCCAAACAGCACCTAGCAACACATTTAGCTACTTTTAAAAATGTATTTGGAAGTTTTAGCAACTTTTGAAAAGTGACTCAAACGCTAAAATGCATTTTCCCTCTAAATGACACACAACCAATTTTCTCTGTCACGTGCCAGGCACGCGTGCACAGGCAGCAGCTTGTGCACAGGCAGCAGCAGGCCAGCAGCAATTTCAGCAAATTGCAAATCATTGTTGGCTGACTGCAGCAGCAGTAGTATGCGTTCGACAAGACAAACCCAATGAATATAGATGGTCACAAATGTTTGATCTTGAACAGAACTTACAACATCAATCAACATGTCTCAATCAAAATTGTACAGCCAGAAGTACAGAAAAGAGTGGGAGTCTGTACCTGAATTTAAAGGGTGGCTGAAGCCAGTAATTGGGGATGATTGTCGAGCATACTGTGTGTACTGCAAATCAGATATGCTTGCAAAAATGTATAACATCAAAAAGCATTGTGCTACAGCAAAGCATATAAATAAATCAAAACCGTACAACCCCACAACACAGTCTACATTACCACAGTTGGTTAAGAAAGTGGATAACTGCGAAAGCGCAGAAGCTACTATGGCAATGGCCATTGCGGAGCATTGTTCGCTGCTAGCATGCAACCATTTTGGTATGGCTTGCAAAGCTGCCTTTTCAGATTCTGTGGCAGCAACAAACTTCCAAATGCACCGCACCAAGTGCACAGAAATTATTAGGGGAGTACTGGCTCCTTATTTTCTCAAAAGGGTAACATCAGATGTGGGGGATGAGAAGTTCAGTCTCCTTTTGGATGAGTCCACTGATGTCAGTGTCTCGAAATACCTGGGTGTGGTGATTCGGTATTTCAGTGCAAAAAAAGGACTGTTGTGTCCACATTTCTCGGGCTGGTTGAATTGGAGGGGGGTGATGCCAGATCAATAGTAAAGGCGGTAGTTGAGTTTCTTGAGAAGTGTAACCTTAAAAAAGAGAATCTTCAGGGTATTGGCACTGATAATACGTCCGTGATGACTGGGGTGCACAAGATTTTAAAGGAATAATGTGCATTGCCCAAATTGGTACTCAACCGCTGTGTGCCATTCTTTACAATTGGCTGTCAGTGCAGCATCCAAAGAAACCATCCCTAGGAGTGTTGAGTACTTCATCAGGGAAACATACAACTGGTTTTCGATTTCCCCAAAACGGCACGAGACGTACAAAGCAGTGTATGCAACCATTGTGGCCAGAAACCCCTGCAGATCACCAAAGTGTGTGCCACACGTTGGCTATTGATTGAGCCTGCGGTAACACGTATATTTAGCCAGTGGGAAGAACTGAAACTCCACTTGAGGTGACCAAGGCCAGTGAGCATTGCTACATGGCGGATGTGCTCCACGCCATGTACAAGACCAACTATGTCTACCTGAAATTCTTCAAATCAATCCTGTCTGACATACAAGTTGCAGTGAAGTAATTTGAGGGAGAGCAAACAGATCCTGTCAAGCTTTTGGACAATCTGATACACCCCTTAACATCAATTTGCAGCAGAGTAGGCAACAATATGGCAAAAATGTATGTCCTGAAGGATACCATTATTGGACATCTCAGTTCATCACCATACCTTGAGTACCTTTTAGAGAGCACGGTGTACCAACTCAGTCTTGCGCCAGAGGACAAAAAGGTCGTTCGGAGACACTGCATCAACTACATTGTTGCTTTAAGCAAGGAGCTGCAAGCAAGGCTCCCAGACAACCTTGAAGCCTTGCGACACATGGCCTTGTTCAGTGTTAAGGAAATGCTAAAGCACAATAAAGGCTCCACTGAAATTATTAAAGTAGCTGAGCTACTGGGATACCAGCCCCAAACAACTGATAAAATTGTTTCCCAATGGAGAAACATCCATCTGTTTAGGTGGGACTCACCTGAAAATACAAATCGGGTTTTGGAGTGAAGTCAATAACTACACGGACTCTTCCGTGTCAAATCCATTTGAAGAACTGTGCAAAGCTGCACTCGCTGCCCTCTCCTTGCCACGCTCAAATGCGGCGGTTGAACGGCTGTTCAGCCAAATGAGTGTGGTCAAGTCAAAGTTAAGAAATAATGCCACTGCACACTCAACTCCATACTCCTGGTGCGGTACGGACTGAAGCTGGCTGGTGATACCTGTTACCAGCATAAACTACCAAGTGAAGTTCTGCAGCAGTTTGGCACCACAGCAGCATACAGCTTCAAGGCCACTCCATCCTCTACTGCTGGTTCCAGCTCCGTGACAAGGCAGTTGGACAGTGAAGATGAAGGGGATTTCCTTGCCAATCTATGATTCATCATATTTACAGTACGTATGCAAGGAGTGGAATTTCTGGAACGGGCGGAGATACACAGCTGATGGTGGCAGTGTGTACTGCAGCGTGTGCGAGAACAGTGGCAATATCTGGAGGAAACCATTAAGCAGCTAGCCAGCCAAGCAGCACAACAACCTGGAGAGAGATGCCTAGCACAGACATCATTATTTGAGATAAGTTGTTTGTTCAATAAGATAGCATATATACCTTGTTATTAGCTTGTACCTATAATTGTTGATCAGTTAGGTAGCATGTTAACTACCAATACACTGCTTAAAACTATAATTGTTAATGTGGAGGTTTACTAGTTAAAAAGAAAATAAATAAAATGTAATTGTTCAATAATGTGTAATTGTTCAATAATTCAATGTGTTCTGTTTAAAAATAAAAATATGTGATCATATAAAATGTGTTGTTTATATTACTTTTACAAATAAAAATATATGATAATAAACAAACAAATCTAAACTAAACTAACAAATGTAAAATCATATTTTTCGCCGAGATGGCCAGTCAATTTGAGTAACGTTATTGTGTATTCTAAGTAATGACGCAGTTTTACGTTATTACATAATGACGTCATCACGCAATGACATCACAACGTAATTTAGCAACAAATCGACCTGCCTCTAGCAACTTCCCCTGAAAATTAGTTGGCAACACTGGCTGCTTTGCTGCCTCAGGGACTGGACAGCTTGCAGAATGTTAGGCCATCTGTCCGCCAATTGAAGCTCAACAGAAGTTGGGTGATGCAACAGGACAACGACCCAAAACACAGAAGTAAATCAACAACAGAATGGCTTCAACAGAAAAAAATATACTTTCTGAAGTGGCCCAGTCAGAGTCCTGACCTGAACCCGATTGAGATGCTATGGCATGACCTCAAGAGAGCAGTTCACACCAGACATCCCAAGAATATTGCTCTACTGAAACAGTTTTGTAAAGAGGAATGGTCCAAAATTCCTCCTGACCGTTGTGCAGGTCTGATCCGCAACTACAGAAAACATTTGGTTGAGGTTATTGCTGCCAAAGTAGAGTCAACCAGTTATTAAATCCAAGGGTTCACATACTTTTCCCACCCTGCACCATGAATGTTTACACGGTGTGTAAAGTCATGAAAACGTATAAATAATGTTGTGAATTAGATGAAGATCAGATCAAATTATGACCAATTTATGCAGAAATCCAGGTATTTCCAAAGGGTTCACATACCTTTTCTTGCCACTGTATTTGTGTGTCCATGTGATGTCATTACGTCCAGCTGTTTTTAAAAATCGGTAGAATAAAATGGAAATGCACCCTAGCAGGCAACTGTCAAATCTATTTTTCTATGCAAACTTTCTAAAATGTCACAACAAAATCACTGCACAAGTTCATGGAAACATAGCTAGTGATGTGTTGGATTTGCCCCAACCATAAGGCTTTGCATTTAGGCCAAAAAAGTGTATTCCTTTGTGTTTTTTTTTGCAATTTTACTTTAGGGCCTAGTATAAGAATAATTTTTATTCTGTATATATAGAATTATTTTCACTGTCATTTAAGTCATTATTGTGGAGTCACTACAATGTTGAGCCATCCTGAGTTCTCCCATCACAGCCAATGAACTCTAACTGTATTAAAAGCACCAATGGCCTCATGGGAACATCCCTGAGTAGTTTCATTCCTATCCTGCAGCTCAGTTCAGAAAGACAACTGTGTCTGGGTGGTTTAATACATAATCCAGAGCATAATTATGAACTTGATCATGCTTAAAACCTTTTGGGGATAGGGGGCAGTATTGAGAATTTTGAAAAAAATATGTGCCCATTTTTAACTGCCTCCTACACCAACTCAGAAGCTAGAATATGCATATTATTAACAGATTTGAATAGAAAACACTCTGAATTTTCTAAAACTGTTTGAATGGTGTCTGTAAGTATAACAGAACTCATATGGCAGTCAAAACCCTGAGACAAATTCTGACAGGAAGTGGATACCTGATGTGTTGAATTACCTTTAAGCCTATGCCATTGAAACACACAGGGACTTATAAATCATTGAGCACTTCCTACACCATCCACTAGATGTCACCAGTCTTTACAAAGTGGTTTGAGTCTTCTACTGTGAAAACTGACCGAACAAGAGACTTGGAACGTTGGTCATAAGCGGATGGCCGATACTACTCTGGCACGCGAGTGCATGTTTGGGTACTCTCGTTCCAATACGTTTTACATTTACATTTACATTTAAGTCATTTAGCAGACGCTCTTATCCAGAGCGACTTACAAATTGGTGCATTCACCTTAAGATATCCAGTGGAACTTAAAAGAGAATGCAATCGTCCGCCTTGAATATTATTGAAGTTCTGATTGAAAAAGGCCCTAATGATTTATGCTATACAACGTTTGACATGTTTGAACGAACGTAAATATATTTTTTTCCCTCTTTGATGAAGACAAGTCCGGCGGGCGTCGTTCATGTTTTTGAGTAGCCTACAGGACGCGCTAACAACACGGAGCTTTTTGGACATAAATTATGAGCTTTTTCGAACAAAACTACATTTGTTATGGACCTGGGATTCCTGGAAGTGCCTTCTGATGAAGATAATCAAAGGTAAGGGATTATTTACATAGTATTTTTGATGACTCCAAGATGGCGCCTAGTCTGTATCGCAAAGCCTATTTTTCTGGGCGCAGTACTCAGATTATTGCAAAGTGTGATTTCCCAGTAAAGTTATTTTTAAATCTGGCAATGCGGTTGCGTTCACGAGATGTTAATCTATAATTCTTTGAATGACAATATAATATTTTACCAATGTTTTCGAATAGTAATTATATAATTTGTTGTGCTGATTGACTGGCGGTATTGGAGGGAAAATATTTCCTCAACATCAACGCCATAGTAAAACGCTGTTTTTGGATATAAATATGAACTTGATAGAACAAAAAAATGCATGTATTGTCTAACATAATGTCCTAGGAGTGTCATCTGATGAAGATTGTCAAAGGTTAGTGCATAATTTTAGCTGGTTTTCTGCTTTTGGTGACGCCTGTCTTTGCATTGACAAAACATTACACACAGCTATTTTCAATGTACTGTCCTAACATAATCTAACTTTATGCTTTCGCCGTAAAGCCTTTTTGAAATCGGACAACGTGGTTAGATTAAGGAGATGTTTATCTTTCAAAGGGTGTAAGATAGTTGTATGTTTGAGAAATTTGAATTATGACATTTAATTGTTTTCAAATTTGGCGCCCTTGATATTTCACCTGCTGTTGATAGGGTGTACGTAGTGGGACGCTTGCGTCCCACTAGCCCATAGAGGTTAAAGAGATGTCTGATTTGTTATTGTTACTCATCACTGCCCTTCTTTATGACACTTTCAAAAATAATGTCAACCCCTATTATTCCATGTAACTTATTACTGTATGTGATTTGTTAAACCAAATTTTACTGCCAAACTTATTTAGGATTGCCTAAACAATTATGAAATGTGTATAAATCGTTATACATACATAGAGTATTTGTCACGGCTGTCGTATAGATTAGACCAAGGCGCAGCGGGTTGCGTGCTCATCATCATATTTTATTAAACACGTGAACACGGAAAAACAAGAAAATAGAGAAAACATGACAGGAAACAGTTTTGCAGGCTATAACTACAAGCAGTGCAAAACCAACTACCCACAAACAAACAACTGAAAACAAGCTCTTTAAATATGACTCAATCAGGAACAACGATGAACAGCTGTTCCTGATCGAGAGCCACACAGACCACAAAGAAATATAACCACTAGAAAAACCCTAGAATACAAAAACCAGAACATACACCAAAACCCCGGAACCACATAAAACAAATACCCTCTGCCACGTCCTGACCAAACTACAATAACTAATACTCCCTCTACTGGTCAAGACGTGACAGTATTGAGTAGATTGTTGACAAAAAAAAGACAATACATTTTAATCCCACTTTTTATGACAAAATGAAGAAATCCAAGGGGCATGAATACTTTTGCAAGGCATTGCATATGCGATTACTCAATACACACATTTTATAGCCATTGAAAACTGATTAAATAGCAAGTGACCTACCATCAGGGGAGGAGGGGTATTCATTGAGATAGAATTTTAAATTAAACATTCTTTCTTCTGAGCATTCATCATCTGTTTGATTCTACGGAGAGACACAGAAACAGCACAGTCAGATGTCTAGATGACATCTCAAAGATGTAAGCAGATGTGTAGGGCCTGGAATTCTGGTTAGGAAAAACATTGGGTCTTGGTAAGCCCAGGTTAACCTAGCTTTTCCTGTCAAGTTCACATGGACAACAAAAACTCCAGCAAAAACTCCACATGGACAACAAAAACTGTCAGCCATGCTTATTTAAAATTAGCCTTGCCCCGAACTGCCGCTCTTATGGGTCAGAATATAATGATGTAATTACGTGTTGTAGTTCTCAGGTGGGAAGCTCCGCGTGGTCGTTTAGGCTTCTAAATGACGCAGTTCTCCGGCGCAACTCTCGGGTTGTCCTCACGATGTCAGTGTCCTTCTTGGCTAAGTGGTCTGATCCTCACCCTTGATCGGAAAGGGGTCTTCTGAGGACAGACAGCTCTGTAGCTCAGAGCTCACAGCTTCGGCTCGAATGGTGTCGATACCACGATTCAATGGAGAGTGGAGGCTGGGTGGTTCGGCTTGAATTCACCCGCTTAGACACAGCTACTCGTCCGTAGCTCGTGTAGAAAAATATTTCTTTGTCTTCAACCTTGTGTTTCGTTTTGGGGTTCGTCGACTTTGTTAGACCTTGGCTGCAGCTTGGGGTCAATAGTCTACCATGTTAATTCTTCACTCTCCTGTCTTATACCCTCGGGTCAGAAGTGGGTGTAACAGCCTTTAGGGCGATTCTCTGGGCGGACCAAGTACAGGGGGCAAGGCTTAGATTTGGCTAAAAATCCGATTTTAGACACTAACTTCACATTTCATCTTTATCAAAACATTCTGTTTGATTTGGATATTTTCCAAACAGCGTACAATGTATAAACATCAGGCATATACTGGGAAAACTCTTAAAGGTACAATGTTTTCATAATAACGTCATCTCTTAACCTTTAAAAACAAATACAAAAGTTACATACATTTTAATATTCCACTTTTCGTCATAACCACCATTGTGGCTGACGGAAACCATTGTTCCAAAGTTCCTTTATTGCATGTTTAAGGTTCTGAGGCCAGTTCTCCATTGTTAGGACAAAGGAATTTCTCTGTATTATGGGCATGAGGTGTCATAAAACCCCCACATCTTCAGACCCCTAGATCTCTCCTCCTCTGTTGGGGGTTTGGGAGATAATCTGTAGGGTGGTGGTCTCCTGTACCCTGACCTGATCAGGACAGTCATGACAAGTACTTTTGACAAATTGCTAATTTGGAATCATCAAGACTCTTCCTAGAGCTGGCCGCCCGGCCAAACTGAGCAAACGGGGGAGAAGGGCCTTGGTCAGGGAGGTGACCAAGAACCCGATGGTCACTCTGAGAGCTCCAGAGTTCCTCTGTGGAGATGGGAGAACCTTCCAGAAGGACAACCATCTCTGCAGCACGCCACCAATCAAGCCTTTATGGTAGAGTGGCCAGACGGAATCCATTCCTCAGTAAAAGGCACATGACAGCCCACTTGGAGTTTGCCAAAAGGAACCTAAAGGACGCTGACCATGATAAACTAGATTTTCTGGTCTGATGAAACCAAGATTGAACTCTTTGGCCTGAATGTCAAGTGTCACGTCTGGAGGAAACCTGCACCATCCCTACAGTGAAGCATGGTGGTGGCAGCGTCATGCTGTGGGGATGTTTTTCAGTGGCAGGGAGACTAGTCAGGATAGAGGGAAATAGGAACGAAGCAAAGTACAGAAATCCTTGATGAAAACCTGCTCCAGAGCACTCAGGATCGCAGACTGGGGGCGAAGGTTCACCTTACAACAGGACAACGACCCTAAACACACAGCCAAGACAACGCAGGAGTAGCTTCAGGACAAGTCTCTGAATGTCCTTGAGTGGCCCAGCCAGAACCTGGACTTGAACCCGCTCAAACATCTCTGGAGTAGAGGTCGATCGATTAGTCGGAATGGCTAATTTCAAGATTTCATAACAATCTGTAATCTGCCTTTTTGGACGCCGATTACATTGCAATCCACGAGGAAACTGCGTAACAGGTGGTAAGCCTGCCACGCGAGTGCAGCGTCAAAAAGGACCTTGTGGCTGCAAGGAGCTAAGTTAAGTTGCTAGCTAGCATTAAACTTAACTTATAAAAAAACAATCAATCACATAATCACTAGTTAACCTAGTAATATCATCAACCATGTGTAGTTAACTAGCTCGTCATACGTTGCATATAATCAATGCTGTGCCTGTTAATTTATCATCAAATCACAGCCTACTTCTACTTAGCCAAACTGGTGATGATTTAACAAAAGCGATTTGCGAAAAAAGCAAAATCGTTGCACAAATGTTCCTAACCATAAACATCAATGCCTTAAAATCAATACACAGAAGTATATTTTTTTAAACCTGCATATTTAGTTAAGAAATTCATGTCAGCAGGCAATATTAACTAGGGAAATTGTGTCACTTCTCTTGCGTTCAGTGCAAACAGAGTCAGGGTATACGCAACAGTTTGGGTTGCCTGGCTCGTTGTGAACTGTGTGACGGTAATTAATTTGCCAGAATTTTACATAATTATGACATACCATTGAAGGTTGTGCAATGTAACAGCAATATTTAGACTTAGGGTTGCCACCCGTTCGATAAAATACAGAATGGTTCAGTATTTCACTGAAAGAATAAATGTTTTGCTTTCGAAATGATAGTTTCCAGATTTGACCATATTAATGACCAAAGGCTCGTATTTCTGTGTTCATTATATTATAATTAAGTCTAGGATTTGATATTTGATAGAGCAGCCTGACTGAGCAGTGGTAGGCAGCAGGCTCGTAAGCATTCATTCAAACTTTACTGCGTTTGCCAGCAGCTCTTAACAATGCTTGAAGCACAGAGCTGTTTATGACTTCAAGCCAATCAACTCTCGAGATTAGGCTGGCAATACTAAAGTGCCTAAAAGAACATCCAATAGTCAAAGGTATATGAAATACAAATGGTATGGAGAAATAGTCAATGTGTCATAATTCCTATAATAACTACAACCTAAAACTTCTTAACTGGGAAAATTGGAGACCCATGTGAAAAGGAACCACCAGCTTTCATATGTTCTCATGTTCTGAGCAAGGAACCTAAACGTTAGCTTTTTTACATGGCACATATTGCACTTTTACTTTCTTCTCCGTTTTTGCATTATTTAAACCAAATTGAACATGTTTCATTATTTATTTGAGACTAAATAGATGTTATGTATTATATTAAGTTTAAATAAAAAAGTGTTAATTGTTCATTCAGTATTGTTGTAATTGTCATTATTATAATGATGGAGTTTCAATCTACTGCAGAGATAGCCTGCAGAGTTCTGTCATACTATCCAGGTCTCTGCCCAAACAATTCGAGCTTCTACTTCTAAAAATCCACCTTTTCAGAAACAAATCTCTTACCGTTGCCGCTTGTTATAGACCACCTTCAGCCCCCAGCTGTGCCCTGGACACCATATGTGAATTGATTGCCCCCCCCATCTATCTTCAGAGCTCGTACTGTTAGATGACCTAAACTGGGACATGCTTAACACCCCGGCCGTCCTACAATCTAAGCTAGATGCCCTCAATCTCACACAAATGATCAATGAACCTACCAGGTACAACCCCAAATCCGTAAACACGGGAACCCTCATAGATATCATCCTGACCAACCTGCCCTCTAAATACACCTCTTGTCACGCCCTGACCAGGTGAACTCTGCTATTTTGGTCAGGGTGTGGCATTTCTATGGTTTATTTTCTGTTTTGGTTATAGCCTTTCTTTGTGTTTTATTTCTATGTTGGGCTCGGGGGTGATTTCCCAATCAGACAGCTGTCGCTTGTGAAGTCTGATTGGGAATCACATTTAAGTTCCTTTTCCCCCACGATGTTTGTGGGTTGTTGCCTCTTTTGTTTGAGCAAGTTAACGTTTCGTCTATTCTTTGTCTGTTTTGGTAACGTGTTTATTTGTGTCTAAATAAACATGTGTTCGCTCCCAGCTGCGCTTTGGTCCGCTTCCTTATCACCCGACGACGAGCGTTACAGAACAACCCACCGAACCAGGACCAAGCAGCGGGAGGAAAAGGAGCGCGAGAGATGGGCTCGCGAGGGAAAGGAGTTCTGGACCTGGGAGGAGATCATGTCGGGGAAAGGACCCTGGCGGAGGGATTCCCAGGTCGAGGAGGTGATGCCAGCCGGTGGAAGGAGTCGCAGGCGGCGGTCGAGGAGGCCCGGAAGACACCCACAAGAAATTTTTTGGGGGGGGCTAATGGGGTGGTCCGGAAGGGCAGACGAAGAGCCCAGACCACTGCTCTCGTGGGGGATAACGGCGAAGGAGGAGGCAGAGATGTGGCAGGTCCTGGAGGACCTGCGTAGGGACAGCGTGGAGGAAGAGCCTTGGGTGGCAGAGGTGCGCACGGTATCGCCAGTGCGCCTGCACAGCCCAGTGCGCTCTGTGCCAGCGCCCCGCATTTGCCGGGCTAGGGGGAGTGTTCAGCGAGGACGTGTTGTGCCGGCTCAGCGCTCCTGGCCTCCGGTGCCCCTTCTCGGTCCGATGTATCCTGCGCCGAGGACGCGCACTGTGTCTCCGGTACGGCTGCACAGCCCAGTGCGTTCTGTGCCAGCGCTCCACACTTGCCAGGCTAAGGTGGGCGTTGAGCCAGAACGGGTGATGTCAGCTGTGCACTCCAGACCTCCAGTGCGCCTCCTCGGTCCAGGATATCCGGCGCCGCTAATGCGCACTGTGTCGCCGGTGTGCGGTCACGGTCCAGCACGTCCTGTGCCAGCACCTCGCCCTTGCCGGGCGAATGTGGTGCGTGTCCACAGTCCAGTCCGGCCCGTCCCTGCGCCCCGCACCAGGTTAGTGGTGCGTGTCCCCAGTCCTGTCCGGCCCATCCCTGCTCCCCGCACCAAGCCAGTGGTGCGTGTCCCCAGTCCTGTCCGGCCCATCCCTGTTCGCCGCACCAAGGCTACGGTGCGTGTCCACAGTCCGGCCCGACCCTTCCTTGCTCCTCGCACCAAGCCCACGGTGCGTGTCCCCAGTCCTGTCCGGCCCATCCCTGCTCCCCGCACCAAGCCAGTGGTGCGTGTCCCCAGTCCAGTCCGGCCCGTCCCTGCTCCCCACACCAGGTTGGTGGTGCGTGTCCCCGGTCCTGTCCGGCCATTCCCTGTTCCCCGCACTAGGCCCACGGCGCGTGTCCACAGTCCGGAACGGCCTGTGTCCGGTCCACCGGTGACCAGTCTTGTTCCGGTCGGCGGCTCCGCTCCGGAGCCTGAGCATGCCGCTCCACCGTGGTCCAGTCCGGGCCAGAGGGGTAGGGCTAGGGTGGAGGCAGGGGGAGAAACACGCCCGGGGCCAGAGCCTCCACCGAGGGTGAGGCGCCCACCCGGGTCCCCCCCCTAATAGACTTTAGGTTGGTGCGCCGGGAGTACGCACCGTTGGAGGGGGGGTACTGTCACGCCCTGACCAGGTGAACTCTGCTATTTTGGTCAGTTTGTGGCATTTCTATGGTTTATTTTCTATGTTTTGGTTATAGCCTTTCTTTGTGTTTTATTTCTATGTTGGGCTCGGGGGTGATTTCCCAATCAGACAGCTGTCGCTTGTGAAGTCTGATTGGGAATCACATTTAAGTTCCTTTTCCCCCACGATGTTTGTGGGTTGTTGCCTCTTTTGTTTGAGCAAGTTAACGTTTCGTCTATTCTTTGTCTGTTTTGGTAACGTGTTTATTTGTGTCTAAATAAACATGTGTTCGCTCCCAGCTGCGCTTTGGTCCGCTTCCTTATCACCCGACGACGAGCGTTACACCTCTGCTGTCTTGAACCAGGATATCAGCGATCACTGCATCATTGCCTGCGTCCGTAATGGATCTGCGGTCAAACGACCACCCCTCATCACTGTCAAACGCTCCCTAAAACACTTCAGCGAGCAGGCATTTCTAATCGACCTGGCCCGGGTATCCTGGAAGGATAGTGACCTCATTCCATCAGTAGAGGATGCCTGCTTATTTTTTTAAAAGTGCTTTCCTCACCATCTTAAATAAGCATGCCCCATTCAAAAAAATGTAGAACCAGGAACAGATATAGATCTTGGTTCACTCCAGACCTGACTGCCCTTGACCAGCACATAAACATCCTGTGGCGTTCTGCATTAGCACCGAATAGCCCCCGTGATAAGCAACTTTTAAGGGAAGTTAGGAACCAATATATACAGGCAGTTTGAAAAAGCTAGCCTTTGCTTTCCTAACAGAAATGTGCATCCTGTAGCACAAACTCCAAAATGTTCTGGGACACTGTAAAGTCCATGGAGAATAAGAGAACCTCTTCCCAGCTGTCCACCGCACTGAGGCTAGGAAACAGTCTCCACCGATAAATCCACAATAATTGAGAATTTCAATAAGCATTTTTCTACAGCTGGCCATGCTTTCCACCAGGCTACCCCTACCCTGGCCAACATCTCAGCACCCCCTGCAGCAACTTGCCCAAACTCCCCCTGCTTCTCCTTCACTGAAATCCAGACAGCTGATGTTCTGAAAGATGTTCTGGACCCCTACAAATCAGCTGGGCTAGACAATCTGGACCCTCTCTAAAATTATCCACCGCAATTGTTGCAACCCCTACTAGTAGCCTGCTCAACCTCTTTCGTATCGTCTGAGATCCCCAAAGATTGGAAAGCTTCTGCGGTCATCCCCCTCTTCAAAAGTGGAGACAACAGAGCCAAACTGCTACAGACCTATATCTATCCTATCCTGCCGTTCTAAGGTCTTCGAAAGCCAAGTTAACAAACAGATCCCCGACCATTTTGAATCCCACCGCACCTTTTCTGCTATGCAATCTGGTTTCCGAGCTGGTCATTGGTGCACCTCAGCCATGCTCAAGGTCCTAAACGATATGATAACCGCCATCGATTAAAGACAATACTGTGCAGCTGTCTTCATCGACCTGGCCAAGGCTTTCAACTTTGTCAATCACCACATTCTTATCGGCAGAATCAACAGCCTTGGTTTCTCAAATAACTGCCTTGCCTGGTTTACCAACTACTTCTCAGATAGAGTTCAGTGTGTCAAATCGGAGGGACTGTTGTCCAGACCTCTGGCAGTCTCTATGGGGGTGCCACAGGGTTCAATTCTAAGGCCTACTCTTTTCTCTGTATACATCAATGATGTCACTCTAGCTGCGGGTGATTCTCTGATCCACAACTACGCAGATGACACCATTCTGTATACTTCTGGCCCTTCTTTGGACACTGTTAACTAACCTCCAGACGAGCTTCAAATGCCATACAACTCTCCTTCCGTTGCCTCCAACTGCTCTTAAATGCAAGTAAAACTAAATGCAAGCTCTTCAACCGATCGCTGCCCGCACCTGCCCGCCCGTCCAGCATCACTACTCTGGACGGTTCTGACTTAGAATATGTGGAGAACTACAAACACCTAGGTGTCTGGTTAGACTGTATACTCTCCTTCCAGACTCACATTAAGCATCTCCAATCCAAAATTAAATCTAGAATCGGCTTCCTATTTCGCAACAAAGCATCCTTCACTCATGCTGCCAAACATACATTCATAAAACGGACTATCCTACCGATCCTTGACTTCGGCAATGTCATTTACAAAATAGCCTCCAACACTCTACTCAGCAAATTGGATGCAGTCTATCACAGTGCCATCCGTTTTGTCACCAAAGCCCCATATACACTACCCACCACTGCGACCTGTATGCTCAGCTCACTGGTCACCATAGCAGCACCCACCCGTAGCACATGCTCCAGCAGGTATATTTCACTGGTCATCCCCAAAGCCAATTCCTCCTTTGGCCGCCTTTCCTACCAGTTCTCTGCTGCCAATGACTGGAACGAATTGAAGAAAAAAAACATATGTTTATTTAAATTTTTTTAGATCACTGAAGCTGGAGACTCATATCTCCCTCACTAACTTTAAGCATTAGCTGTCAGAGCAGCTCACAGATCATTTCACCTGTACATAGGCCATCTGTAAATAGCCCACCCAACATATTTTTGTTGTTGTTGCTCCTTTGCACCCCAGTATCTCTACTTGCACGTTCATCTTCTGCATATTTATCACTCCAGTGTTTAATTGCTAAATTGCAATTATTTCGCCACTACGGCCTATTTATTACCTTACCTCATTTGCACACACTGTATATAGATTTTTTCTATTGTGTTATTGACTGACGTTTGTTTATTCCATGTATAACTCTGTGTTGTTGTTTGTGTTGCACTGCTTTGCTTTATCTTGGCCAGGTCGCAGTTGTAAATGAGAACTTATTCTCAACTGGCCTACCTGGTTAAATAAAGTTTAAATAAAATAATCTATAAAACAAATCATCAGCATTCGCTATCGGTATTGGCGTTGAAAAATCATAAATCGGTCAACCTCTACTCTGGAGAGACCTGAAAATAGCTGTGCAGCAACACTCCCCATCCAACCTGACAGAGCTTGAGAGGATCTGCAGAGAAGAATGGGAGAAACTCCCCAAATACAGGTGTGCCAAGCATATAGCGTCATATCTAAGAAGACTTGAGGCTGTAATTGCTGCCAAAGGTGCTTCAAAAGTACTGAGTAAAGGGTCTGAAAACTTATGTAAATGTAATATTTCAGTTCATTTTCAATACATTTGCAAAAATGTCTAAAAACCTCCTGCTTTGTCATTATGCAGTATTGTGTGTAGTTTGGGCAAAAAAACAACAATTGAATCAATTTTAGAATAAGGCTGTAACGTAACAAAATGTGGAAAAAGTCAGGTCTGTATACTTTCCAAACACACTGTAGCTATCTTAGCTACCTAGCCAGCTAATCAACAGGGCAACAATGGCAAATGTAGCCAGCTAGCCAATTAGGTATTGCTAGCTATCAACAATTTCTTCCCGCCAGACTTTGTCAACACTAGTTAACGTTAATATTGCCATAAATAATGTGCGTTAGCTAACATACTTTATCTTTCTAACCCTTGTTAGCCAAGGCTGCCTAATTATGTACTGACTAGTTCGGTTCAAAGGGATGAAAAGCTACTTCCAGTCAGTAATGTTAGCTAGCTAACTGGCTAAAGGCTAGATAGAGTGCTAGCTAGTTGGCATAGTAGCTTTGTAACAAACAAAAATTAGAGCCATTTTAATGAAACAATATTCAAAACCTTTGGAGGTAGCTAGCTAATGTTAGCTGAATTGACTAGCCTGGCTGGCAAGGCGTCCATTAGCCCTCAATCATGAGTCCGTTCCATTACAAATTAGAGTCATGGGACGAAGGGGATCTTCTGTACAGTTTTGTTAATTAAGAGCCACAACGCACGGTCTGAATATTAACATGCATCACTTGCAGTACGGTTTTGGAAGAAATAAATATTTTAAAGTTGATATACACCTTTAAAGGTTTTGGTTTCCCACACTGCCATATTACTGCCCTTCTTTACCGAAAACAGTACTACACAAGACTAACGTTACCTGTGCTAATTAGCCATCTGCGTTCTTGTGCTGATGTTGCTTCCAAAGGCAGTTTTGTACTTGGTAGTGAGTGTTGCAATTTGATTTTTATGCTCTTCAGCTGTCCCGTTCTGTGAGTTTGTGTGGCCTTCTACACAGTCACTTGAAAATAACAGCACTTAGTTGACCGGGGCAGCACTAACAATTAGACCAACTGATTTGTTGGAAAGGTGAATGCACTCTTCAGTAAGGCAATTTTACTGCCAATGTTTGTCTATGGAGATTGCATGGCCGTGTGCTGAATTTTATACACCTGTCAGCAATAGGTGTGGCTGAAATAGCTGAATCAACTAAGTTTAAAGTGTGTCCACATATACTTTTGTATATAGTGTATGCTATATAAATTAATAAGGCTGATGGAACAGATCAGAATATTTAGCAAAAAATGTTGATAAATTATTTCTTCACATTTTAGGCGCAGCAATACACACACGGCGGTAGGCCTGTGTGAACATTCCAAAATGCGCGTCACACATGTGAGCGGTTTCATGGACAGAGATGGAAGTATCCATTAGAAATGTAGAAAGGTGGATATGAAGATGCAACAACTATCATGGGTTGATAATATGACTAGGATAATGCCTTTCAAATCAAATTGTATTGGTCACATACACATGGTTAGCAAATGTTAATGCAAGTGTAGCGAAATGCTTGTGCTTCAGGTTCTGACCGTGCAGTAATATCTAACAAGTAATCTAACAATTTCACAACAACTACCTAATACACACAAATCTGCTCAGATTGAAGGAGAATGTGTACATACACAAGTGCAAAGGAATTAATAAAATATGTAGATGGTATATATAAATATATGGATGAGTGATGGCCATGTGGCATAGGCAAGATGTAGATGGTATAGAGTACAGTATATACATATGAGATGAGTAATGTAGGGTATGTAAACATATAAAGTGCCATTGTTTAAAGTGACTAGTGATACATTTATTACATCCATTTTTTTATTATTAAAGTGGCTAGAGATTGAGTCAGTATGTTGGCAGCAGCCACTCAATGTTAGTGATGGCTGTTTAACAGTCTGATGGCCTTGAGATTGGCTGCTAGACAATGAAAGAAAGTTTGTAAAAAAACAGAACGCATATGAGTAAATCTTTCCCTCCGTGTTTCTATGGTGGGATTTTGGCTATAGGGTACTTTGAAGCAAGGTAAGACATGCCTCAATATGAAGTAAAACATCCAAGTGGCAAATGATTAAGGAATTTTGCAAACTCCATCTCATGGACAATAGGAACACTGCTAACCAGTGCTACGCCTGCACGCTTGAATTAAAAGGAAACTGCACTCAAATTTCCCAGACCTCAAGTGGTCTCCTGATGTAGTTCAAGCATTGTTATAGTATTAGAACATACAATTGTATTTCTGTAAAAAACAAAAAAATTGACAGCCTAATTTATCCGTTTCAATAGTAGGCCTACCATTAGCCTACTTGCACAGTACTTCTTGGGTTGGTCTGACTGAATAAGATAGATGATTTTAGGTCATTCAGAGTGCATGTCACTGTTTTTGATTTAAAAAATGACACAAGTCGCATTTCCTTCGCTGGGCGGGCCCTTTGGAAATGTTTTGGAAAAATTGGAGTATACCCACTTGTCCAGGCACCACTACATCACTGGGGCACAGTAACTGTATTTGTAAAATGTTTTTGGATGTGATATGAAAGTGAAGGAATTTATATTTATAGAACTGTACTGCAATTAAGAATCGATTCACGTTTAGATTGAGTATTTGGCTACCAGAGCCAATTTGCTCTTTAAACTGGTCACGTCCTGACCAGCAGAGGGAGTAATTGTATTATATTTGGTCAGGACGTGGCAGAGGGGTATTTGTTTCATATGGTTCGGGTTGTGTGTGTTATTTAAGGGGTGTTTGGTTTATGTAGTCTGGGGTTTGAGTAATTGTTCTAGTGTTGGGTTTCTATGGTTTTCTAGTCTGTCTATTTCTGTGTGGTTTGTGTGGCTCCCGATCAGGAACAGCTGTACGTTGTTGTTCCTGATTGGGAGTCATATATTAGATGCTTGTTTTCACCTGTGGATTTTGTGGGTAGTTGTATTTCGTACTGCTAGTATCCGTATAGCCTGTGAAACTGTCACCTTGTCTTTATTAGTTTTCTTGTTTTCAGTGTTCTCTTGATTCAAATAAATAATAAGATGAGCATTCATATCCCAGCTGCGTTTTGGTCATCCATTCCCAACGACAACCGTGACAAAACTGAACATCATGTAACGCTAAGGCCCTTGGACTGAGGAGTAACGTTAGGCTCTTTTAGTCCCAATATTCAGCTTCCATTAGCTAATTTAACATACTGTCAATTTAGCTAATGTTAGATGTTAGCTAAATTAGCGGCCTGGTGCTAGATTTTGCGAACTCGTTTGCCTTGTTAACGCACACATTTTTATAACTGACGTTAACTAGTTACACAAGATTAAGAAAAAAATATAAATGCAACGTACTAAACCTGATGTCCAATACGATTTAGTTTTGTCCTGGTTTAAAAGACGCATTTGGTTCTCTCCTGGGTCGTCTCCATCATCACTCTCTGTGTCCCAGGTTGAATCATACTCGCACACTAAATCGTCGTCCTCCATCATTGAAAACACAATGTGGGCTTGAAAGACTAAAAGCGAAATCTGTTTAGATACGATAATTAGACATGAGTTGAGCTTCTAGCTCAAAGTTCGACAATTTACGGCGACCAACCATCCCTCCTCCTGGTCATGCAAATCCATCGCCGTGTTTCACTAATGTGACCACCAGATGAAATGGCCCGTGCAGTTTGTGCCTGTAGGCTCTTTCGACAAAGAGCTCGCCAACTTTTATTCCCAAACCGGAAATGAGTTCTCTTGTTTCGTTCATCCATTCCTATCGGAAAATGAATGGGGAAAGAATAAGGTTTTGGGATAAAAAAAATAAGGTTAACACAGGTTTATGAGATAGCAGTCAGTTAACATGGCCTTTATGAATTATGAAGCCTTTTATGTGCTTTGCGTAATGGATTTGATGCCCTCGAACACGGCCAATGCACGTCTATTGCTGCAGTCAGTTAACATGACCTTTATGAATTATGAAGCCTTTTATGTGCTTTGCGTAATGGATTTGATGCCCTCGAACACGGCCAATGCACGTCTATTGCTGCAGTCAGTTAACATGACCTTTATGAATTATGAAGCCTTTTATGTGCTTTGCGTAATGGATTTGATGCTCTCGAACACGGCCAATGCACGTCTACAGGCTGAGCAGCTGTTGAGAATAATGCGTTTTTTGGAGGACAAAATTACTTTTTTAATGGGGCTATATCGTGTATATTTGAGTAGCCTTGCTGGGCTTTTTGAGAAATGTCAAAGTCATCATCAACACCACCATCCTCATCATCACCACTAATGGCACGTCTTCTCTCAGTCTCAGTGATATTATATTGCACTGAGTTAGGATAGGCTCTTGCTTTCTCATTAATCAAAATGCTATTTGGAAAGTTATTTTCAGACTGTCCTGATATCTGTTGTTGTTGATGTAGGCCTAGGTTAATTTGTTTTTATTGTATCCCTAACAATAATGAATGACAAAAAAATGTAAAATGAAGAAAAGTTTTAATTTTCATTGTCTGTGGTGAGACAATAATTCCTGTCTTACTGTATATATCATCCTCAAAACACACGTCTGCAGTCAAGCATGCACACATTCAGTACCAGTCAAAAGTTTGGACACACCCATACTAATTCCAGGGTTTTCTTTATTTCGCTATTTTCTACATTTCTACATTATAGAATAATAGTGAAGACATCAAAACTATGAAATAACACAGATGGAATCATGTAGTAACCAAAAAAGTGTTAAACAAATCAAAATATATTTTATATTTGAGATTGTTCAAAGTAGCTAACCTTTGCCTTGTTGACAGCTTTGCACACTCTTGGCATTCTCTAAACCAGCTTCATGAGGTACTCAACTGGAATGCATTTCAATTAACAGGTGTGCCTTGTTAAAAGTTAATTTGTGGAATTTCTTTCCTTCTTAATGCGTTTGAGCCGATCAGTTGTGTTTTGACAAGGTAGGGGTGGTATACAGAAGATATCCCTATTTGGTAAAAGACCAAGTCCATATTATGACAAGAACAGCTCAAATAAGCAAAGAGAAACAACAGTACATCTTTACTTTAAGACATGACAGTCAGTCAATCCGGAAAATTTTAAGAACTTTGAAAGTTTCTTCCAGTGCAGTCGCAAAAACCACCAAGCACTATGATGAAACTGGTTCTCATGAGGACCGCCACAGGAAAGGAAGACCCAGAGTTACCTCTGCTGCAGAGGATAAATTCATTAGTTACCAGCCTCAGAAATTGCAGCCTAAATAAATGGTTCACAGAGTTCAAGTAACAGACATCTCAACGTCAACACTTCAGAGAAGACTGCGTGAATCAGGCCTTCATGGTCGAATTACTGCAAATAAACAACTACTAAAGGACACCAATACGAAGAAGAGACTTGCTTAGGCCAAGAAACATGAGCAATGGACATTAGAAGAGTGGAAATCTGTCCTTTGGTATGATGAGTCCAAATTTGAGATTTTTGGTTCCAACCGCTGTGTCTTTGTGAGACAAAGAGTAGGTGAATGGATGATCTCCACATGTGTGGTTCCCACCGTGAAGCATGGAGGAGGAGGTGTGATGGTGCTTTGCTGGTTACACAGTCAGTGATTTATTTAGAATTCAAGGCACACTTAACCAGTATGGTTACCACAGCATTCTGCAGCGATACGCAATCCCATCTAGTTTGCGCTTAGTGGGACTATCATTTGTTTCCAACAGGACAATGACCAACACACCTCCAGGATGTGTAAGGGCTATTTGACCAAGAAGGAGAGTGATTCAGTGCTGCATCAGATGTCCTGGCCTCCACAATCACCCGACTTCAACCCAATTGAGATGGTTTGGGATGAGTTGGACTGCAGAGTGAAGGAAAAGCAGCCAACAGGTGCTCAGCACATGTGGGAACTCCTTCAAGGCTGTTGGAAAAGCATTCCAGGTGAAGCTGGTTGAGAGAATGCAAAGAGTGTGCAAAGCTGTCAAAGGCAAAGGGTGGCTACGTTTTTGGTTACTACATGATTCCATGTGTGTTATTTCATAGTTTTAATGTCTTAGAAATAAAGAAAAACCCTTGAATGAGTTGGTGTGTCCAAACTTGTGTCTGGTACTCTACGTACACACGTGCCAACACACACACACACACACACACACACACACACACACACACACACACACACACACACACACACACACACACACACACACACACACACACTTCTGACATATCTCCTTCCCACAACAGAAGATGAATGTTATCACTGTTCTGAGTTACAAAGTATGTCCATGTTTAGTATGCTAGTTAAATTGGGATCTAGCCTTGACATTCTGGGATGTGCTCTTCCAAACACAAGGATTGATTGCTCAAAGAGGTGACATAAATGTGAACATGTAATTGGATTTACAAAGACTGTGTTCTGCTCATCTTTTTGGCAGTAATTGCAAGCTAGCCGAGGAACGTGTCTGCCTTTCTCACGTGGTACCACACCATTAGAGGATATAAATAGTATCCTGTGCTATCAAGTGGGTATTCTGTGTGTAATGGCCGCTGGTTTGGGTTGCTATTTTTGGTCCCAGTTACTGTGGAAACTGCAGGGCTGTGCCAGCATCCAGCATTTGGAGTTAATTTCACAGATGCTGCTATAGCTGGGTCATATTGGATGGATTCAGGAATGATTTAGTTACAAACATACAGTGTACTGTATGTCTCCACCATTTAGTTGCTTGGGCTAAACGCTGGAGTTAGAGAGTTTCACTAGAAAAAACACATTGATAGCAAAGTCAGTTAGTTGACTGGTTTGTGTCAAGGGGAAGATATCACAGGGTTGGCCTGGTCAACAGAAAAAATTGTTATGTAAATGGTTTTAAAAAGGAAATGGGTTTATGAAGTTTGCTTCAGAATTTAAGTTGATTATTTCTGAGTACAGGCATGTGTCATCAAACAACTGGCTCCACAAATGTAGCTGAGGGCTAAAACAGAGATCAGGGGCAGCAGGGGAGTGTGTTGAGGGCACTGGCAGACTTACCATTAGGCAGAAGAGGCAATTGCCTAATTTGAAGGGGTGTCCTTTTCTTTTTTGCATGGGATGCATCTCAATACAAAGCCAATGAAGGTGGCTGAGCTACAGCAGTGTTTGTCAGACCAGTAGACATCCCGAAAATTGTTCTTCTCTCAAAAATGCTTCACACTAATATGACCCATCTATGGAATGATGAGACTCTCACAAATCCGATATTTGTTTAATCAAATATATGTATATGCTTTATACCTACAAGGATTCTAAAATTCTAAATCAAATCGCTAAAATATCAATGGTATGACCTTCTTAAAACACTTCCATATGTTAGTTTAGTAGAAACACACTGGCCCTTAAGCCAGGTTTAAGTGACTCAAATCCATTTTATTTGGCATATTCGATTCAAATCTGTTCTTTTTCTGCAGTCTGAACTGACAAAAAGCACATTAATCAGATATTTCAAGCCACATTTCAGCTACAAATCTGATTCCTGCCCATACGACTGGTCAAATCTGATTTATTTGCCCTCAAGTGGTTTTTAGACTGTTATTTGGAATATCTTGTTGCTTGCTGGCTATTCTGTTGACAGTTTAACAAGAACATCTGGTAGCTAACTAGCATGTTAATTGTTTACAAACAAATTAGTGAATGTGCTAGAAAGCTAAACAGCTACCTAGCTACCTAGATGACTGCTGTGGCTAGCCAAAAATGACTGTTTTTGAAAGTTGGATCATCCATTGAGGCTTTAAAAGTGTTCTTACTCTAGAATTTGTAACATTCAAAGCAATTGGCAAATGTCCATGGCAGGGATTTAGCTTGCTACGTAACTTCTGAGTGATAGGAAGCAAGAGCACCACCACCACCAATCAGCCTACACCACTGCGCACACAGCCGTCATTATTATGACAACAAGAGTAGCCATGTCAGCAAATGACTGTTGTCCGAACACACAAAATCCAATTTGGTCACTTGGACAGTCAGTATCCGAAAACGGATTTGAAAAACAAAACTGATTTGAACATTAAAAACTTCTAGCGGGACAACTTCCGGTGAAACTGGAGGGCACGCAATTCAAATAAATAATCATAAAAATGATGGATTTTAAACATGTGTACATATAAGTGTCTTATATCGGCTGAAAGCTTAAATTCTTGTTAATCTTACTGCACTGTCAGATTTACAGTAGCTATTACAGCGAAAACATGCCATGTGATCGTTTGAGGACGGTGCTCCACATCAAAATATTTTTCCACCGGCACAGGTTTCATACATTCACATATAACGATTAAATATTCACTTACTTTTTGAAAATCTTCCTCTGATTTGTCATCCAAAGGGTCCCAGCTATAACATGTAGTGTCGTTTTGTTAGATAAAATCCTTCTTTATATCCCAAAAAGTATGTTTAGTTGGCGCCATCGATTTGAGTAATCCACTCGTTCAACTTGCAGAGAAAGGAATCTGAAAATCTACCCCTAAACTTTGTTTCAACAAGTCAAAATATGTTTCTATTTACTCCTCAAATACCCTAAAATGTAATCAAACTATAATATTTCTTTCTGAAAGAAGTATGTTCAATAGGGAACAGATTTTAGCAGGTGCGTAATTCACACAAACAGGAATTTCCAAAACTGTGTCCTTCTGCTAAAACTGATTTTTCTTATTCGTTTTTGAAGTTACAAGCCTGAAACCTTGAACATAGACTGCTGACACCCTGTGGAAGCCATATGAATTGCATCCAGGGAGCTAATTTTCAATATGACCTTTCTCTTGTATTTCTAAGAGGATGGTCTCTCAAAAAAAAGTATGGTTGGTTTTTCTTTGGATTTTCTCCAACCATATCTATTGTGTTATATTCTGCTACATTATTTTAACATTTCTACAAACTTCTTTCCAATGGTACCAATTATATGCAAATCCTGGCTTTGGGCACGTCATTCAGACAGGAAGTGGAGAAAAAAGGTTAAGGCCTGCAGTGTGAACAAGGTTTTAGACTCCAGGAGGCTCCGACTGGCCTCTGTTTGGGGTCTCTAAAATCTCAAAGTCCTAAAAACTAAGTTTAACACTACTGTACCTGTCAGAATTGATGTGCCAATGTCTTGCTGCAATACATAATTCTAAGTGACCCCAAATTTTTGAACGGTAGTGTATATCACAGAAGACTGAAATATAACACAACCATTTTACATAGAAACACTGGATTTGAGCTGTTAATTTTTTGTTGTTGGATTAATTATGAAATTATGAAAAATATTAACATTCCACCCATGCCATTAGAGGGTGATTTGGTCATTTGACTGCAGGAAAGGGCTGATATCACTGAGAAATGTCAGGTTTTAAAATATCAAATAAAATGTAATTGGTCACATATACACGTTTAGCAGATGTTAATGCGAGTGTAATGAAATGCTTGTGGTTCTAGTTCTGACAGTGCAGTAATATCTAACAATTAATCTAACAATTCCACAACAACTACCTAATACACACAAATCTAAAGGGATGGAATAAGAACATGTACATGTAAATATATGGATGAGCGATGACCGAGCGGCATAGGCAAGATACAGAATATACATATGAAATGAGTAATGTAAGATATGTAAACATTATGAAAGTGGCAATATTTAAAGTGACTAGTGAAGTGGCCAATGATTTGAGTCTGTACATTCATTATGGAGATGAAAGGAGAAGACAATCCAAGCCACCCTGACTCAGGCCAGGCCTTGGTCTGGGGTTCTGGGAACCTGGGACACCTGTGATCGCCTCATAGATGACAGAAAACACACTCTCCCTCTCTTTCTCTCATACACAGACACATACAGTGCATTCACAAAGTATTCAGACCCCTTTTCCACATTTTGTTACATTACAGCCTTATTCTAAAATGGATTAAATAAAACATTTTCCTCATCAATTTACACACAATACCCCATAATGACGAAGCGAAAACAGATTTTTTAAATGCTTTGCTAATTTCTTAAAAATACAAAACAGAAATACCTTATTTACATAAGTATTCCGACCCTTTGCTATGAGACTCCAAATTGAGCTCAGGCGCATCCTGTTTCCATTGATCATCCTTGAGATGTTACTAAAACTTGATTGGAGTCCACCTGTGGTAAATTCAATTGATTGGACATAATTTGGAAAGGCACACACCTGTCAATAGTTGACAGTGCATGTCAGAGCAAAAACCAAGCCATGAGGTCAAAGGAATTGTCTGTAGAGCTCCGAGACAGGATTGTGTCAAGGCACAGATCTGGGGAAGGGTAGCAAAACATTTCTGCAGCATTGAAGGTCCCCAAGAACACAGTGGCCTCCATCAATCTTAAATGGAAGAAGATTGGAATCACCAGGACTCTTCCTAGAGCTGGCCGCCTGGCCAAACTGAACAATTTGGGGAGAAGGGCCTTGGTCAAGGACCTGATGATCACTCTGACAGAGCTCTAGAGTTCCTCTGTGTAGATGGGAAAACCTTCCAGAAGGACAACCATCTCTCCAGCACTCCACCAATTAGGCCTTTATGGTAGAGTGGCCAGATGGAGTGTAATGAAATTCCTCAGTAAAAGGCACATGACAGCCCACTTGAAGTTTTCCAAAAGGCACCTAAAGACTCTCAGACCATGAGAAACAAGATTCTCTGGTCTGATGAAACCAAGATTGAACTCTTTGGCCTGAATGCCAAGCGTCACATCTGGAGGAAACCTGGCACCATCCCTACGGTGAAGCATGGTGGTGGCAGCATCATGCTGTGGGGATGTTTAAAAATTAATACCTGTTTTGGATAGGGGACAGTATTTTCACGTTCGGATGAAAAGCGTGCCCAGAGTAAACTATTTGCATATTATTAGCAGAATTGGATAGAAAACACTGAAGTTTCTAAAACTATTTGAATGATGTCTGTGAGTATAACAGAACTCATATGGCAGGCAAAAACCTGAGAAAAATCCAACCAGGAAGTGGGATATCTGAGGCTTGTAGTTTTTCAAGTGATTGCCTATCCAAACTACAGTGTCTGTGGGGTCATTTTGCACTTCCTAAGGCTTCCACTAGATGTCAACAGTCTTTATAACCTTGTTTCATGCTTCTACTGTTACTGGGGAGAGAATAAGAGCCCATTCAACCAGTGGACTTCCTGAGACCTATGAGTTGTTTACTGCGCGGTCACGCAGGTGCCTGGTCACGCAGGTGCCTGGTCACGCAGGTGCCTGGTCACGCAGGTGCCTGGTCACGCAGGTGCCTGGTCACGCAGGTGCCTGGTCACGCAGGTGCCTGGTCACGCAGGTGCCTGGTCACACTGGTGCGCCGCTCCTTCTTTTTCCTCTGTAATGAATACGCTATTGTCCGGTTGGAATATTATCGAAGATTTATGTTAAAAAGACCCTAAGGATTGATTGTAAACATCATTTGACATGTTTCTACGAACGGTAATGGAACATTTTGACTTTTCGTCTCTGGTTTTGCGCTCGCGCATTTTGCCTTTTGATAGTGATCTGAACGCGCGAACAAAAGGAGGTATTTGGACATAAATATGGAGTTTATCGAACAAAACAAACATTTCTTGTGGAAGTGAGAGTCCTGGGAGTGCATTCCGACGAAGATCAGCAAAGGTAAGTGAAGATTAATAATACTATTTCTGAGTTTTGTTGACTCCAGAACTTTGCGGGTAACTGTATAGCTTGCTTTGATGGCTGAGCTCTGTACTCAGAATATTGAACAATGTGCTTTTGTGACAGGTTAAAGGAAATACTCATAGCCTGTTATACATTAAAAAGTATTGGTAAGTTCATAGTATGTGAGGATCTTAAAACATCTAAGGTTTAAAAAGATCATGCATTCTATATTAGTTGATAGAGATTGATAACATTTATATAATTGTGTTAAAAAGTTAAAATCCATCAAGCGTACAAAGGGTAAGAATTGTAAAAGGAATGTGTAAACGTTATATTGATTACTTTATTTTGTAGTGCCTAATTGAAGGGGAAAAGTGTTAATCTGTGATCTACTAAATGCTCTTAATCTATGATCCTGAGATCGATTGCTCTGGTCTCCACCCAAGTTCGCGGGGAAATCGCGGTCTTTTCCTTATTGCAGTAAAAGTTCTCAGTGAGGAAACAATACCGTATCACACTCGTGATTATTTCTCCCCTTTTTCAGGTACGTTATTGAAGATAAAACAGAGTCATTTAAATGTAATAACTCACTAACATGTCAAGATTGTTTAAGGTGTGTCTTAGTAACATCTTGATGAAGTTAGAGTTAAGTTTGCTGAGGGTAATATGAGCCCTGCTCGGTTGCAGTGAAGGCTAGCGTCGTACTGAGAGTAGCTGCCATTTTATGTCGATCGTGAATGAACATGTGCGTTGTTAATAAGATATTTTGCGGTGTTATTTGTATAATGGTTTTTCAAACACTTTATTGACTGTTGATAAATTGAGTTATGGTTTACTGAGTTAAAGCTTTGTGCTTGACAGTTACACTAATTTCAATATATGTTTCAGTGAATTACAGTGTATACTGTTGTGACTTGAATAAGCCTTGTACCCTACAACACTAGCTCTTTCCTGTAGATCTGTTGTTTTGTAAAATGTGTTACTTTGGTAAAATAATTGCAGTAAAAGTTCTCAGTGAGGAAACAATACCGTATCACTCTCGTGATTATATCTCCCCTTTTTCAGGGGCGTAACACTTTCGCCGTGAAGCTGTTTTGAAATCTGACACAGCGGTTGCATTAAGGAGAAGTGTATCTATAGTTCTTTCAATAACTGTTGTAAATTTGATCAACGTTTATGATGAGTATTTTTGTAAATTGATGTGCTCATTCACCAGAAGTTTTGGAGGCAATACATTTTCTGAACATCATGCGCCAATGTAAAATGGGGTTTTTGGATATAAATATGAACTTTATCGAACAAAACATACATGTATTGTGTAACATTGAGTCCTGGGAGTGTCATCTGATGAAAATCGTCAAAGGTTAGTGATTCATTTTAGCTGTATTTCTGGATTTTGTGATGTCTCTCCTTGCTTGGAAAATGGCTGTGTGGTTTTTCTTGTCAAGGTGATGTCCTAACATAATCTAATGTTATGCTTTCGCCGTAAGGCCTTTTTGAAATCGGACAATGTGGTTGGATTAACAAGAAGTTTATCTTTAAAATGGTGTAAAATAGTTGATTGTTTGAGAAATTTGAATTATGAGATTTTTGTTGTTTTGTATTTCGCGCCCTGCTATTCCATTGGCTGTTGGCGAGGGGTCCCGCTGGCGGAATGGGGTCCTGCTGGCGGAACGGGGTCCCACTGGCGGAACGGGGTCCTGCTAGCGGAACGTCTGTCCATAACAGGTTTTAACAAAGCAAAGTACAGAGATCCTTGATGAAAACCTGCTCCAGGACCTCAGACTGGACAACAACCCCAAGCACACAGCTAAGACAATGCAGGAGTGCTTTGGGACAACTCTCTGAATGTCTTTGAATGGCCCAGCCAGAGCCCGGACATGAACCTGATCGAACATCTCTGGAGAGACCTGAAAATAGCTGTGCAGCAATACTCCCCATCCAACCTGACAGAGCTTGAGAGAATCTGCAGAGAAGAGTGGGAGAAACTCCCCAATTACAGGTGTGCCAAGCTTGTAGCATCCTACCCAAGAAGAATCAAGGCTGTTATCGCTGCCAAAGGTGCTTCAAGAAAGTACTGAGTAAAGGGTCTGAATACTTATGTAAAATTTCTGGGGTTTATTTTTTATAAATTAGCAAAAAAATAAAAATATCTAAATCAGTTTTTGCTTTGTCATTATTGGGTATTGTGTCTAGATTGATGAGGGGGGAAAACGATTTAATAACATTTTAGACTAAAGCTTTAACCTAACAACATGCACTGTATGCACGCACACACACTCTTACTCTTATTGAAATTATCCCAGTACAATAATCTCTGGATAATTTCTAAGAGGCTTTGCCTGAGTTCCATTAGAGACTAGTTAACACAAGGACATGGAGAGTAATTAAGGTTAGTATTCCTACATTCTTTCAAAAGTTTTTATCTAAACTTTGACAGACATAGCCAAGCCAGGCTGTGCAATGTGCCTGAATGAAGTGCAATTGGCCTCTGTCACCCGTTTATGTGACACTTGATTATTTTCTGTTTCTTTCAAAATCTTAGTGCAAGTGTTTCAGGACTCAGGAGAAGTGTCTAACCTTCCCATAAAAGCGCACTCTGCTGAAAGACAAATGCAACTCTCAGTGCTTTTAACTCTGCTCTTTCAAAGAATGAATCCCAGTTTTGAAAAAGGAACATTAGCAAAGACCATTTTTTACAGTCAATGGACTAAGCCAGGGATTGAACTCTCAACCTTCCAATTTAAAGGCAGACACTCTTACTACAAGGCCACTGAGTTTGTTAGCAAAATGAAGAAGCAAGCAACAAAATCTGATGACAGCAATTACTTTAAAATGTAGCCACCTTAATTTAAACAGAGAAAAAAATTGGGGATTAAGTTTGAGATTGAAGCAGACCATATTAACAGTGTATCAATCTCCGTTCTAACACTGTCCTCACCTCATCTGCCATTCTGTCTTGCTCTCTCTCATGATGAGGGAAGTTAGCTTTATAGGGAAAGTACCCTGGTGACGGTTGGTTTACGCCTCTAGAGGGCGCTCTTGTCACAGTGAACCTCCCTCTCTGTGTATCTCTCCACTTATCATCAGTACCAGGGAGATACTTGAGGGCCCCACTACCTCTCCAGTCTTCCTCATCGTCTCCTGGTCTCCTGTAGCGACATGGCCTCTCTGCGCCAACCAGAAGGATCCTAGTGCATAGAGATTTATGGCAGCATGTACTGACTCACTGCTTGGTACTCTCTCGCACCTCTCAAGACATTCAAAGGGGGACACTTGTCCCCTGCCCCACCCCCTCTCCAACAATACCCCGTCTGCTTAGATGACGTGTGCGCAAGTCACATGGAATGCCCATCTCTCTCACCATCATCACAATGTAGCATTTATGAGTCATGAGTCAAGGGAAACATCTGCTAAAGGAGCTTGGTTTACAAGCTCTCACCGTCTCCCTTTTGCCATTTTCATCTGTCTGGGTGTCGGTAGGTAGATCCTCTTGTCTGATCCCTCTCTCTCCTTTGGGCTTGTCTCCTTACATTATTACTTTTATTCAAACACCTCTCTTATTCCTGTGGTGCCCCCTGTCTCTCTCTGTTCCCCTCATCTCCCTACATGGCACCTCTCTCTCTACTCCTCTCTCCCTCACCTTAGACGTTTATTTATTTCCTAACATTTTACTTATTCTAAGGTGATTCATTTTCTAAGCTCTCCGCCGCTGTGCCACATTTACATTTCTCTCCAGGAATTGATGATGGCTCAGCTTTGCTGGGTATACAAGGATCTTTCCAGGTTCACAGCCTTCTTTTCGCTGCCTGATGTGTGGGAGAATAAAACATTGAAAAAGGTTGACACGTTCTCTATGCATTCATCAACGCTGGGATTCTAGGTTCCAGATGTCTGGTGTAAAAGAGATTCAACAGAGGGGGTAAAGTGCGGACTGGGTGGAAGGATGAAACAACCAGGACTTCAATGAGCTGTATTATCCACTTAACACAGAGTTCTGAGACGAGGATGCTGCTGGGACCAGAGAGACTAGCAACACAATATAGAACAAACAATCCAGCTGCAATAGTCTGATGCTACTGTTGGCCATTTCAGTAGACAATGTTTTAACTTTCACTTTCCCTTAGCTCCCTTTTCCTATCAAAATATGTAATACTTTGCGGAGGGGGAGAATTTGGGTACATCTCAAGTAGCTCTGTTGTTCAGTGGGATGGATGACATCATTGTGGTGTTGATAAATGAAGGACAGGATCATTGCACTGAATAATTTGTCAGCTTCAACCTTGGTGAAGGTCCAAGCCTGTGGTGCTGGTCTGAGTTACTATGTTAATCACTATCACCTGTAGGTTTGCACATTCACCCAGCACACACACACATGCACACACACATGATTAATTAAGCAATAAGGCCCAAGGGGATGTGGTATATGGTCAATATACCACGGCTAAGGGCTGTTCTAATGCACGACGCAATGCAGAGTGTCTGGATACAGCCCTTAGCCATGGTATATTGGCCATATACCACAAACCCCAGAGGCGTCTTATTGCTATTATAAACTGGTTACAAACTTAATTAGAACAGTAAAAATAAATGTCTTGTCATACCCGTGGTATACGGTCTCATATACCACCCACGGCTTTCAGCCAATCAGCATTCAGGGCTCGAACCACCTAGTTTATAATCATGAGTATAGCCTATTTCAAATATGAATGAATAAGATTTTGGTACAGTAGCCATTATGTATCAAAATGTATTGCAGGGACATCCCATCAGCATGTAACTCCCATACACCACAGCCATTAATCATGAAGCATACACCCCCGCCCTTCCTCTTCCCAGAGAGGTGCTTATCTCTGTCAGCGAGATGCATGGAGAAGCCCGGTGGCTGAACCGATTCAGACAACATATCCCGAGAGAGCCATGTTTCCGTGAAACATGGAAGGCCACCCTTGCTCGAATTCCGACTACCTTGTTGTCAAGAGACTGGACATTGGCGAGTAGTATACTCTGGAGCGGTGGGCGATGTGCACGTCTTCGGAGCCTGACCAGGAGGCCGCTCCGTCTGCCCCTCTGCGGTGCCGTTATTTTGGGTCGACTTCTGGGATTAGATCCATTGTCCTGGGTGGTGGTCCAAACAGAGGATCCTCATCGGGAAAGTCGTATTCCTGGTCGTAATGTTGGTAAGTTGACGTCTCTCTTATATCCAATGTTATTCCCGGCTGTCTAAACTAGTCTAAACCAAATTCAGTGTTGGTAAACTCCTAAAAGAACACATTTCATAACCCCACTTTGTCATTTGTAACGCCTATACCCTAGCCTGGCTGATGTGCAACCCACGTGACTACATGGAGAACATGGACGTAGAGAGGCTGGTGTTAGCAAAACTACCTATTCATCTAATCTTCAACTCCCATCCCTGATAGATATAGAGGCGCCGGTGAGAAAACAGGTGGCTTTTCCGCTTGCACTGCTTTGATTGCCTTGCTTTGTGAAGCGTGTGCGCGGGAGAGACTGACACTTTGATAATGCAGGCCCATTATTCCAAGTGATGAGCGGCACCATTGGCACAGATTACTCTTTATGAGGCGCACTTTGTAGCCTACCTGGTGGATCGATGTGATGCCCGCATCTATAGACTATGGGTCAGCTGTGATCAGGGTAAGAAAACAGTACATTGGTTATTGAAGTAGGAGAACCAGCTTTTAAGGTTTATTAGCAACATTGTGTGTTACTTTTCTCATTGCTTTCTATAGCTTTGCTATATAGTGTACTAACAACCAAATATTGACTATTCAATTAAGTCAGCAGTCACCAGGAAAGCAGAATTAATATCCCTGTGCCATTTTTATATATTTTATAGCCATGTGATCCCTTCCCACCGACGCGCTCAGCTCAATAAGAGACAAATTAAAACACACTGTGTTTGTTCCCAGAAAAAATGTTCAAGAAGGCAGATGCTCTATCATTTCGTTACAGGCAACATGCTGGGTCTTTTAATGCAGTCATTCCAGAACATGCAGCGTTTATGTGCCAATAGGTTTAATTTCATGAGATGAATATGTAATAGGCTTATTTCATTAAATGGGCACACATGTTATTTAGCCTAAAGATAAACAGGTTGGACTTTGTGTATTCAGTTGGATAAATGACTTGTTTGGCTCAAGCCTAGAAGAAATGACAGTTTAGAGACTATCAAAGAGCTATGCCAAGCCTATCTGAGGCCATTTCCATTCTACACCATCACCCCTGAAATCCCTACCAAAGCCACACAATCATCCCCAGTATCAAACTGCATCAGTGACTCATCTCTTCTCC
Source organism: Salmo trutta (assembly GCF_901001165.1). Lineage (NCBI taxonomy): Eukaryota > Metazoa > Chordata > Actinopteri > Salmoniformes > Salmonidae > Salmo > Salmo trutta. The sequence continues at coordinate 25,732,172 of NC_042986.1, forward strand.
GACAGTGAATTTGGTAAACATTCTTATGCATAACCTAATGACTGGGATATGTTCCGGTCAGCCTCAGAGAACATCATCGGTCTCTACGCTGACTCGGTGAGTGAGTTTATAAGGAAGTGCATTGGAGATGTTGTACCCACTGTGACTATTGAAACCTACCCTAACAATAAACCGTGGATGGATGGATGGCGCCATTCGCGCAAAACTGAAAGAGCGAACCACTGCATTTAACCATGGAAAGAGGTCTTGGAATATGGCTGAATATAAACAGTGTCGTTATTCCCTCCGCAAGGCAATCAAACAAGTGAAATGCCGGTACAGGGACAAAGTGGAGTCGCAATTCAACGGCTCAGACGAGATGTATATGGCAGGATCTACAGGAAATCACAGACTACAAAAAGAAAACCAGCCACAGCTCAGCATTCAACACCATAGTACCCTCCAAGCTCATCATCAAGCTGGAGGCCCTGGGTCTCAACCCCGCCCTGTGCAATTGGGTCCTGGATGTTGACGGGCCGTCCCCAGGTGGTGAAGGTAGGAAACAACATCAGCACTTCGCTGACCCTCAACACTGGGGGCCCCACAATGTGGCATGCTCCTGTACTCCCTGTTCACCCACAACTGTGTGGCCATGCACGCCTCCAACTCAATCATCAAGTTTGCAGACGACACAACAGTAGTGGGCTTGATTACCAACAACGATGAGACAGCCTACAGGGAGGAGGTGAGGGCACTCAGGTTGTTTTCCTGACACCACACTCTCTCACTCAATGTCAACAAAACAAAGGAGATGATCATGGACTTCAGGAAACAGCAGAGGGAGCACCCCCCTATCCTCATCAAAGGGACAGCAGTGGAGAAGGTGGAAAGTTTTAAGTTCCTCAGCGTACACATCACAGACAAACTGAAATGGTCCAGCCACACAGACAGTGTGGTGAAGAAGTCCCAACAACGCCTCTTCAACCTCAGGAGGCTGAAGAAATTTGGCTTGTCACTCAAAACCCTGACAAACTTTTCAGACAAACTATTTAGAATCCCACCGTACCTTCTCCGCTGTTTCAATCCGGTTTTCGAGCTGGTCACTGGTGCACCTCAGCCATGCTCAAGGTACTAAACGATATCATAACCGCCATCGATAAAAGACCGTACTGTGCAGCTGTCTTCATCGACCTGGCCAAGGCTTTCAACTCTGTTAATTACCGTATTCTTATTGGCAGACTCAACAGCCTTGGTTTCTCAAATGACTGCCTCGCCTGGTTTACCAACTACTTCTCAGACAGAGCTCAGTGTGTCAAATCGGACGGCCTGTTGTCCAGACCTCTGGCAGTCTCTATGGGGGTACCACATGGTTCAATTCTCGGGCCGACTCTTTTCTCTGTACATATCAACGATGTCGCTCTTGCTGCGGGTGATTCCCTGATCCCCCTCTACGCAGACGACACCATTCTCTATACATCTGGCTCTTCTTTGTACACTGTGTTAACTAACCTCCAAATGAGCTTCAATGCCATATAAAACTCCTTCCGTGGCCTCCAACTGCTCTTAAACGCTAGTAAAACCAAATGCATGCTTTTCAACCATTCGCTGCCCGCACCCGCCCGCCCGACTAGCATCACTACTCTGTATGGTTCTGACTTAGAATATGTGGACAACTACAAATACCTAGGTGTCTGGCTAGAGTGTAAACTCTCCTTCCAGACTCATATTAAACATCTCCAATCCAAAATTAAATCTAGAATCGGCTTCCTATTTCGCAACAAAGCCTCCTTCACTCACGCCGCCAAAAACATACTCTCGTAAAACTGACTATCCTACCGATCCTCAACTTCCGCGATGTCATTTACAAAATAGCTTCCAATACTCTACTCAGCAAACTGGATGCAGTCTAACACAGTGCCATCTGTTTTGTCACCAAAGCCCCTTATACCACCCACCACTGCAACCTGTATGCTCTAGTCGGCTGGCTCTCGCTACATATTCGTCGCCAGACCCACTGGCTCAAGGTCATCTATAAGTCTATGCTAGGTAAATCTCTGCCTTATCTCAGCTCACTGGTCACGATAACAACACCCACCTGTAGCACGTGCTCCAGCAGGTATATTTCACTGGTCATCCCCAAAGCCAACACCTCCTTTGCCAATGACTGGAACGAATTGCAAAAATTGCTGAAGCTGGAGACTTATATTTCCCTCACTAACTTTAAACATCAGCTATCTGTGCAGCTAACCGATCGCTGCAGCTGTGCATAGCCCATCTCTAAATAGCCAACCCAATCTACCTACCTCATCCCCATATTGTTTTTATTTACTTTTCTGTTCTTTTGCACACCAGTATTTCTACTTGCACATCACCATCTGCTCATCTATCACTCCAGTGTTAATTTGCTAAATTGTAATTACTTCGCTACTATCGCCTATTTATTGCCTTACCTCCTCATGCCATTTGCACACACTGTATATAGACTTTATTTTTTTTCTATTGTGTTATTGACTGTACGCTTGTTTATTCCATGTGTAACTCTGTGTTGTTGTTTGTGTCGCACTTCTTCGCTTTATCTTGACCAGGTCGCAGTTGTAAATGAGAACTTGTTCTCCACTAGCCTACCTGGTTAAATAAAGGTGAAATAAAAAAATAAAAAAAATAAAAAGATGCACAATTGAGAGCATCCTGTCGGGCTGTATCACAGCCTGGTACGGCAACTGCACCGCCCTCAACCCAAGGCTCTCCAGAGGGTGGTGTGGTCTGCACAACGCATCACCCGGGACAAACTACCTGCCCTTCATGACACCTAAAGCACCCGATGTCACAGGAAGGCCAAAATTATCAAAGGACAACAACCACCCTAGCCACTGCCTGTTCACACCGCTACCATCCAGAAGGTGAGGTCAGTACAAGTTCATCAAAGCTGGGACCGAGAGACTGAAAAACAGTTTCTATCTCAAGGCCATCAGACTGCTAAACAGCAATCACTAACTCAAAGAGGCTGCTGCCTACATTGAGACCCAATCACTGGCCACTAATAAATGGATCACTAGTCACTTTAACAATACCACTCAAAATAATGCCACTTTAATAATGTTTACATATCTTACATTACTCATATCATATGTATATACTGTATTTTATACCATCTATTGCACCTTGCCTGTGCAGCTCGGGCCATCCCTCATTCTTATATGTAAATGTACATATTCTCATTCAGCCTGAGCAGATTTGTGTGTATTAGGTAGTTGTTGGAGAATTGTTAGATTACTTGTTAGATATTACTTCGCGGTTGGAACTAGAAGCACAAGCATTTCGCTACACTCCAATTACCATCTGCTAACCATATGTATGTGACCAATACAATTTGATTTCATTTGAAGAAAGGAGTACCAATGCTCGCCTCCGCTAGTCGTTATCCATAGTGCTGAATGTTTTTATTCGGAGAGTCAGCACTGTCAATATTGAGTGAAAGAGAGAGAGAGCGGCCATGTGGTCGCGCATTGACTTCGCTTTTTTACTTTCCGTGGGCGCTTGGGGATTTATGTAATGTCTTATGTGGGTTTATAGGGTTGTGCTGGGACACTTGTTGAATGTGAGTAGGTTTGGATACTCCAATAGAAAACCAGGCGCAACAGTAACCTATGCATTTTGTAGAATAATAAAGTCAGACATTTTCTAATCTAGCCTATAGGCTCTCCATATCACGCATGCACAAACGAGATGCAAACGCTGGAGGAACTTATCTTTTGGACAGAATGCGTTGGATCTCAAACATCTCGAGTACAATGATTATCTCTCAACATTCTAGAATATACATGGAAGAAAATGGTTATCGAACATTTTAGAAACTCTACAGACTTAGTGCTGGAACATTTTATTGTGGGAATAATCGAAATGTATTTGACGGCAATGATTATCCACATTGAACTCAAGTAGCCTAAGGAGCGCACGTTTTTTGGAAGGGGAAAAGAACCCAACGTTGCCTACATTTGAAACCTTCCATACACTTCCTCTTTTGTCTGTGTGCACCTCCTCCCCACGCCACACCTGCTGTTGGATTGATTCTACGCCACAGCCAGAGAGGCGAGAGCTAAACCACAGTGAGCACCACTCCCACCTGTAAGAGTTTCTCCGCGCCGAGGGCTTGAAGATGAAGAAGCAAAATGTGCGGACCCTGTCTCTTATCCTCTGCATGTTCTCCTACCTGCTGGTGGGCGCTGCGGTGTTCGACGCACTGGAATCCGAGACGGAGAGCTCCCGCCGACGCATCCTTGAGCTGAAGCGCACTGAGATGAAGAAGAAGTACCGCTTCTCGGAAGACGACTACCGGGAGATCGAGCGGGTGGTGCTGCAAGCGGAGCCCCACCGCGCCGGGAGACAGTGGAAATTCGCCGGGTCTTTTTACTTTGCCATCACAGTCATCACCACAATTGGCAAGTTTTGCTAGCTTCCTTAGGCTACTTTTGTCATGGCTGAGTTAAAGTGTTACAGGTGTCAGGAAATTGTTTTATAATACAGTGTCTCTGCAGTGTTCTGCATTTTCAAATAGGCTACTGTACAGAAGAGTAAGGCATTTGCCTATTTTAAAGTCTAATTTAACACATTGCACATCTATACCGAATATCGTAGCATGTTATTCCTTATTCTCGGAATCCCTTAACAATTGGCTTCATCAGCATCATTATTAGTCTACAATAACACACAGTAAAGAGTAACTGAGTGTTCCTCTGGGTGGCCATCTATCTCCACAGGCTATGGCCATGCAGCTCCAGGCACAGATTCAGGGAAGGTCTTTTGCATGTTCTATGCCGTGCTGGGCATCCCGCTCACCCTGGTCATGTTCCAGAGCCTGGGCGAGAGGATGAACACGTTTGTCTGCTATCTCCTGCGCAGGGCCAAGCAGTGCCTAGGGTTACGGAGGACTGAGGTGTCCATGGAGAACATGGTCTTGGTGGGCTTCCTGTCCTGCATCGGCACCCTGTGTGTTGGGGCAATAGCCTTCTCCCACTATGAGGCCTGGACCTTCTTCCACTCCTACTACTACTGCTTTATCACGCTCACCACCATTGGGTTTGGGGACTTTGTGGCCCTGCAGAAGAAGGAGGACCTCCAGGAGAAGACGCCCTATGTGGCCTTCAGCTTCATGTACATCCTGGTTGGACTGACAGTGATAGGAGCCTTCCTCAACCTGGTAGTGCTGCGCTTCCTCACCATGAACACAGAGGACGAGAGGAGGGACGCCCAGGAGAGGGCCTCCATCAAGAGGGAGAGGGGCCTGCTGACCATGGGGCTCCATGGAGGAGGAGGAGGACCATGGCAGGGCAGAGGAGTGCTTAGGGTCAGGGAGAGGGACAGGATGGGGCAGAGCCGCAGTCACATCAATCTTTTCCTGCCCATGGAGGAGGGCACTAGCCGCACCAACCTCATCTCCTCCCCAGCAGAGGAGCAGGAGGATAGGGACAGGGCCAGGGGTGCCCCCTGCAGGCAGAGGCTGCATTTACAGCTGCATGGCACTGGCAGACGAAGGCCAGAGTCTCCCCTGGGCTCCTTGTGTTCCTGTATGTGCTACCGTCTGGAGGTGTGTGAGAGCCCCCTGCCTTCCCACAGGGAGCACCCTGGGTGCAACATTAACTCAGTCTACTGCAACTCCATCTCTTACAGGATCCAGAGCTGGAGCCCCAGAGACAACACAGGACTCTCGTCCCCAGGGAGCACACTCTCGCTTGGGCACAACTTCAGGGAGTACCCCTGCTGCCGGAGGAAGTCAGTGTAGCACCACGTGGGACAGAATCTTTGTTTGTAAAGGTTGGATTGATCAAGTATTTTCTACATATTTTTAATACACTACATAGGCAAGGTGTTGTAGTACACTGTAGATGCACACACTTGATTAGAAATAAATTGGTGTAAAGTATTGGCAGAGGCAAGAGAATCTGTTTTATGACAGGAATTTTAGAACCTATTTTCCCTAATCAAATGATTACAATGCTGTATTTATACAGGATGAATTGAAGTTGTTTTTGCATTATAGCCGCTGGAGATGTATCTTGTGAATCAATTAATTTACTATTGTAATACTCTGTGAGTTGTTTGTTTTTTCCCCAATATTTTTTCCTCCTGGATAGTTTATTAGTATTATCTGCATTATAGATTTTTTTTTGCATGCAAATAAGAGTGGAGATGCATGATTGAGATGATACACATGGCATGATAATTATATTAACAAAAATGTAATGATGCAAATGACTATCGCTATAGATTTTTGGGTATTATGATTGTTTTTTAAGTACACACACACACACACACACACACACACACACACACACACACACACACACACGAGTAAAGCAGGTCCTCAGCGTGATGGTTGCTGCGGATTCTGTGGAAAGTACTTCATATTGCATGCCTTTAATGGAGTTATGTTTTAATGAGGACATTGATAGGAACATGAATATGGTAGAGATGGCCTTTAATTAACCATATCAATGATATATATAAATCATCATATTACTTGTCCTTATAGCAGGAGGTTAAAAACAACCCTGCATACATTTCCCTGTACTAATGCACAGCACATGCGTGATTTGTTTGGGGTGGCAAGGTAGCCTAGTGGTTAGAGAGTTGGACTAATAACTGAAAGGTTGCAAGTTCAAATCCCTGAGCTGACAAGGTACAAATCTGTCGTTCTGCCCCTGAACAGGCAGTTAACCTGCTGTTTCTAGGCTGTCATTGAAAATAAGAATTTATTCTTAACTGACTTGCCTTGTTAAATAAAGGTAAATAAACATGCACAGAGACAGTTTGCCTTCTATTTGTTGATTTACATTTTATGGATGTAGCACATGCCTGATATGTAGCAAGACCTTTCAGAAATGTGTAATCCTATTTATTTCCATGCTCCATGGACCTTTAAACCATATTATGTTTTCAGATGAGACAAATCTTGTTTTTCTTGCAACTGTCATTGAAATTTATATCAGGTTTGGTTTCTAATCTTGCGAAGCCCTGTCTTGATGTTGACAAAATATTATTACATATTTTTTAAATTTAAGAACAAATTGTTATTTACATTTGACGGCCTACCCCGGCCAAACCCGGATGACACTGGGCCAATTGTGCGCCGCCCTATAGGACTCCCAATCACGGCCGGATGTGATACAGCCTGGATAAGATGAGAAGGAATCACTAACAAAATGAAAATAATGCATATTTAGATGTTTTTCCACCAACCCCTTAACATTTCTGTATAATAAACTCCACGACTAGCTGTCTATCTCTAATAGAGATAACATGCTCCCAGAACCAACACTGAGACCATTTGACTGCTTGATGGTCATGTGTAGTTTCTCACACACACACACACACACACACACACAAACAATGGTAGAACAGTTTATTATGGCACAAAAAACACATTTAAATGTGACTAACAAGGGAACTGATTCTCCATGGACTTCCCATTTGTGCTGAATAAGACGCTCTGTGCATGAAGTCAATTACCAGATGCTATTGATTCTCTCACTTCACAGAAAAAGTTAGGATAAAAGAGAGTCAGAAAGAGATAATCTCAATAAGATATTTTAGAAAGATACTGTATTAATGGCCTTGATGATTTATTGGCTTGAGGGCCGTGCATATACTGTAGATTTGGAAAGTATTCAGACCCCTGGACTTTATCCACATTTTGTTGCTACATCCTTATTCTAAAATGGATTTGACAAAAATCCCTCATCAATCTATACATAATACCCCATAATGACGAAGCAAAAACAGGTTTAGACATTTTTGAAAATGTGTATATACATAGCATTTACATAAGTATTCAGACCCTTTACTCAGTACTTTGTACTTACAGATTCAAGTATTCTTTGGTATGACGCTAGAAGTTTGGCACACCTGTATTTGGGGAGTTTCTCCCATTCTTCTCTGCAGATCCTCTCAAGCTCTATCAGGTTGGATGGGGAGCATTGCTGCACAGCTATTTTTAGGTCTCTCCAGAGATGTTTGATCACGTAAAAGTCTGGGCTCTGGCTGGGCCACTCAAGGACATTCAGAGACTTGTCCCAAAGCCACTCCTGCATTGTCTTGGCTGTGTACTTAGGGTCGTTGTCCTGTTGGAAGGTGAATCTTCGCCCCCAGTCTGCGATTCTGAGCGCTCTGGAGCAGGTTTTCATCAAGAATCTCTCCTTACTTTGCTCCGTTCATCTTTCCCTCGATCATGACTAGTCTCACAGTCCCTGCCGCTGAAAAAAATCCCCACAGCATGATGCTGCCACCACCATGCTTCACCGTACGGATGGTACCAGGTTTCCTCCAGACGTGATGCTTGGAATTCAGGCCAAAAAGTTCAATCATAGATTCATCAGACCAGAGAATCTTGTTTCTCATGGTCTGAGTCCTTTACTAGCCTTTTGGCAAACTCTAAGTAGGCTGTCATGTGCCTTTTACTGAGGAGTGGCTTTACGTCTGGCCACTTCACTATACCGGCCTCATTGGTGGAGTTCTGCAGAGATGGTTGTCCTTCTGGAAGGTTCTCCCATCTCCACCGAGGAACTCTGGAGCTTTGTCAGAGTGACCATCAGGTTCTTGGTCACCTTCCTGACCAAGGTCCTTCTCCCCCAATTGCTCAGTTAGGCCAGGCGGACAGCTCTACGAAGAGTCTTGGTGGTTCCAAACTTCTTCCATTTGAGAATGATGGAGGCCACTGTGATCTGTGCCTCGACACAATCCTGTCTCGGAGCTCTACAGACAATTCCTTCGACCTCAGGGCTTGGTTTTTGTGCACTGTCAACTGTGGGACCTTATATAGACCGGTGTGTGCCTTTCCAAATCATGTCTAATCAATTGAATTTACCACAGGTGGACTCTAATCAAGTTGTAGAAACATCAAGGATGATCAATGGAAACAGGATGCACCTGTGCTCAATTTCGAGTCTCATAGCAAAGAGTCTTAATACTTATGCAAATAATGTATTTCTGTTTTTTATTTTTAATACATTTGCAAAAAATTCTCAACCTTTTTTCTCTTTATCGTTATGGTATATTGTGTGTAGATTGATGAGGGGGGAAAAATGTAACAAATGTAACTAATGCTGTGATGTAACAAAATGTGGAAAAAGTGAAGGGGCCTGGAAACTTTCCGAATACACTGTTTAGTACCTTCAGAAAGTATTCACACCCCTTGACTTTTTCCACATTTTGTTATGTTACAAAGTGGGATTAAAATGGATTTAATTCTAATTTTAACATTTATTAAAAACATTTTCTTTTATAATAAAACACAAATATTTCTTGATTAGATAAGTATTCAAGCCCCTGAGTCAATACATGTTAGAACCACCTTTGGCAGCGATTACAGCTGTGAGTCTCTGGGTAAGTCTAAGAGCTTTTCACACATGATTGTGCAACATTTGCCCATTATTCTTTTCCAAATTCTTCAAGCCCTGGTTGTTGATCATTGCTAGACATCCATTTTCAGGTCTTGCCATAGTTTTTACTTAAATCTACGTCGGCCACTCAGGAGCATTCACTGTCTTCTTGGTAAGCAACTCCAGTGTAGATTTGGCCTTGTGTTTTAGGTTATTGTCCTGCTTAAAAGGTGAATTAATCTCCCAGTGTTTGGTGGAAAGCAGACTGAATCAGGTTTTCGTCTAGGATTTTGTCTGTGCTTGGCTCCATTCTGTTTCTTTATCATGAAAAGCTCCCCAGTCCTCAACGATTACAATCATACCCATAACATGATGCAGCCACCACTATGCTTGAAAATATAGAGAGTGGTACTCAGTTATGTGTTGCATTGGATTTGTTCCAAACATAACAACATTGTATTCAGGGCAAAAAGTGAATTGCTTGTGAGAGCAATTACAAGATTGTTATAATACTTTTATTCCATAAAATGGTTGTTTATGCAACAGAAGAGGGTTCTTATACAGTGAGGGAAAAAAGTATTTGATCCCCTGCTGATTTTGTACGTTTGCCCACTGACAAAGAAATGATCAGTCCATCATTTTAATGGTAGGTTTATTTGAACAGTGAGAGACAGAATAACAACCAAAAAATCCAGAAAAACGCATGTCAAAAATGTTATGAAATGATTTGCATTTTAATGAGGGAAATAAGTATTTGACCCCTCTGCAAAACATGACTTAATACTTGGTGGCAAAACCCTTGTTGGCGATTACAGAAGTCAGACGTTTCTTGTAGTTGGCCACCAGGTTTGCACACATCTCAGGAGGGATTTTGTCCCACTCCTCTTTGCAGATCTTCTCCAAGTCATTAAGGTTTCGAGGCTGACGTTTGGCAACTCGAACCTTCAGCTCCCTCCACAGATTTTCTATGGGATTAAGGTCTGGAGACTGGCTAGGCCACTCCAGGACCTTAATGTGTTTCTTCTTGAGCCACTCCTTTGTTGCCTTGGCAATGTATTTTGGGTCATTGTCATGCTGGAATACCCATCCACGACCCATTTTCAATGCCCTGGCTGAGGGAAGGAGGTTCTCACCCAAGATTTGACGGTACATGGCCCCGTCCATCGTCCATTTGATGCGGTGAAGTTGTCCTGTCCCCTTAGCAGAAAAACACCCCCAAAGCATAATGTTTCCACCTCCATGTTTGACGGTGGGGATGGTTTTCTTGGGGTCATAGGCAGCATTCCTCCTCCTCCAAACACGGCGAGTTGAGTTGATGCCAAAGAGCTCCATTTTGGTCTCATCTGACCACAACACTTTCACCCAGTTGTCCTTTGAATCATTCAGATGTTCATTGGCAAACTTCAGACGGGCATGTATATGTGCTTTCTTGAGCAGGGGCACCTTGCGGGCGCTGCAGGATTTCAGTCCTTTACGACATAATGTGTTACCAATTGTTTTCTTGGTGACTATGGTCCCAGCTGCCTTGAGATCATTGACAAGATCCTCCCGTGTAGTTCTGGGCTGATTCCTCACCGTTCTCATGATCATTGTAACTCCACGAGGTGAGCTCTTGCATGGAGCCCCAGGCCGAGGGAGATTGACAGTTCTTTTGTGTTTCTTCCATTTGCGAATAATCGCACCAACTGTTGTCACCTTCTCACCAAGCTGCTTGGCGATGGTCTTGTAGGCCATCCCAGCCTTGTGTAGGTCTACAATCTTGTCCCTGACATCCTTGGAGAGCTCTTTGGTCTTGGCCATGGTGGAGAGTTTGGAATCTGATTGATTGCTTCTGTGGACAGGTGTCTTTTATACAGGTAACAAACTGAGATTAGGAGCACTCCCTTTAGGAGTGTGCTCCTAATCTCAGCTCGTTACCTGTATAAACGACACCTGGGAGCCAGAAATCTTTCTTATTGAGAGGGGGTCTAATACTTATTTCCCTCATTAAAATGCAAATCAATTTATAACATTTTTGATATGCGTTTTTCTGGATTTTTTTGTTGTTATTCTGTCTCTCACTGTTCAAATAAACCTACCATTAAAATTATAGACTGATCATTTCTTTGTCAGTGGGCAAACGTACAAAATCAGCAGGGGATAAAATACTTTTTTCCCTCACTGTAACTATATTGTGTCTGTGTGAACTGAAAGTGGGCCTCTGGGAGATTTAACACGGACAGGAGATTTATGATGTCTTTGGGTAATACGCATTCCAGAGCATGAGTTAATGTTTCTGTTTTATAAGGTACCAGAGAGAGCTGACTCCAGGGCCAGAACTTGGTTTATACACAATGAGAACAGTTTTTACAGCAGATACTGTCTGCTGTGAATTATACGTATCTTTCATTCAAATCTTACCCCTGTGACCCATTCCATATATCTGTTGTTTGTCATGTAGACTGAAGGGGGTGTATCTTGGCTATAAAAGACCTTTGTACATTTGTTTTGGGGCTCTCAACGAATCATCTGAGGGTGATTCATCGTCCAGACATCATTATTGTAGAGCTCTCAAACGATGCACTTTATATGTGTTGTATTGACCTGCTCCCTTATTAATAAGTGAATAAATATTTAGTTTAATTATAACTCTGACTGGTGTGATAAGTTTGTCTCCTCATTTGATAGTAAAGAAATTAACCACCACATGCTTTTCCACAATTTTCGCAGTATTAATTCAGTGCCTTGTTGCAAACAACATGCATGTTTTGGAATATTTTTTATTCTGTACAGGATTCCTTCTTTTCACTCTGTCAATTAGGTTAGTATTGTGAAGTACAATGTTATTGAACCATCCTCCATTTTCTCCTATCACAGCCATTCAACTCTGTAACTATTTTAAATTCACTATTGGACTCATGGTGAAATCCCTGACCGGCTTCCTTCCTTTCCGGCATCTGAGTTAGGAAGGACTGCTGTATCTTTGTAGTGACTGGGTGTATTGATACACCATTCAAAATGTAATTAATAACTTCACCATGCTCAAAGGTAGGGGTGTCAAACTCATTCCATGGAGGGCCTAGTGTCTGCTGGTTTTTATTTTAAATTGAAACCTAGACAAGAGAGGAGCGAAAACCCGCAGACACTCAATACTCAGTGGAACGACTTTGACACGTGCTCAAAATATTATTCAATGTCTTTAAAAAAACAAAAAACATCTACTAATAGGTGCCATTTGTGAGGCATTGGAAAACCTCCCTGGTCTTCGTGGTTGAATCTGTGTTTGAAATTCACTGCTCGATTGAAGGACCTTACAGATAATTGTATAGGTGGGGTACAGAGATGAGGTAGTCATTACATTTTTTTGTTAAACACTGTTATTGCACACAGAGAGACTCCATGCAATTTATTATGTGACTTGTTAAGCACATTTTTACTCTTGAACTTATTTAGGCTTGCCATAACAAAAGGCTTGAATACTTATTGACTCAAGACATTTCAGCTTTACATTTGTAAGTAATTTGTCAAAAGAAATCCAAAAACATAATTGCACTTTGACATTATGTGGTATGTAGGCCGGTGACAATTTGTATACATTTTTTTATCAATTTTAAATTCAGGCTGTAACACAACAAAATGTGGAAAAGGTCAAAGGGTGTAAATACCTTCTGAAGGTAATGTATAGAAAGAGAGCGAGAGAGTGAAAGAGAGCGAGAGAGAAAGGAGCTCTGTGACAAGGGCGCCCTCTAGAGTTGTAAATCAACGGTCACTGGGCACTTTGCCTATGAAGACAACGTCCCTCATCATGTGTTATTGATTGAGATTGATCAGTCAGCTGTGCTAATCTGACTGTCCTTTAATTGTTTAACTCCCAGCAGAATATTTCTGAAGTAATCCAAATCTCCACAGAATGATACAGACATACCAAGCAGAAAATAAGGCCAACAGAGAGGAGTGATTATTACACACGGTCTAAATCATTCAACACCAGAGGCCAGTAGTACTCTATTTCTGTTTTCTCAATTCTTCTGAAGCTGGTGAGTTAGGGGCCTTATCTGTTTGTAATGAAAAATATTGAGGTGATGGAGTTGAATCCCCTTGCACAGGGAGCCACGCTTTGGATCCTCAGATGAGAGGTGCAGTCTTTTTCAATTTCATCCACTGTCACAATGGTTGCATAATGTTTAAGTAAGCAGGAGCATGCAGTCCCTTGTCTCAGGAGATGGCCCAAACCTCCAGGTCGTTGATTAGGAAGTCGTCAGAGGAGGACAACACGTCATTGTCAAATGTGTCACACCTCTGGCTCTGCCCACGAATCAGGCCATCGTCTAACCACAGCCCAAAGAGACCCCTGAGAGCATGATAGAGCAGGAGAAGGGGGAGGAGGAGAGAAACAAAAGAGAGCATAATTCCTCAACTTTCAAGCACGCCTTTAGACCACTAGTTACTTCCATATTATCTGAATTATAGTTAGGGCCCTGGGTTTTGGTTAATTATGTCACATAATCAGGATATTAACATTTATTTTACACCTATTCCAGAAATCAGAATTAGACCTAAAATGAAAGCAATTGTCTGAGGATGGTGCTGGACCATCTGACATAAAAATAAAAGAGGACAGTTTTATGAACAAGCTTTCATTTAAAGGTTAAAATCCAGGTCATGTGACATGATTAAGCAAAACACAGGGCCTACCCACTGGGCACAGACGTTATTTCAAAGTCCAGTTTTGATTTAAATGAGTTGTCAACTAATGAGACTTCAATGTGAAATCATCAACAAAAACAATTCACCATGTCATTGGATTTAGGTTTAAAGTTGGGTGAAAAAAAGACTAAATGTCCTTTAGTCAAAGATTTTTTTTTCAAATCCAATCGGTTTTCCACGTTGATTCAACATCATAACATAGATTTTTTTGTTGTTGAAATGACGTGGAAACAATGTTGATTCAACCAGTTTTTGCCCAGTTAGTAGTTATAGTTTATTAATGATAGCGGACCTATTTTCACTTACCCTCCTCCACCAAATGCCAGGTAGTCTGGACTTCCCTTCACAAAGAAGGAGTTACTAAACTTCCATTCATAAACCTGGAAAATAAACAATGATCATAGCTTTGCATCAGTTGTTGTTTGGAAATAACAACACTCATTATGCAGTAATACAGTATTGGTAATTTAGGTTAGATTGAATCCAGCCCTAAGCCAGTGATACTGAGACTCGACGTGGGGATATCTCACCTGGAGTTGTGGAGAGAAGGAGAAGAGGAATGTGTGTCCTGTTCCATAGTATGACAGACTGATTCGAAGAGTAGTAGGACAAAATGCACCAAACACCTAGGACAAAGAAATAGAGTTACAGAGCAAGGGATACAAATCCCACACAGCCTTATGGCATAGGTGGGAAAACTTGGTTTAGGCAAGTAAAAGGCCTCAGCTTCTCCTCACCTGTCCACAGTTGTCTCTGATGACAGTGAGGGTACTGGTGCTGCTGTCCATGCCCCCCATGCTCTTGTACAGAGTGCCCAGGCTGATGCCGTGTCTCTGGGTGCTGTATACCAGAGACCAGGGGCACTGCTCTAGCCGGGCAGGAAGATGCTCACTTAGCTGGAAACCACAGGGAATTACACTGTGACATTAATATTTGTATCACTGATATTCATGTGGCAATTTATCATGACTAGTATAGGGAGCATATTTAGCACAGCAATAATTTACCACTGTACATGAGATGCATTGATTTAACGGAGAATGGTGCAACTGCGGCCTGCAATTCGGGGCGTCCTGCTGTTTCAATATGCTTTGTTTCGTAGTCATGACAGACAAAGATATGTACATTAAAACAAAAATATACACGCAACATGTAAAGTGTCGGTCCCATGTTTCATGAGCTGAAATAATAGATCCCAGAAGTTTTCCAAACGCACAAAAATCTTATTTATCTCGAATTTTGTGTACAAATTTGTTTACATTCCTGTTAGTGAGCATTTCTCCTTTGCCAAGATAATCCATCCACCTGATAGGTGTGGCATATCAAGTAGCTGATTAAACAGCATGATCATTACACAGGCGCACCTTGTGCTGGGGATAATAAAAGGCCACTAAAATGTGCAGTTTTGCCACAACACACAATGCCACAGATGTCTCAAGTTGAGGGAGAGTGCAATTGGCATGCTGACTACTGGAATGTCCACCAGAGCGGTTGCCAGAGAATTTAATGTTAATTTCTCTACCATAAGCCACCTCCAACGTCGCTTTAGAGAATTTGGCAGTACATCCAACCAGCCTCATGTGTATGGCGTGGTGTGGGTGAGCAGTACCTGATATCAATGTTGTCAACAGAGTGACCCATGGTGGCGATGGGGTTATGTTATGGGCAGGCATAAGCTACGAACAACGAACACAATTGCATTTTATCAATGGCAATTTGAATGCACAGAGATACTGTGACAAGATCCTGGGGCCCATTGTGAGGCCCATTTTTTTTAAAGGTATCTGTGACCATCTGTGACCAGTTATGTGAAATCCATAGATTAGGGCCTAATGAATTTATTTCAATTGACTGATTTTCTTATATGAACTGTAACTCAGTAAAATCTTTGAAATTGTTGCATGTTACATTTACATTTTTGTTCAGGGGGCAGTATTTTCACGTCCGGATAAAAAACGTACCCGATTTAATCTGATTATTACTCCTGCCCAGAAACTAGAATATGCATATAATTATTCGATTTGGATAGAAAACACCCTAAAGTTTCTAAAACTGTTTGAATGGTGTCTGTGAGTACAACAGAACTCATATGGCAGGCCAAAACCTGAGAAGATTCTATATGGGAAGTGCCCTGTCTGACCATTTCTTGGCCTTCTGTAGCCTCTTTATCGAAAATAGAGGATCTCTGCTGTAACGTGACATTTTCTAAGGCTCCCATAGGCTCTCAGAAGGCGCCAGAATGGGGAATGATAACTCTGCAGTCCCTGGGCGAAAAACAGTAGGGCTTTTGGAAAGTGGTCATTCTGAGAACAATGACACTGGTGCGCGTGTGCATGTGAAGACTCCATTTTCTATTTTCAGTGTTTGAACGAAAACAAGGTCTCCCGGTTGGAATATTATAACTATTTTACGAGAAAAATCGCATAAAAATTGATTTTAAACAGCGTTTGACATGCTTCATAGTACGGTAATGGAATATTTTGATTTTTTTTGTCACGATACGCGCCGGTGCGTCACCCTTCGGATAGTGTCTTGAACGCAAGAACAAAACGCAGCTATTTGGATATAACTATGGATTATTTGGAACCAAAACAACATTGGGTGTTGAAGTAGAAGTCCTGGGAGTGCATTCTGACGAAGAACAGCAAAGGTAATCCAATTTTTCTTATAGTAAATCTGAGTTTGGTGAGTGCCAAACTTGGTGGGTGTCAAAATAGCTAGCCATGATGGCCGGGCTATCTACTCAGAATATTGCAAAATGTGCTTTCACCGAAAAGCTATTTTAAAATCGGACACCGCGATTGCATAAAGGAGTTCTGTATCTATAATTCTTAAAATAATTGTTATGTTTTTTGTGAACGTTTATCGTGAGTAATTTAGTAAATTCACCGGAAGTTTTCGGTGGGTATGCTAGTTCTGAACAAAACATGCTAATGTAAAAAGCTGGTTTTTGATATAAATATGAACTTGATTGAACAAAACATGCATGTATTGTATAACATAATGTCCTAGGAGTGTCATCTGAAGATCATCAAAGGTTAGTGCTGCATTTAGCTGTGGTTTTGGTTTTTGTGACATTATATGCTAGCTTGAAAAATGGGTGTGTGATTATTTCTGGCTGGGTACTCTCCTGACATAATCTAATGTTTTGCTTTCGTTGTAAAGCCTTTTTGAAATCAGACAATGTGGTTAGATAAAGGAGAGTCTTGTCTTTAAAATGGTGTAAAATAGTCATATGTTTGAAAAATTGAAGTTTTGGGATTTTTGAGGTGTTTGTAATTCGCGCCACGCTCTATCATTGGATATTGGTGAGGCGTTCCGTTAGCGGAACATCTAGATGTAATTAAGCAAACTTTACTGAGCATGTTGTCAACCAGCTACAGTACATAAAGTAGGTAAGTGAACAAGTGGTTTCCATTTCCTGTGTAACATCAATATTGCTACACCTGCATGTGGGCATTCCTGAACTTCTATTAGTGCAGGAACCAATGGGATGCTCAGAATGCCCACATGCAGGAAGGCCCCGAATTGAGGGCCGCAATCACACACTATTGATTTAATGGGATATAACCTGACCAATCTATGCGTAAAAAAGGTTGCACCAGGGTATTTATTGACAAGCCAGTCAGCCAAACGTTGCTCCCGTATTTTTGCCAATCACCTTGCTGGTATGTGGTGCCCTCTCCCTGGGTGTCAGGGGCCTCTTTATCAACCTTGTTTACATTTTTCACTAAATTCTGGTTTGGTGGAGATTCTAGGATTTGTGTGCGGGTAAACAAATTATTGGGAAAACCTGTCACATGCAACATGACCCAAACACATGACTGTTTCTATCTCCTGCTTTGGTATAGTAGGCTATGAGATGAAATAGGCTATGTAGCGCTACTATTGCACAACAACACTGTAGCCTACACATGATGTCAAATATTTTACCCTCTAAAAGTCTAAGCCGTTAAGAGGGGGAACAAAACTATCTTCTTACTTCCATTAGTTTGTATGGATTACCTTCAGATGAGTCCCATGATACTTGTGGGGGTCGTTGAGCAAAATGGAAAACACCATCGTGGGGTCATAATTCGGACACTACAGACGTTTTCGTGAGAAGACCGATTTCTGGGATGTCTCATGGTCTGACAAACAACCGAGATTAAGACAGATTCATGTTGGATAGTCGACGGATAGTCGCCTGTAGCTTTCCTTAATAAGTCCGCCAACAGCAGTTAGGGACCGTCAACATAGTGACAAATCGAATTTTTCAAATTTCAATAGCTCTTTAACCATTGCTCCTAAAACTTTCAAGACTGATTGTAGCTAACCCGATGGCATAGACACACATTGCACACACTTTTTTTTGGTCGATTTCCATCTCACACTATTTGAAAATTATTTATTTACATTTTTGAATTTCAATAGCTCTTTGGTCATATGACCTACTGACTTCAAACAAGGTTCAGAATGTACATTCAGTGGCCCTATACAGTGCACACCCTTTAGTTTGTCCATTTTCAGCACGCAATTTTACATGAATTATCAATGTTTTTCAATCTTTATAATTTCAATAGCTCCTTGATCATATGACCTACTGACCTCAAGGTTCAGAATGTCCACTGACTACCCTCCTATATTGCACACCCTTTAGTTTGTCCATTTTCATCTCACACGTTTTTACATTAAATTTGAAAACTTTCAAATTTCAATAGCTCCTTGGTCATGTGACCTACTGACTTCCAACAAGGTTCAGAATGTTTAGTGGATTATAGTTATTGCATTGTACTTGATCTAATACATATTAGCATTTTACATACATTCCTAAGTGTAATAATGTTATATGGCATACTGTGAAAAACTCTTGGCTGCTGACTGTCACTTTCAGATATGAGCAGAGCAGACTGAAAAGGGAAGGGTAGCTCTTGACTTGAACCACGGGGTTCTCTGCAAAGAGAGTGTAATCCAAAAGGCACAGACACACCCCTTGACCTGTATGTATTCTCTCCTAATTGGTCTCCGTGGTGCTTAGTCAATGGGAACTCCGTTGCCGGCCCCATCATAAAGTTTTTACACAGTCTGACTAAAGTGCCAGAGGTATGAGGACAGACATCCTCCTTTGTATTTATGGAAACAAATATTTCCTAACACTTTGGATCCTATTCTTGGACAGTTAGAAGACACAATGCGTCAAGGCAAAAAAAAAATATATACTAATTACTGTCCATGAGTAACCTCAACCTTGTGGGTCTGTGGGTGTTTGGGCCAATAAAGTGCCAACTCAATTCTACCACTGACTAGTCTCTCATGCCACTATGAATGGGGACACAGGGCAATAGTTTTAATCTAAACCAGCCCTTTTTTACTGGAGTACACTAACCCCTAATTGGGGCTCTTTTCTTGACACACAGTAGCAGTTTACCAGATAAGAAGTCAAGAAGTTCAAAAAGTAGATTGTTGTAAGGGTGTATTACGTCCTGTGCTGTGGTAAAATCATAGCTGAAAAATGCCTCTATGTATGTGTATACTGTATGTGGGAATGTCTTATGTCCGTCCTACATGTAGTGTTGGTACATGGAATATTCCTCAACTGCATATATCATAAATTGCTATTGCAAATAGAAGTATTATGTTCAACAACTGACATTTTCAGATATAATTTTGACAAACACACTTTGGTGCTTACAATTCATTCTTTATTGTCATAGACTTGGTGGGCACTGTCATCTGTGATCTTTGTGATATGACTTTCTTTAAGCACATACTGATGAAACTGTCACTTAATATTTTTTTCTTAAAGTCTACAAACGCTCTACATTTATTCACTCTGTGATAGGGTTGGATCCTATATGCTACTTTTATTATTGTCCTGTAAGTGGTTCAGTGCCTATAATTTAGGCTGTGTGTAGAATGGGGCATAAAGGAAATTACCCCTACTAGATTATAGTGATAAGGAAATCACCATCCAACCCGGAAGCCAGCCACACCAATGTGTTGGAGGAAACACAGTACACCTGGTGACCTGGTCAGCGTGCACTGCGCCCGGCCCACCACAGGAGTCGCTAGTGCACGATGAGACAAGGATATCCCTGCCGGCCAAATACTCCCTAACAATGCTGGGCCAATTGTGCGCCGCCCCATGGGCCTCCCGGTCGTGGCCGGCTGCGACAGAGCCTGGACTCGAGCACAGAATCTCTGGTGGCACAGCATGCACTGCGATGCAGTGCCTTAGACCACTGCGCCACCCGGGAGGCCCATGGTATGTAATGACATTTAATTCAAAGTAAATGTAAAAAATAATTGTTGTTGTTGTTGTGTGGAACACCCATATGTTCAGCGCATACCTATGATTTCAGAGTTCAACAAAGCCAACAACTGCTTCATGTGTGCCACTGATAAAGAACCTGGATGTGGCCCAAAGACTGACTGGGTTAGTAACTTTATTTAACATGTTTATAATCTTTTGACAACAGTGACGGCATATAAGACAATTTATGATATAACACAATGGATGGCTAATTCGTCATACTGCATTGATATTAGATATTATTTATAATGTGTTACGCTTTGTTTTGTTTTAGATTGAATGTGCTGTGCCTAGGAATGAAGCCAAAAGAGTTCAACAGAGTGAAGAACACAAACTGGAAGTGCTGTCTGTGTTGTTGAAAATGTATGCTATACCCCATCCACACTGAAGAGGCTCTGAAATGTACATCAACCAGGGATAAAGAGAAAGTTAACACTGTGAGATGTTTTGTACTCATTTGAAGTAAAGTGTCTGTTGACATGTTGGAAAAGATTAACCTCACTAGGGTAGAGGGCAGCATTCGGAATTTTGGATGAAAAGCATGCCCAAAGTAAACTGCCTGCTACTCAGGTCCAGAAGCTAGGATATGCATATAATTGGTAGATTTGGATAGAGAACACTCTAAAGTTTCCAAAACTGTTATAATAATGTCTGTGAGTATAACAGAACTGATATGGCAGGCGAAACCCTGAGGAAAATCCATCCAGGAAATGCTTTTATTTTGAAATGCCTGTTTTTACATTGAAAGCCTATCCACCATACAAAGACTTGAGATTGTTTGGGATGAGTTGGACCTCAGAGTGAAGTAAAAGCAGCCAACAAGTGCTCAGCATATGTGGGAACTCCTTCAAGCATTCCAGGTGAAGCTGGTTGAGAGAATGCCAAGAATGTGCAAAGCTGTTATGAAGGCAAAGGGTGGCTACTTTGAAGAATCTCAAATATATTTGATTTGTTTAACACTTTTTTGGTTACTACATGATTCCATATTTGTTATTTCATAGTTTTGATGTCTTCACTATTATTATACAATGTAGAAAATAGTAAAAAAATTAAGAAAAACCCTTGAATGTGTAGGTGTGTCCAAACCTTTGACTGGTAATGTGTGTGTGTGTATATATATATATATATATATATATATATATATATATATATATATATATCATGCTCAAAAAAATAAAGGGAACACTTAAACAACACATCCTAGATCTGAATGAAATAAATAATCTTATTAAATACTTTTTTCCTTAAATAGTTGAATGTGCTGACAACAAAATCACACAAAAATAATCAATGGAAATCCAATTTATCAACCCATGGAGGTCTGGATTTGGAGTCATACTCAAAATTAAAGTGGAAAACCACACTACAGGCTGATCCAACTTTGATGTAATGTCCTTAAAACAAGTCAAAATGAGGCTCAGTAGTGTGTGTGGCCTCCACGTGCCTGTATGACCTCCCTACAACGCCTGGGCATGCTCCTGATGAGGTGGCGGATGGTCTCCTGAGGGATCTCCTCCCAGACCTGGACTAAAGCATCCGCCAACTCCTGGACAGTCTGTGGTGCAACGTGGCGTTGGTGGATGGAGCGAGACATGATGTCCCAGATGTGCTCAATTGGATTCAGGTCTGGGGAACGGGCGGGCCAGTCCATAGCATCAATGCCTTCCTCTTGCAGGAACTGCTGACACAGTCCAGCCACATGTGGTCTAGCATTGTCTTGCATTAGGAAGAACCCAAGGCCAACCGCACCAGCATATGGTCTCACAAGGGGTCTGAGGATCTCATCTCGGTACCTAATGGCAGTCAGGCAACCTCTGGCGAGCACATGGAGGGCTGTGCGGCCCCCCAAAGAAATGCCACCCCACACCATGACTGACCCACCGCCAAACCGGTTATGCTGGAGGATGTTGCAGGCAGCAGAACGTTCTCCACGGCGTCTCCAGACTCTGTCACGTCTGTCACGTGCTCAGTGTGAACCTGCTTTCATCTATGAAGAGCACAGGGCGCCAGTGGCGAATTTGCCAATCTTGGTGTTCTCTGGCAAATGCCAAACGTCCTGCACGGTGTTGGGCTGTAAGCACAACCCCCACCTGTGGACGTCGGGCCCTCATACCACCCTCATGGAGTCTGTTTCTGACCGTTTGAGCAGACACATGCATATTTGTGGCCTGCTGGAGGTCATTTTGCAGGGCTCTGGCAGTGCTCCTCCTGCTCCTCCTTGCACAAAGGCGGCGGTAGCGGTCCTGCTGCTGGGTTGTTGCCCTCCTACGGCCTCCTCCACGTCTCCTGATGTACTGGCCTGTCTCCTGGTAGCGTCTCCATGCTCTGGACACTACGCTGACAGACACAGCAAACCTTCTTGCCACAGCTCACATTGATGTGCCATCCTGGATGAGCTGCACTACCTGAGCCACTTGTGTGGGTTGTTGACTCCGTCTCATGCTACCACTAGAGTGGAAGCACCGCCAGCATTCAAAAGTGACCAAAACATCAGCCAGGAAGCATAGGAACTGAGAAGTGGTCTGTGGTCACCACCTGCTGAACCACTCCTTTATTGGGGGTGTCTTGCTTATTGCCTATAATTTACACCTGTTGTCTATTCCATTTGCACAACAGCATGTGACATTTATTGTCAATCAGTGTTGCTTACTAAGTGGACAGTTTGATTTCACAGAAGTGTGATTGACTTGGAGTTACATTGTGTTGTTTAAGTGTTCCCTTTATTTTTTTTAGCAGTATATATATATATATATATAATTTTTTTTACAGCAATCCCAATGTTATTTATATAGATTGTAAACTGTAGTGGGCCAAGTATTGAACCTTGGGGCACTCCTTTATGTAATACAAGGAACTCAGATTTGACCCCAGCTACCTTGAAGGCCTGAGTTGTGTCATTGAGATAAATATGAAACCATTGACAAGCATCAGAACCCAAACCTATTGAGGACAGCTTATTCAACAGAAGAACATTTTCTACAATACAGTATCAAAAGCTTTTGGTGTCAATAGCTAATAAGGCAGCAAGAACTTGTGTTTCTGTGAGCTGCCAAAAATAAAAAACCCTGACTACCATTTCCCAAGTCACGTGAGGTTGAATGATCATCCATTGAGGCATGGGAAGAACAGTCAACTGACTGGCCAAGACCAGCATGACCACCGTTTCTTTCAAATAGGAAACCAGCTGAGATAAAATGTTGATTGAAAGCATCACAAATCTTAACTTTTTCTGTAACAATGCAGGAGTCTAAAACTACTTGCTTAGGCAGGGAAGTAGAGGAATTACCCCGCTTCAGTGAATTAACGGTTTTCCAGAATTTAGAGGGATCACTAACAAACAGTCTGTCATAGTACTAAGGAAGTAGTTTGATTTGGCCTGTTTAACTGAGGCAGTGCACATATTTCTCAAATACCTAAATAGCTGACAATCAGCTAACGAGTCAGCTTGTCTAACCTTGGCCCAGGCTGGATTTCTTATTAAGAGGTCTAAAGTCTTGTTCACATTGGCAGTCAGTCAAAGGTGGGACCAAGTCATTGTTTTACAAGTCACAAGTAAGTCTCAAGTCTTAGCACTCAAGTCCCAAGTCTGAGTCAAGTCTCAAGTCAAGACCGTCAAGTATCAAGTCAAGTCTCAAGTCCTAAACTTTGAGTTTTGAGTCCTAAACAAGTCATAATGTGCTCTTCACCAAATGTAGTAACATTCCATATTTTTAACAAGAGTAATAGTTAGTATATTACATTTACGCAAATCATGAATGCTTTTAAATATCTCTATATTTATTACTTTCCAAATAAATGTTAAATTTCCATGGAAATGCATTGGTAGCCATGACAAAGACCCCCCCCCATACAATCAAGGATCGCTATGGGGCACAATCGGGCGATGTAGGCTTGTACACAATCGCTCAACCTTAACACACAAACACAAACACACACTCTCTCGCTCTCTGTGTGGATTACAGTAGGCAATATGTATGTATGTCAATGGTTTTAGGACCAGCAGTAACATCAGGCAGGATGTAGGCTACCAACTGTCTAGCCAGTTGTAGCTCAATCTTGGGTGCAATGATCACGTTCCTGCACTGACTGACTGTGTGGAGGCTCATTGATTTAACGTTACGTTAGCCTACATGATACACTAGTAAAGTAATAAAACAAATAGCTGTCGGCTATATTAGCCACAACCTACCGTTCTTTGTGCACCTTCAAATGTCGAACAAAGTTGGAAATTGTTGCACCTCCGTCTGTAATTTTCTTCCCGCATGTTTTGCAAGTTGCAATCCATTTTTTGTTGATACAGCGTTGTCTTTATATCTGAAATAATTATTTTGGGTATCATCTTTCCAAGGGCTCCATCTGAATTCACCCGCCGACGTTACTCTGCACTGCCACGCACAACTTTTTCTCAGCTGGCACAATTTTATTGGCTGCTGTCCGATTCAAACTGTAATCCGTTAACCTGTCTGGGCTAGGGGGCAGAATTTTCACGGCTGGATGAAAAACGTACCCAATTTAAACAGGTTACTACTCTGGCCCAGAAACTACAATATGCATATTATTAGTAGATTTGGATAGAAAACACTCTGAAGTTTCTAAAACTGTTTGAATGGTGTCTGTGAGTATAACAGAACTCATATGGCAGGCAAAAACCTGAGAAAAATTCAAGCAGGAAGTGGAAAGCCTGAGAATTGTAGTTTTTCTTTTGATTCTCTATCGAAGCTACAGTGTCTGTGGGGTGACGTTGCACTTCCTAAGGCTTCCATTGGCTGTCTAAAGCCTTCAGAAAGTGGTTTGAGCATTTTCCTGTCACTGGGCAGATAATAGGAGCTCAGTTACTGAGTGGTCTGCCTGACAACAAAGGGATTGGATATGCTCGGTCCCGCGAGTGCACCCCTCCTTCTTTTTCTTCTTGAATGAATATGCTATTGTCTGGTTGGAATATTATCGCAATTCTACATTAAAAATACCATAAAGATTGATTTTAAACAGCGTTTGACATGCTTCTAAGTACGGTAATGGAACATTTGGACTTTTCGTCTCTCGTTCTGCGCTCGTGCGTTATGCCTTTGGATAAGTGATCTGTACGCATGAACAAAATTGAGGTATTTGTACATAAATATGGATTATTTGGAACAAAAACAACATTCCTTGTGGAAGTAGCAGTCCTGGGAGTGCATTCTGACGAAGATCAGCAAAGGTAAGAGAATATTTCTAATACTAATTCTGAGTTTAGGTTGCCCCGAACTTGACGGGTGTCTGAATAGCTCACCGTGATGGCTGAGCTATGTACTCAGAATATTGAAAAATGTGCTTTCTCCGTAAAGCTATTTTAAAATCTGACACAGCGGTTGCATCCAGGGGTAGTCCATCTATAATTCTTTAAATAATTGTTATATATTTTGCCAACGTTTATGATGAGTATTTTTGTAAATTGATGTGCACATTCACCGAACGTTTTGGTGGGAATACATTTTCTGAACATCACGCGCCAATGTAAAATGCTGTTTTTGGATATAAATATGAACTTTATCGAACAAAACATACATGTATTGTGTAACATAATGTCCTAGGAGTGTCATCTGATGAAGATTGTCAAAGGTTAGTTCTTCATTTAGCTGTGTTTTGGGTTTTATTGACACATGTCCTTGCTTGGAAAATGGCTGTGTGATTTATTTTTGTCCATGTACTCTCCTAACATAATCTAATGTTTTGCTTTCGCTGTAAAGCCTTTTTGAAATCGTACAATGTGGTTACATCAATGAGAAGTGTTTTTTTTAAATGGTGTAAAATAGTTGTATGTTTGAGAAAGTTGAATTATGACATTTTGTTGTTTTGGAATTTGCCGCCTTGATATTTCACTGGCTGTGTCCCACCTAGCCCATAGAAGTTAAATGAAGAGTTGATGCGCTGCACACTTTTTTAAATAGCATAATTTTTTATATTTGGGCTTGGGGAGGGTATCAAGTCAGGTCGAGTCATAAGGCTCAAGTCCAAGTTAAGTGACGAGTCAAAGTCGAGTTGCAAGTCATCATATTTGTGACTCGAGTCTGACTCGAGTCCATGTCATGTGACTCGAGGCCACACCTCTACAGTCAGTACAGCCAAAAACCACATAGAATCAGATATTTTAAGCCACATTTCAAACCACCTTCGTAGGTAGTTTGAAGTCAGATCCAAATCTGAATACTGGCCATGCAACTTGTGTCTGAATGTTCAAATCTGATTTATTTGCCCTGAAGTGGTTTTTAGAATTATTTGTCATATCTTGTTGCTTTCTAGCTACTCTGTTGACAGCTTGACAAGAACATGTGGTAGCTAATTAGCTTGTTAATTGTTTACAAACAAATTAGTGAATGTGCTACAAAGCTAGCTAACTTAATTGATTGTCTTGGCTAGCCAAAAAGGACTCATTTTGAAAGTTGGATCATCTTATCGTTTGAGGCTTTAAAAAAGTGTACACTATGATTTACAAAAATTCAATACGTTTTTGATCAGTTTTGGTTTCTCAAACGCAAGCAATAAGCCAGTGGTCACAGATATAATTTGCAAAACACCACTAGACAAATTTTTATGAGGACAGTTAGTCAGGATAAGGTCAATCAATGAGGAGTTTGCTATTTGATTTTTTTTAATTTAAAACCGAGTGGGTTTCATTATCAACTGAGTCAAATTAAAATCAAGACAGATTCTTTAACTGATCTGAAGCATGTGTAAACCAATCAAGATGTTGATCTCCTACACAACCAGTTCAGATACCAGAAAGGGTTTTATATAATCAGCAATAATACCAACAGCCTCGGACGAAGCGTCTGTGGGGCGATAGACCGCAGCAATAAATATGCATATTGTGGTTTATGGTCACATTTATAACTAACAGCTCACACACTTTGGGGACAGAAATGCTAAGAGGGCATGATGCCATAAAGCCCACAGAAGAAGTTTTTGGGAGTAGAGATCGCTTAGTCAAGATTAATGTGCGTTATTATTGTGCATACATTTTACCTTTGATGTACGGATTATTATGTCACAAATTTTCACGCACAATAATTACCTTGACACACGTCCTCCGTGGTTTGGTCTTTATGCCACTTTCAAGACAACTTGGAGCTCGAAATCTCTGTCATCTGACTTCAGTGCATTCAATACAACTGCCCGCTGGTCACAGACACATGGCCGGAGAAAGATCTTCTTCTTCTTCTTCTATGAGGTTTCACGGTGGTTGGCATCCAATACATGTTGCAATATCGCCACCTACTAGACTGGAGTACAATTCCCTTATACTTTGCTTGAATAAATAAATAAATACCCTAACATCTAACACTACACTCACAAAAAAAATTAAATTAACACCACCCTACTCCATTATTTAAATCTATTTAGTCCTACCTCAGGCCAACAACCTGAAAGGATGGGACACCATCACTTAACACACCCTGCAACTTTTCTGATGTCAAGTCTCGCACACCCAAATACCTCTCTGCAGCTGCCACCACAACCTCAATTTTCTGCGACTTACATTCCATCCCTGCAGTACAGTTGATAACCATTGCTATAAATGCAAAAAATCCAATCTTAGAAGGCCTAGAAAGCCAGCATCCTGGAGTCGCCTCTTCACTGCTGATGTTGAGACTGGTGTTTTGCGGGTACTATTTAATGAAGCTGCCTGTTGAGAACTTGTGAGGCGTCTGTTTCTCAAACTAGACACTCTTATGTACTTGTCCTCTTGCTCAGTTGTGCACCGGGGAATCCCACTCCTCCTTCTATTCTGGTTAGAGCCAGTTTGCGCTGTTCTGTGAAGGGAGTAGTACACAACGTTGTACGAGATCTTCAGTTTCTTGGCAATTTCTCACATGGATTAGCCTTAATTTCTCAGAACAAGAATAGACTGACGAGTTTCAGATGAAAGGTCTTTGTTTCTGGCCATTTTGAGCCTGTAATCAATCCCACAAATGCTGGTGCTCCAGATACTCAACTAGTCTAAAGAATGCCAGTTTTATTGCTTCTTTAATCAGGACCACAGTTTTCAGCTGTGCAAACAAAGTTGCAAAAGGGTTTTCTAATGATCAATTAGCCTTTTAAAATGATAAACTTGCATTAGCTAACACAACGTGCCATTGGAACACAGGAGTGATGGTTAGTGATAATGGGCCTCTGTACGCCTATGTAGATATTCCATAAAGAATCTGCCGTTTCCAGCTACAATAGTCATTTACAACATTAACAATGTCTACACTGTATTTCTGATCAATTTGATGTTATTTTCATGGACAAAAAATGTGCTTTTCTTTCAAAAACAAGTACATTTCTAAGTGAACCCAAACTTTTGAACGGTACTGTATATCTCTTGATGGCCTATCCCTCTGCACTGGTACAGATCTACTACTCACACCACTCCTCTCAGGAACCCTCCCCCTTGACCCATCTTCCTCTACTTTCTTCACTGCCTCAGCATATTACAACTTCTGCACTACTCTAACCCTGGAAACCTCAACCTGCCTCTCTTGCACGGGACATTTCTGATTCCCAGCCCCATGGGCACCATTACAATTGACACATACCACTACTTTCCCCAATGTTACCTTTGTCTCATGCCCTTCTGCACACTTCTCACACCTAGGAACCTCCCTCCTACACACAGCTGCCACATGCCCATAACCTGTAACAACGTAATGTATTTGGCACAAAAGCTTGTACAGGATAACTTATATATCCTAACATCACTTTGTCGGGCAAAGACCCAACATCAAAACCCAAAAGAACAAACAATGACTCTTCTGTTTCACCACTCACGGCACCCTGTGTGCGTCACACCAAACGACGGGCATCACAAACACCGGAAATCTTCCCCTTCAGATGGTCAACTTTTACATTTACTTCTACCCCAGTAATCCCTCCTTTCAAAGGTATCCTTTTCCTGAGAGCAAAACAATTCACATTTCTTGCCCCCATTCATTTAACGTGGAACGCCTTCTCCCTCTAACCAGCAGAAACAGAAACAATTATCACCAAACCACTTCTGGCTACCCTCACCGATTCCACAGCACCCAACTCTGCTTTCACCTACCCTGAAACCACAAATGGATCAGCCAAAAGGCAAGGGTCCACTTTTTCCAAAAACTTCACTCCTACTGTCACATACTCATTTGTATCCTGCAAGCCTCTGGCTCCGAGAACTTCAACACACATACCACCTCCGATACTTCGACCTCATTCACTTCCATTTCTCTTCCTGTCTTCAGCTCACTCTACTTACACTTTCTACCAGTCTTCTTTAACAAACCATCTCCTTTTTTCCTGCCATTTTTAACCGACTCAAGCTCACCCTCTTCCTCCCTCTCTCTTTTAGACCTCCTCTGCCTCTCTTTTCCCCTCCATTCCTTCTCCATATTCCAAGTCTCCTTATGTTAATACTGTAGTTCTCCTGACATGTATCTTGTTCTTGCCTTCTCGAGGGACGCCATTTAACTGGCTGTCACAATCTCTGTACCCTCAGGATGTAGCGCTCAACAGTGCATCCCAATTATAAAGCAGCTGCTTTGTCTTGATGTCCTTCTTTATCAAAAGCTACCACAATGCTTTTCCATTTCAAACAAGCGCGCTCTTCCAATCACCATCCACCGTCTCGCTTCATCTGGTTCGCAGGAAGATATTTAGGGGTGGGTGTGCTGTTTGTTGACTATTTTTCTCCGCTCATACAGGAGTATTAAAGGGCCAGGCACAATTTTTTAAATTCAGAATTATTAGGAGGTGCTCCAGCACCCTCAGCACCCATACTTCTCGTGGCTATGAACAGATGTCAGTTCAACCTCTAGTTTTGATTTCCATTTGGTTGTAAGTCAACTAACCTGAATTCAACGTGAAATCAACAAAAAAAGCACCATGTCATTGGATTTAAGTTAACATTTGGGTAAAAAACTTTTTTTCAAATCAAATCAGTTTTGCAGTTATCACATTACATGTTTTGGTTGAAATTACTTAGAAATGTTGATTCAACCTGTTTTTGCCCAGTGGGTGGAAACTATAAAAACGAGCTCTGACTGGGAAGAATTTGTTTTGAATGGTCATCTAAATCGGAATTCCAAGTCGGAAACTCGGGAAACCTATTTGTAGAGCTCTGACTTTGCAACCTAAAGATCACTGACATTACAATTTGACCTAGGTATTTCAGTCCCCAGTTGTCTTGAACTCATCATTAGTATATTGTTTGGCATTGTTTGTAGTGTTAATATGCTAACATGTAGTTGCTCAGTTGACCAAACCAATGTTGTAGCCATATTTATGTCAAGCTAAGTACTCAGGTCAAGCATTACAGTTATAATCACCAAGCATATTTTATTATGTGTCACTTGCATTTGGTTAACTTCTGAATTTGGCCACTCGGAAGCAGGCAAACATAACTGTCTTTGAGAGCTGGTTGTCATACCTGACATAGCTGACCAATGTGAAGGAGGCTGCTTTGGTCTGTGAGCTCAGGCTTCGTTGGGTCCTCCGAGCTGAGGTAGTCTAAATCCTGCCTGTCTGAAAGGCACCGTCTTTGTGTATGAATACTGTCCACTTCGACAATCTCTAAATCTTTTTCCTGCTTCTCTTCATCCTTACTATTGATCCTCTGGAATGAGGGTGAGGCCTGTCTGACACGGTTGACCTGTGTGACACACACACACACACACACACACACACACACACACACACACACACACACACACACACACACACACACACACACACATACCTGGTGAGAGGAGTAGGAAGACAGCTCAGAGTTCCATCAGACATCACCCAAAGTTCCAACAATTGATTTTGCGTTGCTGTCTCTCTCTTCTTCTCCATCGCTGCTCCTCACTTTGGTCTCCAAGCAATTAGCCTGCTAGCATTCCACTGAGTGCACAGTGCTACATGTTTCCCTCCTATCTCTCCCTCTTTTCTTGATCAATTCCTTTATCCCTCTCTGGAAAGTGCTTGGTGGCTTTGGGCTGTCCGACACCCATAACCGAAGGTGTTTTAAAACCAACACTAATACCCTTTGTTATTCTGTAAAGGGCTGTTGTAGGGAGACAGCAATGGATTTGTGTCTGTGTGTATGTCTGAGTGTATATATGAGTGGGGATGTGTGTGTGTCCACTGTGTGTGTGTGTGTGCATGCATGTGTGTGTGTGTGTGTGTGTGTGTGTGTGTGTGTGTGTGTGTGTGTGTGAGAGAGAGAGAGAAAAGGAGCGTTTACTGTGTTTGTGTGTGTGTGTGTGCCCGCGCACACATGCACTATGTATATGTCTGTGGGGATGTGTGTGTGTTTGTGTGCTTCTTTACTTCAGTCTTAAAGAACATTCATCAACCCTGAGGGTAGCCTTCTCTGTTCCCATGGTGAGAGGCTTTTTGCATCCTTCTGCTGATCTGGCAGGCTGCAGTACGCAATCACAGCTTTAGAGTGCTGAGCTTTGTGTGTGTGTTTGTGAATGTGTGTACTTTCACAGTCTATATCCATCAGGACTTCAGTGCAATGGTTTCCCTATGGATCTATAGCCAACACGAAGCCTTACAGTCAGTTAACTGGCTTATGATTGTCCATTCTTTCCTCAACAGCTTGCTCTATGTGTAATGGTCTTCAGTTCTGGTGGACAAAAGCTATGTTCTGATGTTTGAAAATGTACCATAAGCACAGGGCCGGACTAATGCATTTGGGGTCCCGGGGCACCTACCTCCAGGAGGCCCCCCAACAGTTTTTTGGGGAAAATAGCTAACTTCCTGCATTTCAACACATTTTGCCATGGGGCCGAGAGAAAGATTTGCAGTTTTATAATGCTATTCTACACATTTTTTCATGAGGCTGAAAGCTCATTTTGCCATTTAAAGCAAATTTCCTGATATTCTACACATTTTGCCATGGGGATGAAAGTACCTGCCTGGCATTGTTCCAAATACCAGAAAAACTTTGGTTAGTGTGCAAGCTATAATCCATAATCACTATACAGTATCAAGTGTTTATGTGCACTCTTCTCTAACTATTCCTTTGCCTCCCAGTCCCAGCCAAAAAGAATAAATCAATGAAATGGTTGCCACACGACTGTACAGTAAACAGCTCCCTGCTGTCTTTCTGCATGCGGTGACCTGCGAATAGGGGAGCACAGACGTGCTGCCTAAGTGGCACTAAGCCACGCAGAGACTCGCTCGTCACAGTGCCAGCGACTGCGCTTGTGTAGAAACACAATATGGTCATCTTGGCTGGGCGCTCAGATAGACGGAGGTGGGGAAACAAACGCTTGCCAGCCAAGTTGTGTCATTCTTTTAAAAATGTTCTTTCGCTCTCTCTTTCTCTACTCTCAGGCCATTCTCTGCAGGGAGCCGTGTGAGGAAGGAAATAGTCTTTCTGGACTGATAGGAAGGAGTGATCAAATGCACAGTGTTCTCAAAAACAATCCAACATTGTGACATTATTGTGTTGTTTGATTTTTCAAGTTCTCAGATTGATAATGTATTTATTCCATTTCCCTTTCATATCATACAAAGATTGTACTGTTTTATAACGGAAACTTCTGGGAAAGATGAATCCATTAAGTAATAGTTGCATAATATATATTTTTCCTAGCAGTGTGGAATTGAAGCTGTGTCTTGTATAACAAATGAAAGCCATTATCACTTTTACATAATAGCGACATTAATAGAACTGATAACAGCTTTATCATCACCTTGATCTGTCACCCCTCTCTTCACTGGAATAATGGCAGCTAATAGCAACTCTTTCCACAGAAAATGTTCTGATTAATATAGAATTGACATATCTGCCAGCCCTCCATAACGAATTGACATCATTAACTATACTGGACAGTGAGTAACTAGAGACAAACCATTCAGAACACACTATTATGTTCCCACAGTATGTTCCCATGAACACTGCTCTTTTATTCTGGTAATGATACACAGTGCTATTGGCATATATTATCATACGTCATTGGAATACATTTCTACACACTAGCACTGACATTGTCTACAATGTCAAAGGACATCTTAAAAAAAGAAATAAACACCAATCACTGTGTAGGGCAACGGCAGTGTTTATATATACACAGCAATGGCTGTAAGCAGTAACACACAACTACCTCTATTTCCATTTTTCTCACTGAACACTGAACACTGAACACACCATGGAAGTCCTTTGTTCTTACATGAACAGTAGAGGATTTTCATGTGCTACATTATCATTGACCACAGCATTCCGTTGCAAAACTTTGGTTTAAGGTCTAATGTTTATGAAGTACACTTTACTTTAAGCCTGAGTGTCAGGCTTAAAGCCCCATCTAACTAATAACCAATTGGTAACTGATTATTCCAACCCTACACATACACACTGTACTCACCAAGAGGTTGTAACGCAAGGCTTTGAGTATATCCATATTCTTCAGTGATTCTCCAATGAAAATGTCTCCCTGTATGAACGTTTATTCACTTCTCAGTTAATCAGGTAGGTAGCCTAGCCTAGTGGTTAAGAGCATTGGGCCAGTAACTGAAAGGTTGCTGGTTCAAATCCCAGAGCCAAATAGGTGAAAAATCTGTCAATGTGCCCTTGCTCCTCCTGTAAGTCACTCTGGATAAGAGTGTCTGCTAAATGTAATTACACCTTCCCTTGGACACACCTATTCTCTCTGATGAGGGTGGTTAGAAGGTGTGGAATATTCCATGTGATTACTAAGTGACATCTCATTTCTCAAGGTACTCAATAGCGGAACAGCAGTTTTGAATGATGGTTTGAGCACATTTTTACATTTACGTCATTTAGCAGACACATACAGTAGTGAATGCATACATTTCATACAATTTCATTAAAAAAAATTCCTGTGCTGGCCCCCTGTGGGAATCGAACACACAACCCTGGCGTTGCAAACACCATGCTCTACCAACTGAGCTACAGGGAAGGCTGTAGCACAATTGATAGGTTCCTGTATGTCATTGATATGTTTGATTGCAAGTATGTGTGCATGCGCACATGTGAGTGTCTAGGCCTACTACAGTTCATGCATGTAAGAGGGAAGGAATGAATCGAATATGATCATCAGGAGCTGCTGAACTTCACTTTTACTTCAGAGTTTGATCTGACTGATTTGTCGTATCTTATGCCACAGGGAAATCAGGAACCAATATACTCAGTCAGTTAGGAAAGCTAAGGCTAGCTTTTTCAAACAGAAATTTGCTTCCTGTAGCACTTATTCCAAAACGTTTTGGGATACTGTAAAGTCCATAGAGAATAAGAGCACCTCCTCCCAGCTGCCCACTACACTGAGGATAGGAAACACTGTCACCACCGATAAATCTACGATAATCGATCATTTTAATAAGAATTTTTCCACGGCTGGCCATGCTTTCCACTTGGCTACCCCTACCCTGGCCAACATCTCAGCACCCCCTACAACAACTTGCCCCCCCTCCCCTCCCCCGCTTCTCCTTCACCCAAATCCAGACAGCTGATGTTCTGAAAGAACTGCAAAATCTGGATCCCTATAAATCAGCTGGGCTAGACAATCTGGACCCTCTCTTCCTAAAATTATCCGCTGAAATTGTTCCAACCCCTATTACTAGCCTGTTCAACCTCTCTTTCGTATCGTCTGAGATTCCCAAAGATTGGAACGCTGCCGCAGTCTTCCCCCTCTTCAAAGGGGGTGACACTCTAGACCCAAACTGCTACAGACCTATATCTATCCTACCCTGTCTTTCTAAGGTCTTCGAAAGCCAAGTTAACAAACAGGGGCTGAGTCACTGACTTACTGGTGTTCTTCCATGCCGTCCATGGGAGGGGTGCGTCACTTGAGTGGGTTGAGTCACTGACGTGGTCTTCCTGTCTGGGTTGGCGCCCCCCCCTTGGGCTGTGCCATGGCAGAGATTTTTGTGGGCTGTACTCGGCCTTGTCTTCGGACGGTAAGTTGGTGGTTGTAGACATCCCTCTAGTGGTGTGGGGGCTGTGCTTTGGCAAAGTGGGTGGGGTTATATCCTGCCTGTTTGGCCCTGTCCGGGGGTATCATCGGATGGGGCCACAGTGTCTTCTGATCCCTCCTGTCTCAGCCTCCAGTATTTATGCTGCAGTAGTTTATGTGCCGGGGGGCTAGGGTCAGTCTGTTTCATCTGGAGTATTCTCTTGTCTTATCCGGTGTCCTGTGTGAATTTAAATATGCTCTCTCTAATTCTCTCTTTCTCTCTTTCTTTCTTTCTCTCGGAGGACCTGAGCCCTAGGACCATGCCTCGGGACTACCTGGCATGATGACTCCTTGCTGTCCCCAGTCCACCTGGCCATGCTGCTGCTCCAGTTTCAACTGTTCTGCCTGCGGCTACGGAACCCTGACCTGTTCACCGGACGTGCTTGTTTCACCCTCGACAACTACAATGATTATTATTATTTGACCATGCTGGTCATTTATGAACATTTTAACATCTTGACCATGTTCTGTTATAATATCCACCCGGCACAGCCAGAAGAGGACTGGCCACCCCTCATAGCCTGGTTCCTCTCTAGGTTTCTTCCTAGGTTTTTGGCCTTTCTAGGGAGTTTTTCCTAGGGAGTTTTTCCTAGCCACCGTGCCTCTTTCACATGCATTGCTTGCTGTTTGGGGTTTTAGGCTGGGTTTCTGTACAGCACTTTGAGATTTCAGCTGATATACGAAGGGCTATATAAATAAATTTGATTTGATTTGATTTTGATCCCCAACCATTTCGAATCCCACTGTACCTTCTCCGCAATGCAATCTGGTTTCCGAGCTGGTCATTGGTGCACCTCAGCCATGCTCAAGGTCCTAAGCGATATCATAACCACCATCGATAAAAGACAGTACTGTGCAGCCGTCTTCATTTTTACCCCTTTTTCTCCCCAATTGGTAGTAGTTACAGTCTTGTCTCATTGCTGAAACTCCCGTACAGACTTGGGAGAGGCGAAGATCAAGAGTCATGCGTCCTCCGAAACACAACCCAACCGAGCCACACTGCTTTTTGACACAATGCCCATCCAACCTGGAAGCCAGCCACACCAATGTGTCAGAGGAAACATCGTACACCTGGCAACCTGGTCAGCGCACACTACACCCGGCCCGCCACAGGAGTCAGTAGAGTGCAATGAGACAAGGATATCCCTGCCGGCCAAACCCTCCCTAACTCCCTAACTCGGACAATTCACCAGAATCTCTGGTGGCACAGCTAGCACTGCAGTGCAGTGCAGTGCCGTGCCGTGCCTTAGACCACTGCGCCACCCGGGAGGCATAATCACCACATTCTTATCGGCAGACTCAATAGCCTTGGCTTCTCAAATGACTGCCTCACCTGGTTCACCAACTACTTCTCAGATAGAGTTCAGTGTGTCAAATCGGAGGGCCTGTTGTCCAAACCTCTGGAAGTCTCTATGGGGGTGCCACAAGGTTCAATTCTCGGGCTGACTCTTTTCTCTCTATATATATATCAATGATGTCGCTCTTGCTGCTGGTGATTCTCTGATCCACCTCTATGCAGATGACATCATTCTGTATACATCTGGCCCTTCTTTGGACACTGTGCCTAACAAACCTCCAAACGAGCTTCAACGCCATACAACACTCCTTCCATGGCCTCCAGCTGCTTTTAAATGCCAGTAAAACTAAATGCATGCTCTTCAACCAATTGCTGCCTGCACTTTCCCGCCCGACTAGCATCACTACTCTGGACGGTTCTGACCTAGAATATGTGGACAACTCCAAATACCTAGGTGTCTGGTTAGACTGTAAACTCTCCTTCCAGACTCACATTAAGCATCTCCAATCCAAAATTAAATCTAGAATCGGCTTCCTATTTCGCAACAAAGCTTCCTTCACTCATGCCACCAAACTTACCCTCGTAAAACTGACTATCCTACCGATCCTTGACTTCAGCGATGTCATTCACAAAATAGCCCCCAACACTCTACTCAGCAAACTGGATGTAGTCTATCACAGTGCCATCCGTTTTATCACCAAAGCCCCACATACTACCCACCACTGCGACCTGTATGCTCTCGTTGGCTGGCCCTCACTACATATCCATCGCCAAACCCACTGGCTCCAGGTCATCTATAAGTCTTTGCTAGGTAAAGCCCCGCTCACTGGTCACCATAACAACACCCACATGTAGCATGCGCTCCAGCAGGTATATTGCACTGGTCATCCAAAAAGCCAACACTTCCTTTGGCCGCCTTTCCTTCTAGTTCTCTGCTGCCAATGACTGGAACGAATTGCAAAAATCTCTGAAGCTGGAGTCTTATATCTCCCTCTCTAACTTTAAGCATCAGCTGTCTGAGCAGCTTACCAATCACTGTACCTGTTCACAGCCAATCTGTAAATAGCACACCCGACTACCTCATCCCCATATTATTACTTACCCTTTTGCTCTTTTTCACCCCAGTATCTCTACTTGCACATCATCATCTGCACATCTATCACTCCAGTATTAATGCTAAATTGTAATTATTTTCGCCTCTAGGGCCTATTTATTGTCTACCTCCCTACTTGTCGCACACACTGTACATAGATTTTTCTGGTATTATACAGTGATGTTTTCCTTCTAGAAGAAATGCTCTTAAAGGGCAACTGAACACAAAAAACAACTTATCTGGTTGAAATCGGCCTCGATATTAGTCCGAAACATTTATTCCAGTGTCAAAATTGAATACAAAGTGTATGTAGGATAATTTTGGACATAAAGCCAGTATATTCCAAAACTGAGTTTTGTAAGATTTGTGTAACTGAGGTCGGCACGACATACATGAGGGTTGGGTTTGAATTACAATCATGCCCACTTGCCCACTAACACAGGATTGGAACAACTAGGGAGAATTTTCATGCGCTTAGAAACTTACGCTCTATCCAATCATAGCAGCGAACCTCTAGACCCCTCAAACTCAACTCTGGACCTAGAAGCCAGTTCCATTATGTTTTTTCATTGTTCCCCTCTAATCAGGGACTGAGTTAGACCTGGGACACCAGCTGTGTGCAATTAATTATCAGGTAGAACAGAAAACCAGCAGGCTCCGGACCTCGTAGGGTAAGAGTTGAATACCCCTGCTCTAGACAGTCAAGGCAGACCTGCCCATTACACAGACTCACTGGGTACACACTGGTTGAATCAACGTTGTTTCCACATAATTTCAATGAAATTACATTGAGCCAACGTGGAATAGACGTGGAATTGACGTCTGTGCCCAGTGGGGAACCTTGGACTCTGACTTGATTACGTAAGACAATACAAAATGAGTACTGAAAAGATGGGCACTTGCATCCCAACTGCCACTTGTCAATTCCCAGTTTACACTTTTTGGACTTAGGCGCCCCCGGAAAAATACTTAGATGGCCCGCACAATGATTTCAATGGAAGGAAAATCCCTGACTTCATTGACAATCACAGAGATGGAACGTAGCTAGCTAGCTAGCAATTTTGGGCACAGATAGCCGCTTGTGCATTATTTATGATAGTTTGACAGCTTGCTGATGATGAAGTTGTTGACATGTTCTCAGAAACCAGTCCTGCTTGCATCCAGCAGCAGCTGACTCCATACTGTTTGCAGTGCACTGATTCATTTTTTCATGCACATTTTTTTTGTAGAGAAATACTGCACCAAACTCCTTAGCTAGATGTAAAATTGCATGACTAAGAAATAATCAACGTCAAAATTAATCACAGATTTATTGATTTATCTTATATTAAATCTGAATATTTTGAAGAAGTGGTAGCGACTATGTGGTTGCTACCATGACTCAAGAGGGATATACAGCAGTAACTGCCAGGATACGTTAAAGCGAACATTACATACCCCAAAGACTCACATTTTCTTAATGAGCCACAGAAAAACACATGCAGAATCGGTTAGTTCAGCCGCTCTTTAATATATGTAGAGTCATCTAAATTATGTTGCCACGAGCAGCACCACAGATATTGCAATGAGCGAGTTGCAAGACTTAGCGCTCACACAGTCACACACAGTATCTGCACATGTGCAAGGATTAGTTCGCTTCACACTGTTAGAGCGTGGTAGGCACGGGACCAAAACAGCTGAGAAGTTTAGCTTCATGTTTCAACACTCTTAGTTCTTGCGGCATATGACCCACAATGCTATGACCCAACTCTTGTTTGTCCCTCAAACTCAAGTGCTTTTTGTAAGACCTTGAGAAAATAGGAACTTTCCCACTCAAAACATAAAGTAGACAAAAGAGTTCAAGATAGATATCAACAGGCAACACTTGAATCATTTTTATTTATTCATTCAGAAAAGGTTTTTCTAATTTCAATAAACATTTTACCAGATGCTTTTATCCATGGCAACTTGGGTTAAGTGCCTTGCTCAAGGGCACATCAACTGATTTCCACCTAGTCAGCTCAGGGATTCAAACAGCAACTTTTCAGTTACTGGTCTAATGCTCTTAACCACTAGGCTACCTCAAATATCATCTGATGAAACTTGAGGCAAGTGCTAGGACTGGCTTCTCTAGGGGCTGAGAATCCCTGGGATCTGGGGATGTCGAGGATGATGATGAAACATAACACTACTACAGGAAAAACACAACTAAACGCAATAAACTGTCAAAAACTTAAACTATGCATTTTCTGTGTACCAGTTGTGTCTGCAAAACAACATCCAAAGTCAAAGTCTGTCAGTGGAGGCTGCTGAGGGGAGGACGGCTCATAATAATGCTGGAACGGAACGAATGGAATGTTATCAAACACATGGAAACCATGTGATTCCACTAATTCCGCTCCAGCCATTACCACGAGCCTGTCCTCCCCAATTAAGGTGCCACCAACCTCCTGCGAAGTCTGGGTATATGAGAAAAGAGCTAGAGGTACTGGCATGTTTTTTTCCCTATGCTGAAAACATCAGTGATTTTACTGTATAATTAGTGGGACTTGAGGGGTTGTGAAGCATTTGGCCCTTGTTTCATGAAATTAGGTTTTCAGTTTGATGGCAAAGTGCCATCATTGCAAATGGCTGCTCTTGAGGCCACAAGCAAAATCTCAGCGAGATGAATGGGAAGTCACGGTCATAAATTATTTCAATAGTCAGAATAGAGGCATACATGGGAGGGGAGATGGTAATTGCAGATAAGATCACATTCAGACAAATATACAAAATAATTATATATTTTTTTGCTGAGCAGGCATTGAAATTAAGGACAGCCCACACATTTTTGTCTATTAAATAAAAAAGTTATTAAACTAGGACAGTGAGATTACAGGACTTTAATAATAATACCAAGGATATTCATAATTATTACATACTGTAGTCATAATTTTAATACATAATTTGCCATTAGTTCAAGTGTTGTTACAACACACCCTTTTTTATAGTACATGCTTTCTAAATTCACCGTCTTCACATTTATCTGCTTCAAGGCATTTATTTGTGCTCTTCTTGTGCTCATCCTTATTATTATCAATATCGTTCTTATTATCATACTCACTCTAATGCGTTCTTGTCAGAGTTGCAACTTTTCCCCATTTTTAGGCTCGCTATTGAACATTTACTGGTAATTGAACATTAACAAACTGTTGTGAGACCTGCACTGTATGAGTAATTGATTGTGATGGATGCGTTTGTGGGCATGTGTGTGTGGCTTGCTGCTGGTTGGGTGAGCGGGCAATGTGGAGCAGGCAGTTGCTGTTTCTGTGACTATGAAGCTGTAGTTACTCGTCAAGCCTGTAGATGGGGGTGGTACTCTTCCTCTCTGTGAAAAGACTTCCTGGTAACCTCACAGTTTATTTATTTTATTTTTTATTTAACCTTTATTTAACTAGGCAAGTCAGTTAAGAACAAATTCTTATTTACAATGACGGCCTACAGTTGAAGCTGCAGAGTCAGAGCTGCCAAAGGAAAGGGTTATGGACCACAGGGTGTTCAAAAGCTACAGGTAGGGGCTCTTATGGATTAAGCTTTAATATGTGCTGCAGAGTTAAGGAGTAAGTCGATGACCAACAATGCCAGTGTAACAGAGGCATAGTGCAGTCAAAATGCAGTTTTTCTTGTGTTGTAAAATCAGCTGTCAAAACTAACACTGTAAAAGTTTGATCAGTGTTATTTCCTGATACAGTAGTTGCTGGTTGAAAATACAATCTACAAAGGACCTTCTAATCAGCAGGTTTGCATGGGTGGAATTTCAGCTTTCCATTGTGACATCACCATGCGGTAAATTGGTTAATAGAGCAATAACAAAGAGAGTTCCAAACCTTTCTGCCAATAACAGCTAGTTTTCAGTTTCCCCCTCCCACTCAGATCACTCCCAGACAGTCAGCAAAATTCTTGCACATTTTTTTTCTCCTAAAAAGCTATTTTTGCCCATTTTAATAAAAATCGATTAAAAAATTGTCACAGGGGCCAAATACAACAGGTGTAAACTTTACCGTGAAATGCTTACTTACAAGCTCATTCCGAACAATGCAGAGTTAAAAAGTAACACAATAACATAACAAGGCTATATACAAGGAGTACCGGTACTGAGTAAATGTGCTGGGGTACGAGGTAGTTGAGGTAATTGAGGTAATATGTACAAGTACAGTGGCTTGCGAAAGTATTCATCCCGCTTCACATTTTTCCTATTTTGTAGCCTTACAACCTGGAATTAAAATGGATTTTCACAACATGCCTGCAACTTTGAAGATGCAAAATATTTTTATTGTGACACAAACAAAAAATAAGACAAAAAAACTGGACACTTCAGCATGCACAACTATTCACCCCCCAAAGCCAATACTTTGTAGAGCCACCTTTTGCAGCAATTACAGCTGCAAGTCTCTTGGGGTGTCTCAATAAGCTTGGCACATCTAGCCACTGGGATTTTTGCCCATTCTTCAATGCAAAATTGCTCCAGCTCCTTCAAGTTGGATGGGTTCCGCTGGTGTACAGCAATCTTTAAGTCATACCACAGATTCTCAATTGGATTGAGGTCTGGGCTTTGACTAGGCCATTCCAAGACATTTAAATGTTTCCCCTTAAACCACTCGAGTGTTGCTTTAGCAGTATGTTTAGGGTCATTGTCCTGCTGGAAGGGGAAACTCCGTCCCAGTCTCAAATCTCTGGAAGACTGAAACAGGTTTCCCTCAAGAATTTCCCTGTATTTAGTGCCATCCATCATTCCTTCAATTCTGACCAGTTTCCCAGTCCCTGCCGATGAAAAACATCCCCACAGCATGATGCTGCCACCACCAT
Organism: Salmo trutta; assembly: GCF_901001165.1. NCBI lineage: Eukaryota > Metazoa > Chordata > Actinopteri > Salmoniformes > Salmonidae > Salmo > Salmo trutta. The sequence goes on from NC_042986.1 coordinate 25,774,677, forward strand.
GCTTCACTGTGGGGATGGTTTTCTCGGGGTGATGAGAGTTGTTGGCCAAAAAGCTACAATTTTGTCTCATCTTTCCAGAGTACCTTCTTCCATGTGTTTGGGGGGTCTCCCACATGCCTTTTGGCAAACACCAAATGTGTTTGCTTATTTGTTTCTTTAAGCAATGGCTTTTTTTCCTGGCCACTCTTCCATAAAGCCCAGCTCTGTGGAGTGTACGGCTTAGTGGTCCTATGGACAGATATTCCAATCTCCAGGGTGTGGAGCTTTGTAGCTCCTTCATGGTTATCTTTGGTCTCTTTGTTGCCTCTCTGATTAATGCCCTCCTTGCCTGGTCCGTGAGTTTTAGTGGGCGGCCTTCTCTTGGCAGGTTTGGTGGGGGTGCCATATTCTTTCCATTTTTTAATAATGGATTTAATGGTGCTCCGTGGGATGTTCAAAGTTCAGATATTTTTTTTATAACCCAGGCCTGATCTGTATTTCTCCACAACTTTGTCCCTGACCTGTTTGGAGAGCTCATTGGTCTTCATGGTGCCGCTTGCTTGGTGGTGCCCCTTACTTTGTGGTGTTGCAGACTACGGCCTTTCAGAACAGGTGTATATATACTGAGATCATGTGACAGATCATGTGACACTTAGATTGCACACAGGTGGACTTTATTTAACTAATCAAGTGACTTCTGATGGTAATTTGTTGCAACAGATCTTATTTAGGGGCTTCATAGCAAAGGGGGTGAATACATGTACAGGCAACCACTTTTCCGTTTTTTATTTTTAAGAATTTTTTTGAAACAAGTAATTTTTTTCATTTCACTTCACCATTTTGGACTATTTTGTATATGTCCGTTACATGAAATCCAAATAAAAATAAATTCAAATTACAGGTTGTAATGCAACAAAATAGGAAAAACGCCAAGGGGGATGAATACCGTTGCAAGGCACTATAAGTAGGGGTAAGAGTGACTAGGCAATCAGAATAGATAATAAAGAGTAGCAGCAGTGTGTGTGAAGACTGTGAAGGTGTCTATGTGTGAGTGTGTGTGTGGCATCAGTATGCATGTGTGTGTGTATGTGTTTGTTGGAGTGTCAGTGTAGTATGTGTGAGTTTGTGGGTAGAGTCCAATGAGTGTGCATAGAGCCAGTTCAAGAGAGTCAGTGCAAAAAAAATGGGTCAATGAAAATAGTCCGGGGATTCATTTGATTAACTGTTCAGCAGTCTTATGGCTTGGGAGTAGAAGTTGTTCATGAGCCTTTTGGTCCCAGACTTGGTGCTCTGGTACCGCTTGCCGTGCGGTAGCAGAGAAAACAGTCTATGACTTGGATGGCTGGAGTCATTTAACCTTTTTCGGCCTTCCTCTGACACCACCTGGGATAGAGGTCCTGGATGGCAGGGAGCTCGGCCCCTGTGATGTACTGGGCTGTTTGCACTACCCTCTGTAGCACCTTGCTGTCAGATGCCAAGCCGTTGATATACCAAGCCATGAAGCAGCCAGTCAAGATGTTCTCAATGGTGCAGCTGTAGAACTTTTTGGGGATCTGAGGGCCCATGACAAATCTTTTCATCCTCCTGAGGGGGAAGAGGCGTGGTCGTGCCCTCTTCACGACTGTGTTGGTGTGTTTGGACCATGATAGGTCATTAGTGATGTGGACACTGAGGAACTCGAAGCTCTCAACTCGCTCCACTACAGCCCCATCGATGTAAATGGGAGCGTGTTCGGCCCTCCGTTTCCTGTATTCTACGATCAGCTCCTTTGTCTTGCTGACGTTGAGGAAAAGGCTCTTGTACTGGCACGATACTGCCAGGTCTCTGACCTCCTCCCTGTATGCTGTTTCATCGGCGTTGGTGATCAGGCCTACCACTGTCGTGTCATCAGCAAACTTGATGATGTTGGAGTTGTGCGCGGCCACACAGTCGTGGGTGAACAGGAAGGGGGCTCCCGTGTTGAGGGTCAGTGCTAGCGGATTGCATGTTGCCGACCCTCACCACCTGGGGGCGACCCGTCAGGAAGTCCAGGATCCAGTTGCAGAGGGAGGTGTTTAATCCCAGGGTCCTAAGTTTAGTGATAAGCTTAGAGGGAACTATGGTGTTGAACGCTGAGCTGTAGTCAATGAACAGCATTCTCACATAGGTGTTCATTTTGTCCATGTGGGAAAGGGCAGTGAGGAGTGCAATAGGGATTGCGTCGTCTGTAGATCTGTTGGGGCTGTATGCAAATTGGAGTTAGTCCAGGGTGTCTGGGATGATGTGCTACGGGGCGATAGTCATTTAGACAGGTTACCTTGGCGTTCTTGGGCACAGGGAATATGGTGGTCTGCTTGAAAGATGTAGGTATTACAGATTGGGTCAGGCAGAGGTTGAAAATATCAGTGAAGACACTTGCCAGCTGGTCAGCGTATGCTTTGAGTACACATCCTGGTAATCCGTCTGGCTCTTTGGCCTTGTGAATGTTAACCTGTTTGAAGATCTTACTCACATCGGCTACAGAGAGCGTGATCACAAAGTTGTCCAGAATAGCTGGTGCATCATTCAGTGTTACTTGCCTTGAAGCGATCATAGAAGGCATTTAGCTCGTCTGGAAGGCTCGCGTCACTGGGCAGCTCATGGCCGGGTTTCCCTTTGTAATCCATGATAGTTTGCAAGCCCTGCCACATCCGACGAGCGTCAATGCTGGGGTAGTAGGATTTGATCCTAGTCCCGTATTGATGCTTGCTCGTCGAAGGGCGTAGCGGAATCTCTTATAACCGTGGGGATTCATTTCCCGCTCCTTGAAAGTGGCAGATCTAGCCTTTAGCTCAGTACGAATGTTGCCTGTAATCCATAGCTTCTGGTTTGGATATGTATATACGATCACTGTGGGGACGACATTGTCAATGCACTTATTAATGAAGCCGGTGACTGATGTGATGAACTCCTCAATGTCATCGGATGAATCCCGGAACATATTCCAGTTAGTGAAATATATTAGAGTAAGGTTCTTAATTGTAACCCAGAAATGATTTAATATTAATCTACAAATTGCTTTTAAATGGCCTTTAAGCTCATGCCACAGTTAGCTTGAAATGTTGCAGATGGAGACATCCAATTGGTACCTTTCGGGTGGGTCAAACTGTTGGAACATTGTCAAGGAGGGTGGTCACATGTGTTAGCAAAGCAGAGGTCCCGAGTTTGGTGTTCGCCAAAAGGCATGTAGGAGACTCCCCAAACATATGGAAGAAGGTACTCTGGTCAGATGAAACTAAAACTGAGCTTTTTGGCCATCAAGAAAAACACTATGTCTGGTGCAAACTCAACACCTCTCATCACCCCGAGAACACCCCCCCCCCCACAGTGAAGCATGGTAGTGGCAGCATCATGCTGTGGGGATGTTTTTCATCGGCAGGGACTGGGAAACTGGTCAGAATTTAAGGAATGATGGACGGCACTAAATACAGGGAAATTCTTGAGGGAAACCTTTTTCAGTCTTCCAGAGACTTGAGACTGGGACTGAGGTTCACCTTCCAGCAGGACAATGACCCTAAGCATACTGCTAAAGCAAGTGGAAACATTTAAATGTCTTGGAATGGCCTAGTCAAAGCTCAGACCTCAATCCAATTGAGAATCTGTGGTATGACTTAAAGATTGCTGTACACCAACGGAACCCATCCAACTTGAAGGAGCTGGAGTAGTTTTGCCTTGAAGAATGGGCAAAATCCCAGTGGCTAGATGTGCCAAGCTTATAGACATACCCCAAGAGACTTGCAGCTCTAATTGCTTCAAAAGGATGGCTCTACAAAGTATAGACTTTTTTTTTGGGGGGGGGGGGAATAGTTAGGCACACTCTCAAGTTTTCAGTTTTTTTGTTTGTTTCACAATAAAATATTTAGCATCTTCAAAGTGGTAGACATGTTGTGTAAATCAAATGATACAAACCCCCAAAAATCAATTTTAATTCCAGGTTGTAAGGCAACAACATAGGAAAAATGCCAAGGGGGTGAATACTTTCACAAGCTACTGTATATTCATCCTGAATGAAGTGTCTGAGCTGTGAGTTGAAGACCAATGACGTTAGATTCCCTCACTCTCACAAAGATGTTTTACTCGTAAAAACACATACGATTAATTAAATATTTAATCAGTTGTCTTCCTCAAATAAAGTGGATACTTTATTTGAGGAACACAACTGATTAAATATTTTATTAATCTTATGTGTTTTTATGTGTAAAAAAATAGTAAACTTGAAACTTCAAGAACAGTAAAACTTTTGTCTTTAACAATATATTTTATCAATAGTAGTTGGAATAAAGGTAGTTGCATTGATAACCACATCAAACCATATAAAAGTAACACAATAAAGATGGCACTTTAACAAGCCTATTTCACACCATAGTCTGCTGAATTTGCAAGATTTCAGCACAAATGAAAATGTGGCCCATGGATTGATGTTTAAGCATTATTCAATGAAGAATATGGTGTTCGACTAGCCACGTGTGAGGTGCATATGCAGTTACAAGCCTGCTAGAGTTAGGGGCTGGTGGATGAGCAATATCCACCTTCGTAGTACGGAGGAAGCCTGAGCTGGAATGTGAAGCTAACTGAAACTGGCTGGCTTTAGAAAACCCTGAGTAGATCTAGCTTCAACCGTAGTAAACCCCTCATCTGTGTATTAATTTAATGTGTCCTGCAGATTTAAGGAAGTCGATGACCAACAATGCTAGCTGTATATCTATTTTAGACTCGACCAGTATCCTATGACTCTAGCTGCCTCTTCACCTTTTCTCTTCACTTTCTCACCTCTCACTTTCTCTCTCTCTATTTCCTTGTCTTTTCATCCCTTCTTTTTCTTTGCTTCACTCGTTAATCAGGCAAGTTTTTCCCTCCCTCCCTATGTTTAGTTTGGCGTTGGGCAAAGACCACCAACACCGACCTCCCAGTCACCTCACACTCTTGTCTCTTTTATCTGTCTCTGGCTGAGGTGATCATTGTGAAGGTTTTCTTTGAGCGCAGATGGCGAGCTACAGGGAGCTACATGGACTACACAGGCTAATGGCCAACTGCAAGCTTGCTAGCTCCTCTTTGTGTGGGCGTCTGGAGGTAAAGAGTAGAGATACTATGACAACCAGCAGAGATCAGGAATACAACAATATCAATCAAATGATAAATTATTCAGAAAAAAGTACAGTTAACACAGAGGAGTGTTCTAATCTCATGATCCGGAAAACAAACAATTAGATTAGGAAGTAAACAATTGTCTCATCAGCAAGACGTGATCATTTTGCAAAGAGGGTGATTAATTCAAGCCGACTGAAATGTTTTAGTTCTCGCGACAATTGGTCAGGGCCAGAGCTGAAATGGGCTTGACTGTTATGAAGAAATAATATTCTACACAGAGGAAAGACATCATGGTTTGCGTTGTTGTGGTGAATAGTCACCGTCTCTCCATCTATCGTCAGCAAAAAAAGAAAGTCCAGAAGAACCTTTGCCAATTACAATTGATCCCCATGCTTGAGATGTTCAATAAGTGCAGTTCATCCAAGTGTCAGTGCAGCCATGAATATCCACAATTCATTGTCTGAGCTCGGTCGGCCGTAATAGAGAGAAAGGGGTCAGGCAGAGACAAACATCAGGAGGACAGAAGTTCATGATGATCTTTGTGATCTTCTGATTCCCTGTCAACTCCAAGTTTCATGTTCCCCATCACATAGTTGAGAGGTAATTTGCTCTCAAACAGAAAAAGCAACAAAGAGAGAATCATCTCACGAGGAGGAGATCTGTCACTATTTGTCTTCAGTAGGCTATGGCAGAAAGCAGCCAGCTCTTCCCTACTCGCGGTTAATGACTGCTTGACTGAGTAGGGCAATTACCGAAGATAGATTCCATTATACCATTTACATTGCTCTAAATTAGATTACCTAGAATCTGTTCTATTTGTGGACGATGGTTGGGTAGTAGAGTACGACAAGACAAAGATGCACATTATAGATGTAAGCCCGAAGGAGCTCAGAGAACCTGTGGTTTATATGGGATTTATTACGAGGAACTACTTATCTTAATTGCTGATTTAATGTGTGGAGTTTCTCTACATTCTCTCTTTGTTTGACCCTGTTGGCTATTTCTGTGTCCATCTGTTCCTCTCTCGCTTTCTCTATTTTGGCAACACTGCAAATATTCAAGAGGGAAGTCATCTTAGATTGTCAGTCATTTTAGCTTAATGTTAACAAATAACACAAAACTGTGGAAGACTATGGAGTTTGGAAACACTAAATGACAGAAACAGAGGAGTAGCTAGCAGGCAGACCAACCATGATAACTGTACTGTGTTACTAATTAGCAGTGATCAATCAGGTGAGTGTAGGAGCACCCACTCCAGAGAGTAAGGCAATGGGTTAATTATGAATTAGACTGGGACTGCCCTCTCTGGCTGAAATATATAACAGTATCATCATATTTACTCAACAAACCTACATGATATTTGTATGTGAATACTCTTCTGTCTTATAGAAACAATTTGAATTTGAAGAATGGGGAAGAACATGAAGGAGTCGTCTTCGTGTTGCGGCTGGTACAGGCGAATAAACTGTTATATGCCAAACGATGTTAAAGAAAACATCTGTTACCCTTTAAGGATTAGTTCTCACCCATCACGCACCTCTCCCAAACATCCTGTCTGTACTGTCAGACACATCCTTATTGTACTGCTCGTCATATTCCATAATTACCTCTATTTTCTACTTGCTGCTGCATCACTCAAACATTGTGCTTTAAGTAAGTGGAGTTCAAGTGAGAGGCACCTTGTCAAAACTCCTAATTGAAGGAGGTGATGGGGTTGGATCAGTTGCTCTGACACCAGAATGGGATTTGATTACTCAGCTATGACAGCACTGAAGGCTTCTTTAGAAAAATCTCAGAGGCAGACAGACAGGGAGGTATGGTGAGGATTGTGTGATAATTGCACAGGTATGACAACACAACAGGCTGAGTTACAGAGCTGATTACAGAGAACTCAATCCCCTATGATGCTGCACTCTCACAGCAAAACACTGCTCACTGTGCTGTGTGCCCTCACTTCAACAGGAGCAAGTTCCATCACGTATGACACCATAATGCTATTACATTAGTTAGTTAGGGGCTTAGAACAGACTGGAAATGAGAAGGGACTGTATTTGCAGACAGTATATTCACTACGTTTGGGCAATGTAACTTGTCTCAGACTTTCACTCAGGTTATGCCTGAGATATTTTCAATGTTTTTGACCAAGGCCTCAAAAGTCTAATGAGTTACCATTCTATTTTATTTTAAGACTGATTTGCAATTTTTTTGTTTTTGCATGCAACAGCCATTACATAACCAACAAAGCCCTCTTATGGCCACGTTGTGACCAAACTGGTTATTGTATGTAACACCAACAAGCTGTGAGTTATTCCAACAGGCAACATACAGCTGGTGAGCCATATCTCACACACAGAGATAAGGGTGAATTATTCCACCAGGATTCCCACCGTGTTGTGTCAGAGAGGTGACATTTAACAGCGATATGCGCTGAGGAGAAAGCTGCATTTTCTCACTGGAGATGATTAACAGAGCACTTAAGGTAAGAGAGTTATTGCTCACGCTCCTCAGCCTAATGGTCAGCCAGAGGAGAGGAGGAGAGGAGCTACCTGTGTCTTTCTATTACTCCCTCCCTCTCTCTATCACACTCTTGCTGCTCGTTCACCTCTCTCTGTCTTGTCTCTCTTCTGCTAATTTCTACATCACCCTCTCTTCCTATTTCTACCTCCATTCTCTCTATCCACCTTTCCTCACTGTCTACCTGAAGTTTTATCATTAATAAGAGATAATACAGAGCACAGGTTTATCTTTGCGAGTGTGAGGGGAGAGGAGAGGAGGGGGGGAGTAGAGGGAGGGAGGGTGGAGTAAGGACTCTGCGAGTGCGCTGTGGATAAATAATCATATTTTTATGCACCCACGATGCTGGAAAAGCACCATCTGGGATACGCATTGGATTTGCATTACAATATAAATGGGAAGTTGCTGGAGCTGAAAGGGTGATATGGAGTCATTCAGCCAGCCACCCTCACTCCCTGACAGGTCGTGTCTCCCTTCCCGCTCCCGCGTGCTGCCGCAGCTCCCCGGAAGCAGACAGACAGTAGGCGCTTTGTTGGCAAGCGGCACGCCGTCATACTTTCCTTCGCTCTTCTGCTTCTTCCCCCACCCTTCACACTCATCCCTTGTCTTTTTTAACACGCAAGCTCATCTTCTTCAAATGCCACATTTCCACATGCGTCGCGCACAGTGCAGCCCCGATAGCGTATGCATCAATGGCTTCCTGCTTAGATGTGATCTTCAGTGAACCTTGTTCATTGACAAGAGGGTGTGAGGGGGAGGAATGGGAGGAGGTGAGGGAGAGAGAAGGTGGTGACAACAAAAGTGTTTTGAGGGTGCAAGAGAGGAAAGAAGTAAGGATGGTTCGGGAAATGACAGGATGCAATGGGGGGGTTCAGTTCTTCAATTTTGTGCAAGATATAAACAAAACTGAACATATTTGGAACAGCTCCAACTCCAGCTAACAGGTAAAAGAGGATGGACATGGATTATATAGGATTTAGTCAATAGGAATGGAAAGCTAGCTGAATACCAATCATAGTCACAGTTACAGTAAACAAGTCCAGCTTCTGCCTGGCAGTCTGCTAAATAAAGGTATTTCTGTTTTGCTAAGTACATTTGGAAGGCAGAGTAGATGACAATGCAGAGCATTGAGAATTGAGATGATTCACAATAGCTTAGTGTAGATGATGGATATTATAAATGGACACATGGCGCGCACACAAGCACACACACATTCACACAGCCCCCATCATCTATTCTCTATTTCAGAATTGTTCTTATTTTTGCAGACTCTCTTTGTCTCTCTCTCTTTGACTTTCTACATTATCCCCCATCTGTGTCCTTCTCACCATCCGTTTTATTTTATCCCTTTCCATTTTCTCTCTCTTCATCCATCAAAGCCATCTCTCCCCCCATCTCACCCCTCCCTTTCTCTCCCATCTTGAAACCATTGGAGGCTGGTGGCTCGAAAAATGTAGGAGGATGGGAGACTGACGGTATAGGCTCGGACCACACAGAGACAACAAAGTGTGTTTCAGAAAACGTCAAAGGCAAATTATTTTAACCTAAAACATCTAATAAAGTAATTTCTAGTAAAATATTATGGGAATGGGAATGAGAGGTCTACTTACACAGTGTTGGGAAGGGATCACAGCAGTGATTGAATGAGGGTATCAGGCATGAGTTCAGGTGTTCAGAGGCTTGACTTCAGTGCAGGACAGGGGTTAAGGTGTTCAGAAGCTTCATGCTCATCATGGATGGTTGTTGCAGAAGAGCTCAACTCTTCCACTGAGGGCAGGATCTGACTGGGAAGACATAAAACAATAACACAACATAGTTAGACAAAAAATCGCTAAGAATTAGTTAGTCCAAGCAAAGATTAAAATCACATTCATGTCTAATAATGTGATTGTGTTTGTGTGTGATCGAGTCTACAGTAATGAGAGAAAATTGATAGGGCTACTCACAGTGCTTGGAGAGGAAACATTCAATGTGCCAGTGGATGAGAAGGCAAATGAGACATGGCTTCAGTTCATGTCAGGAGAGAGTTGACACTGGTATTGGAGTGTAGTGGTCATCACCTCTTAAATCAGGGACCAGGAGGGGAATACAAATAGCAGATATGCTCCATTTCAGCAGCACCATCACAGGTTTGGGCAACACATTTCTTCATGAAGTTAATCTTCAGAATTCACAAAGTCATACACTGCGTATAGAGAGACTGAGCATCTCGCCCACTTGGCACATCAAAATAGCCCAAGAAACATTCCTGAATATAGCCCTGATCATCTACGTACCTGACGATGGCTGACAGCTGATGTCTGTGGTTTCATCCATTTGCCACAAAATAAATGCTCTGTCAACCTCTCTTTTAATCTCACTTTTAATAGTTAGTGAGATGGAAGCTATCAAATCATTCTGAAATGATTTTGATATCCCAGAGAAGACAGTAGAAACATCTATATGCTCAGCAAGTAAAAGTAAAGCATCAAAACGTGCAATTACCTCTACAAGCTCTTTGTACTGTAGTTGCCCTTGTTAGCAAGACTTTCCCTCTTATCGTGCCCCTAAAAGCCAACTCTTACATGCCCAAAAATACAGTAGTGTCGATAAGCTGCTTGAGAACATTCCTGTTTCTTCTTACCTTCTCGTTGTGTTGCGCAGTTTGAATACGCAAACCTTCGTTCATTACATGATCGATGAGGCCTTTTTTTCCAGATTCATAAATGTAATGTGGTCAAATAAAGGGGTTCTTCTACAAAAAATCCACTACATTGTCATTAGCTTTAGCTAGCCCTTCTGGCGAAGAAAACTGCACTAATTCGACACAAAAATAAAGTTATTAAACCAACAAAAACTATATATAATCTACCTCCTCCATCTCCTGTAGTTTGAAGAGACTAATTTGAATGGTATAATATCCCAAAAATGCTAAATTATCACTATTCACTCTCTCAATCTCTCAACCTATCCAACAATGTCACTAACTCACCAAGCTTCCAAATCACACATGTGTAGTATTAGATTCATTCTCTGATCCGTTGATTGGATAGACAACATGTTAGTCCATACTGCAAAAGCAGTCTTCTGGAAGATGTCATAATTACCATGTATGTCTATGGAAGGGGGTGAGGACCATGAGCCTCCTAGGTTTTGTTTTGAAGTCAATGTAGTCAATTTCACTCTCTGAAATGTAGCGCCCACCTGGGTGATGCTTCGGCGACTGTAAAAGCGGCAGTAAGACCACCACACCTCAGCAGCAGTTCACCCTTCAACAAGTTATCAAAAACAAAAAAGTTGATACAAAAATGCAATAAAAAAAACTTAAAAGCAATCAAATATGTAAAATATTTACAGAGCTCTCTGCCCAGGTTACCTCATGGCACTATGGCAACCACAGAATGTATAGTTTTATAGTATCGTTTCATCTAAAAAGTATAAGTTAATATAAGGTTTCAAAATGTTTTTCCTTCTGTAGTTCACTGAGTAGGACAGTCCTCCCCTTCGTCCTCTGAAGAGCATTCTGTTGCATGTCTTTACTTCACACGTTGAAGTTGCGTATCATGACAGTCTACAAATAGATTGTAAATACTTTATATAAATTAGCACCATTACTCATGATGGCATGGCACCCATGCTGGCATCCTGAAGATGTAGATTTGAATGGTGTTCAGATGACTGGCTCTGCCGTAGCCTTGTTCTGAAGAGGCACTGAGCCTGATGGTAATATCTCTCTAAGTGATGTATTGTGTTTACTGGTGCGCCATAAGAGATGTAATCAAATTATAATTACATTTTAAGAATGAGCTTGTTGATTTAAACACATCACGAGCTTCCGCTTTCAACTGCCAGAGTTGGGTTTTGTCTTTTACATGAAATACTGTAAGTCCTATACTGCTCACCCAGGATATGATTACTCATCACATTTTAACACTACATGAATCATTTACAGTGCAGTCTTATACTCAGCTGGCCCCTCCCTGGATTTTGTGATAAACGCTCTACAACAAAGCTTTCTTAGTATCCAACAAGCTTTCTCTGCCCTTAACCTTGTTCTGAACACCTCCAAAACAAAGGTCATGTGATTTGGTAAGAAGAATGCCCCTGTGGTGTGATAACTACCTCTGAGGGTTTAGAGCTTGAGGCAGTCACCTCATACAAGTACTTGGGAGTATGGCTAGACTGTACGCTTTCCTTCTCTCAGCACATATCAAAGCTGCAGGCTAAAGTTAAATCTAGACTTGGTTTCCTCTGTTGTAATCACTCCTCTTTCACCCCAGCTGCCAAACTAACCCTTATTTAGATGACCATCCTACCCATGCTAGATTATAGAGACGTAATTTATAGATTGGCAGGTAAGGGTGCTCTAGATGTTCTTTACCATTTGGCCATCAGATTTGCTACCAGCTAGCGACTGGAAGGAGCTGCAAAAAAACAGTAAAACTGGACAGTTTTATCTCCATCTCTTCATTCAAAGACTCAATCATGGACACTCTTACTGACAATTGTGGCTGCTTCGCATGATGTATGTTGTCTCTACCTTCTTGCACTTTGTGCTGTTGTCTGTGCCCTATAATGTTGACAGAGTGGTTTTTTTGGTGGCAAATGGATGAAACCACAGACATCAGCTGTCAGCCATCGTCAGGTGTAGATGTATGTAGATGATCAGGGCTTTATTCAGGAATGTTTCTTGGGCTATTTTGATGTGTCAAAATATGTTTTGTGCTGCTACCATGTTGTGCTTCTGCCATGTTGTATTTCTACCATTCTGTGTTGTCATGTCTTGCTGCCATGCTATGTTGTTGTCTTAGGTCTCTCTTTATGTAGTGTTGTGGTGTCTCTCTTGTCGTGATGTGTGTTTTGTCCTATATTTTTCTTTTCTTTTTTCTTTTTTAATCCCAGCCCCCGTCACCGCAGGAGGCTTTTTGCCTTTTGGTAGGCCGTCATTGTAAATAAGAATTTGTTCTTAATTGACTTGCCTAGTGAAATAAAGGTTAAATAAAATAAATAAATAAATAAATGCAAAATCAAATTTGAACACTACATGAATCATGTATTATTCCCAGAGGAAACATGCAAACAACTGAACAAAGTCCAACAAATTCCAACTCTTAATTCTGTAATGACATGTTTGACCCTGTTTGTAAGGCATGGCATGTCACAATGCAATTTTGGTAATGGAAAAATTTGACATGAATCAAATCAATTATTAGTGTATAACGATGAAGTGCCACAGTTCAAAGTGCCACAGTACTTTGTTTTGTCCTTTTTGAACCCATTTCAGTCAGTATGTCAGTATGCAAAGTCATTCAGCGAGGAGGCATGCACTTTTACATTTTTGATTGTTTGCTTATTGGTTCATAGCTTTAACCTGGTAACTATGGACTATTGTCGAAATGGTCATTTTTCATGCATCCTCCTCCATACATACAGTATTATGTACATTTGAACATGAATTTAAGACTCACATTCACACCTGCTTTTCTTCCTGGGGCTAGTCGTGAGGGGTAAAGGACAGTATTTCACTGCTTTTAATAGAAGTAATAACAGGAGTACGAGACTTACCTTTTCTTACAGCGGCTCAGAGGCAACGCCAGGGACTTGTCCTATTCTATTCACCCTGTATGTCTGTCTGTGTGCAGCAGTGGAGACCTTTCATTCGGCAACTCCATTGTTTTCTGCTCGGAATTCGAGAAACTCTTTCCTTCTGGGAAAAAAAGAGAAAAGAATGAAGGCTTTTGTTGGACACTAGGCGGCTTTTGAAATATCATATATTAAGGAAATATATTTTTTTTAAGTGCAGCGACGGCTGAGTTTGAATGAGAGCGATAAATGTAGCGAGGGAAGATAAAACTCATTAAAGCACAACCATTCTACACTGAAAGATAATTCATGCATTCACTCTCCTCCCACAAAAAGAAAAATGGAAAGAAAAGAGAAGGGAGATGATGGCCATGGAAAGAATTTTAAAAAGTCAGATGCAAAAAAAAATGAAAATGGAATTATGAGAACACAGTTTCAGCTCTCAAAACAATAGAAGAGAGAGACTAAACATTTTTCTATGCTTTCTCTCATCTCACTACCATAGATAATCTCTCATTATCAGGGAATTGATTTGAGAATAGTTTCTTACATTGTTCAGAGGAGTTTTGTCATTTTCTGTATTTAGGTACTGTTTTCCTTCTTTGCTGCAGTGCTTTTATACAATATGTAAGAAATTCAACATCTTGACCTCATCTTTGGGTTGTTTTCTTGGGGCAAAAGGCAGAAGCGAACAATATTATGCATAAAACGGCAGTGAAATAAATGTAAACAATAATCAAATTCTTGTTTATCAATTAAACAAGGACTATTACATTTGTGATTCGCTGAATGTTCTATGGCTGCTAATGCCTCTCTCTCGCTGTTAATGACGCTTAATGGCCTCTGGAAGTGTTGACATAGAATATTTTACCCACCATGCTCCTAGATAAAACATGGATAATGTCTATGCAGATTGCACATTATCATAACCTCTGTAGCTCTAATGGTTTCCTGAATGCCAAACATTCAGGCATCAGGTTATTGGCTTTAAAGCTTTCATTTTCAAGATGACTATCACTTTTACAGTCTGCTGTGCAGATTTTTTGGGGATTGTTTCGTTAGTGTCTGGGCTGTTCTCAGAACTGTATTAATTGCTAGCGCTCTCTACCAGAATCGCTTCATTTAAAAGGTCTGGCTAATTTAATGGGTCATATAATTAGCTTTCTGAAGTGCTGTTGGGTGCCAAAAATTACAGGCACTCATCATTAGGGCTAAATATACTTTTTGGGGAGAAGAGGAGCTTTTCTCTCTTGGTGCTGCAGTGTCTTGGTTGACGTATACAGGCGCGTAATGTTCTTGTGTTGAGGCAGGTTGTCCTTCACACGTCGACATATTACTATTGGGCGATTCCATGCCAGCTGGAGCGTAAAATATTTTTGTGATCTCAGATTATTCTGCCAATTCTCACATAGATGGTTCATTGGGAGGAAGGATGTTTAACATGCTTTTTACATTTTTATCCCTAACAATTTTTAGTTGTTGAAAATACCACTTTAGACCTATACATGCCTCCTGTAAGACCCTATGATCTGTGAACCGTAGATGATACAGACATCATCATGGTGTCATTATAGTCCTTATAGTGTTCTCTCAAATATGGAGGAAGTCTAGATTCCCGAAATGCACATTCTAACATTCATTTTTCAACATAAAAAATATTAATATCTTAAATCTACCCTTTTAGATTTTGCTTATTGTCAGACATACAGTGCCTTTGGAAAGTGTTTAGACCCCTTGCTTTTTTCCACATTTTGTTACTTTACAGCTTTATTCTAAAATGGATCAAATGGATAAAAATCATCAGAAATCTACGCACAAGACCCCATAACGACAAAGCGAAAACAGGTTTTTAGAATTGTTTGCAAATTTATTAAAAATAAAAAACAGAAATTGAGCTCAGGTGCATCCTGTTTCCATTGATCATCCTTGAGATGTTTCCACAACTTGATTGGAGTCCACCTGTGGTAAATTCAATTGATTGGACATTATTTGGAAAGGCACACACCTGTCTATATAAGGTCCCATAGCTGACAGTGCATGTCAGAGGAAAAACCAAGCCAGGAGGTCGAAGGAATTGTCTGTAGAGCTCCGAGACAGGATTGTGTCGAGGCACAGATCTGGGGTAGGGTACCCCAAAAAATTCTGCAGCATTTAAGGTCCCCAAGAACACAATGGCCTCCATCATTCTGAAATGGAAGAAGTGTGGAACCACCAAGACTCTTCCTAGAGCTGTCTGACCGGCCAAACTGAGCAATCGGGGGAGAAAGGCCATGGTCAGATAGGTGACCAAGAACCTGATGTTCACTCTGACAGAGCTCTAGAGTTCCTCTGTGGAGATGGGAGAAGCTTCCAGAAGGACAACCATCTCTGCAGCACTCCACCAATCAGGCCTTTATGGTAGAGTGGCCAGACAGAAGCCACTCCTCAGTAAAAGGCACATGACAGTCCGCTTGGAGTTTGCCAAAAGGCACCTAAAAACTCTCAGACCATGAGAAACAAGATTCTCTGGACTGATAAAACCCAGATCTTTGGCCTGAATGCCAAGCGTCACATCTGGAAGAAACCTGGCACCATCCCTATGGTGATGCATGGTGGAGGCAGCGTCACGTTGTGGGGATGTTTTTCAGTGGCAGGGACTGGGAGACTTGTCAGGATCGAGGCAAAGGATGAATGGAGCGAAGTACAGAGAGATCCTTGATGAAAACCTGCTCCACAGCGCACAGCGCTCAGCACTCTCTGACTGTCCTTGAGTGGCCCAGCCATAGTTTGGACTTGAACACGTTCAAACATATCTGTAGAGACCTGAAAATAGCTGTGCAGCAATGTTCCCCATCCAATCTGCTTGAGTGGATCTGCAGAGGAAAATGGGAGAAACTCCCCAAATACAGGTGTGCCAAGCTTGTAGCGTCATGCCCAAGAAGACTCGAGCCTGTAATCGCTGCCAAAGGTGCTTCAACAAAGTACTGAGTAAGGGTCTGAGTAAAAAATATATAAATTTGCAAAAATGTCTAAAAACCTGTTTTTGCTTTGTCATTATGGGGTATTATGTGT
Source organism: Salmo trutta (assembly GCF_901001165.1). Classification (NCBI taxonomy): domain Eukaryota; kingdom Metazoa; phylum Chordata; class Actinopteri; order Salmoniformes; family Salmonidae; genus Salmo; species Salmo trutta. The sequence continues at coordinate 25,790,889 of NC_042986.1, forward strand.
AGATTGATGAAGGGAAAAAACGATTGAATCAATTTTAGAATAACAAAATGTGCAAAATGTCAAGGGGTCTGAATACTTTCCGAAGGCACAGTACATGTATTGTTTGTAACAATATACTTTTCAAACATGTCAAATTTCCAGAGTTGGCATGGAATTGGCCTATTGGTTTTGTTTAGGTATTCTTTCAGCCCAGAGTCAATTCTAGTCAATCCTGTTTGCTTTTTTTTTTTTATCTTCGCCATCAGTCAATAGATCCGCTTTCAATACTGGGTGTTAAATGTGGATAATGATTGGTGTAGACGTATGGATCACAAATCAAAGTGTGTGTTCACACGTCTCCACTCGAATGCACCCTATCTAAATTGTGTAAATAAAACATAGTTAGAGGAGGTGCAGAAGACAGAGCACGAAACCCAATCATTTGTTTTGCGTTCAATGAAATCTGAGTGAAACGTTAAATAAATTAGAGTAGGGGAGAAACGCGGGCATGCACAGTCTTGAGTTGGAGTGTCAACAACACGTCAGTTTGACTTTTTAAACGAGCATTTCCAGGGAATGAGTATGCCTTTGTTGTTTTATGAATGTTTACTTCCTGGTACTGTCACGATGCAGACAGAGATCAGTGGAAATAACAAAGTGAATCAGTAAAGAGTCCTACACACAGGGACTCTGTGCCCTATGCTGTCATTCCACACAACAGGGTAAACACAAGTCTGCATTCTTAGTAAACATTTCAGCACAATGCACCAATCACTAAAACATGGCATGATTGGTTGCCAAGGCAATCAACAAAGGTCATTGGTACATTTTAGTTAACTTTGAATTAGATTCATTTGTGGTGGCACAGTACGTAGGGAACCCAAGCCGAAAGACAGTTTGGAATGAATTCCACCTAAGTGACAGTACTCTCTCTGCTTCCCTAGCTCAGACATGGTCTGGTTGAAGGGGAGAGAAAGTAAAGGCTATCTCCTTTTATTACCACTTTACTTTCTCCTCCTTCATTCTATGCCCATCTGTATTGCCCTCCTCTTCTTGCTTGTGTGTGTGTGTGTTTGTGTATGTGCACTTGTGCGTGCGCCAATGGAGGCTCCTCAGAGCAGGAAGGGATGGACCATCCTCCTAAGTGAATTTCATAAAAATAAAAATAGTGAAACATTTAAAAATGTATCCTTTTCAGATATAACTATATAAAATATATTCACATGTCACCAAATAATTGTATTCACTGTTTTGCAATGAATGTCTACAGTAGCCTCAACAGCACTCTGTAAGGTAGCACCATGGTTTAGTCAGAGGACATCTAGCTTCCTCCGTCCTCTGGTTCAATAGATAACCTAGGAGGCTCATGGTTCTCACCCCCTTCCATAGACTTACACAGTAATTATGACAACTTCAGGAGGACATCCTCCAACCTATCAGAGCTCTTGCAGCATGAACTGACATGTTGTCCACCCAATCAAAGGATCAGAGAAGGAATCTAGTATTGAAAGCATAAGCTCTGCAGTGCTTAAAATGTGGTGAGTAGTTGACTCAAAGAGAGAGAAAGACAATATTTGAACAGTTATAAACAAATTAATTTCTTCAGAGAGAGAGAGAGAGCTAGCTATATTCAGTCTTTTTTGGGGGGCTTTCACTTTCACTTACTTAGCTAGCAAATGCAGCTAGCTAGTTTAGCCTACTCAAACACCCATCTAAGACAGAGGGATGCTACGTTAGATAGCTGGCTATGACTATCCAACACTGGAACTTTTCTAAGTCAAGGTAAGCTTTGGTGTTACTTATTTATAGGCCCGCCAGTGTAACTGCTAACTTGCTTACTGATTGTACACTGTACTGCATGATTGTAGCGGGATTACTAACGTGTTAGTTCTATTAGCTATATTGACTATGACGTTAATTTAGCTAATATGGTAACAATGACAACGATGTTGGCTGCGTTTAGCGGTTATGATATGAAGGTTTGGCTTGTAAAGTTTTTTTTGCCTGGTCACAGACTGCTGAGCGTTTTACATTGAAGTCTACAAACAAAGAAAAAAGGTGAGAGGAAGAGAGCGTGTAGATGCGAGAAGGAATGCAACAAGCTGTTTGTATGTGGCTATGAACATGAACATGTGATCAGGGTGTTGTATTCATTCTGCCGATACTGTTGAAAACTATTTCTTAAACGGAAGCAAATGGAACGAAGCAGGGATGAACATACCTGATGTTACATTGAACTGGATGAATGGAATATGAATGACAGTCATCCATTATGCTGTAATAGAAATAAGGCCATACTCGTAAAAAAATGTATTGTCCTCCCTCATCTTAAATGGCACCGAACGCCACTGGCGTGTCTGTGTGTAGTCTGTGTGCAAGATAAGGCTTCTGGCTCCACGTGATGGTAAATGTGTTTTCTCTCGCTCTGTCCTCTCCTGATGCCTCGTCCTATCCTGGGGTTGGAGGGTCTACCGGTATAGTACATCTTAGGAAAAGCTTGTTGCAGATGCCCGTGAGTGTGTGTGCGTGTGTGTGTGTGAGTATGTGTGTGTCTCCCCTCCAGCAGCTCAGACTCATAAATCATTCTAGTGTTTTATTTGGAGACACGGTCAACTCCCTGGCAGTGAACTCCTCCCTCTGGTCCCCTCCAACAACAGATACAGCAGATAATATAAAATATGATCCATATGAGCCACGGCTGTTATCAGCGTGACAACCACATCATCAGAAGAGCCAATGGCAACCCTCCCTCCCTCCCTCTCTCTCTCTCTCTCTCTCTCTTTCACCCTCTTTTCTCTCTCGTCTCGTTAGCTCGCTCTCCATTAAAATGTGTCATCCCGTATCATTTTCAACCTTGTCACTCGTATGATGAGGAATTCATAAGCTTGTGACTATGATAGCACATTCATTAAACCCTGAGTATTCTCTATCTCTCTCTCTCTCTTTTTCACATACTCTTGAGTGTAAACGGGGAGTGGAGAAATACAGAACTGATGGAAACAGTTTGGTTGTAAAGTCGCTTTCTCTTAGAAGAAAAGGTTATAAGTAGAACCATACAGGGTTCTTCAGTTTGTCCCCATAGGGGAACACTTTTTTGGATGGGTAGAACCTTTTGCAGAGGGTTCTATCTTGAACCGTCTATGTAGCGTTCTTCAAAGAACCCCTTGTATATGGCTCAACCTAGAACCCTCTATGAGGGGTTCTACCAAGAACCATTTTATCTTAGGAGGGTTCTTCCTGGGACCCTCTATGAACGGTTCCACTAGCCTTATTAACCTTTAAAATTAAATTATTTATGACAATACATTCAATATATCATAAGGCCTTTCTTTGAGGGCCTAGTTATACCCTAACACAGTGATGTTAGGAATCTCCTGGTTTACAGGCCACATCAGGTTTGCAAGTCACATTACGCTGGCTTGCAAAGTGATGTGTAATTCCTATTGGAATCCAGCCAGAGTTAGGATAGCCAACAAGTGGAATTGTTAATCACCCGCAACCTGCATTTAAAATGACTGTCTCAATCATCTAAACTGGAACAACCATCTCAGTAACTGGTGCAATAAATTAAATTACTAATAGATTGGATTCGTTTAGAAAACAGCATGTTATTTATATTTGTGTAACATAAAATTAATCAACCAATAAATGTTCATGCTAAAACATGTGTGATTGTGTGGGCGGAGACAGGTGTGCTGGAGTCAGAGCAGATCCCCGCCAGGTGCAAACTGTTCCATTATCCTCTCCGCTACAGTTCTGCCCGCTCTGACTTTGGTCCCTGTCTCCAGTCCCACGTCTCGTCATCCTGCTACTCTGTCCTGGATTCACCACTCTACTGCTCCCTTGGATTCCCCTCTGGGTCATGTCAGGAGGAGCCTGCAGGAAGGGTACTACCACATGAGGGAGGAGGATGTCTTCCCTGTAACGCACAGCGTTGAGATTGCCTGCAATGACAACAAGCTCAGTCCGATGATGCTGTGGCACACCGCCCCAGACCATGACGAACCCTCCATCTCCAAATCGATCCCGCTCCAGAGTACAGGCCTCGGTGTAACGCTCATTCCTTTGATGATAAACGCGAATGCGACAATCACCCCTGGTGAAACAAAACCGCGACTCGTCAGTGAAGAGCACTTTTTGTCAGTCCTGTCTGGTCCAGCGATGGTGGGTTTGTGCCCATAGGCGACCTTGTTGCCGGTGATGTCTGGTGATGACCTGCCTTACAACAGGCCCACAAGCCCTCAGTCCAGCCTCTCTCAGCCTATTGAGGACAGTCTGAGCACTGATGGAGGGATTGTGCGTTCCTGGTGTAACTCGGGCAGTTGTTGTTGCCATCCTGTACCTGTCCCGCAGGTGTGATGTTCGAATGTACAGATCCTGTGCAGGGGTTGTTACATGTGGTCCGCCACTGCGAGGACAATCAGCTGTCCGTCCTGTCTCCCTATAGCGCTGTCTTAGGCATCTCACAGTACGGACGTTGCAATTTATTGCCCTGGCCGCATCTGCAGTCCTCATGCCTCCTTGCATCATGCCTAAGGTACCTTCATGCAGATGAGCAGAGACCCTGGGCATCTTTATTTTGGTGTTTTTCAGAGTCAGTAGAAAGGCCTCTTTAGTGTCCTAAGTTTTCAAAACTGTGACCTTAATTGCTAACCGTCTGTAAGCTGTTAGTGTCTTAACAACGGTTACACAGGTGCATGTTCATTAATTATTTATGGTTCATTGAACAAGCATGGGAAACAATGTTTAAGCCCTTTACAATGAAGATCTGTGAAGTTATTTGGATTTTTACGAATTATCTTTGAAAGACAGGGTCCTGAAAAGGGATGTTTCTTCTTTTGCTGAGTTTATGTATAACACTTCATGCATTCCAAAGAATCATCAAAGAACCCTTTCTTCCAAAAATTCTTGTATAGGGTTCTAGGTTCTAGGTAGAACCCTTTTCCTTACAAAGAACCCTTCTCTTCCAAAAATGGTTATTCTGATCAAAACAGTTATTGGTAGAACCCTATCCCTCCGCAAAGAACCAATTTGGAACCCTATTTTTCTAAGAGTGTATCAGTGTCTGGCTAGTTGACGCTGACCCCAGCCACCCCAGTCATAGACTGTTCTCTCTACTACCGCATGGCAAGCGGTACCGGAGTGCCAAGTCTAGGACAAAAAGGCTTCTCAAGAGTTTTTACCCCCAAGTCATAAAACTCCTGAACAGGTAATCAAATGGCTACCCGGACTATTTGCATTGTGAGCCCCCCCCCCCCCCAACCCCTCTTTTTACGCTGCTTCTACTCTTAGTTTATCATATATGCATAGTCACTTTAACCATACCTACATGTACATACTACCTCAATCAGCCTGACTTACTGGTGTCTGTATGTAGCCTCACTACTTTTATAGCCTCGCTACTGTATATAGCCTGTCTTTTCACTGTTGTTTTTATTTCTTTACCTACCTATTGTTCACCTAATACCTTTTTTGCACTATTGGTTAGAGCCTGTAAGTAAGCATTTCACTGTAAGGTCCACACCTGTTGTATTCGGCGCACGTGACAAATTAACTTTGATTTGATTCTGATTTTTGTGGTGCAACATGCCTGTAGCCTGCCCGGTTCTGACACACTTTTACTCATCGCTCCAACAATCTCATCTCCGCATCAGGCAGAGTTTTACGCAAGCCTGTCTGTGAGAAAATTGCACTTTTTTGGGTGACAAAGATACTTTACTACAATGGAACAATCTAGTTGTGCAGCATGTAGATGTCATTCAATGTGTATCTCTGTGAGCTCTTGAGGGCTGAATGCACGAGCTGACCAGCACCTCACCTCACCTACTATAGTGTAACCCCTTAGACGTGTAAAGACATGAGAAACAATGAGGATGAGAACTAATCCCTTGACTTTGATTTAAACACTGAATAATGCTGACTTTGATCTTCGCCTTCTGACTTGGCCTATCAACCTTTATCAACACCTTGGTCTGTAGGAAATCACTAACCTTCATACACATAACAGCATATGTTGGCAAAATAATGTAAGAAGACATCAGATTTCCAACGGCTGCCCCGATGATATCTTTTTGAGTTCACAGAGGTCAAAAGTCTGGCTGTCGTGATGAAAATGAACCTTCTCAGCCGCGGCATCCAGGAAAGATAATCACCTAGATTTTCAAGAGAATGGGTATATGGAAGAGAGGGCAATTTTCTCAGCGCTGCGGGCGGGTGGAACAGAAAGTTCTCTCTGTCTTCAGTTTCTGTCATTTCACTGTGAAGATGCTGCGACTGAGGTAAGCGAGAGCCGAGCGGGGGGAGATGACTGTGTGATATCAGTGTTTCACAGGCCAGGGGAGACATCTGAGCCATAATGGAGGGAGATTGAGCAGATGCGATGGGTACGTATTGGAAAGTGAGCGGTTGGTGAGCAGATACATTTCCTTCCCTGTCTCCTTTCCCCCTTCATTCTCTTCTAGATATTTGACCCTCATTCTAGCTCTCTCTCTCATGACTCTCTTTTTCTCAGTGAGATGTGGAGAGGGAGAGAATGTAGAAGTGTACACAGAGAGAACGTGATGAATCAACTGAGTATGCTGTTGCCGTTGTCATCACTGATGTTCAGTATGATACAGTGCAGGCTGATTCATTGCTTTTCATTACATTGAATGCAGTTCCAGCTTAATGTCATCATTTTAGTGGTCAAAATTGACTTTCAAATGTCAGATTCTAACGATTTTAGCTTGAACAAAATGTCCCATATCCTCAAGCTAATGTTTTTCAGTGTGTTTCAGCATTTGCAGTGCGTTTCATTTTGTTTCAGAGTGTAGCAGTGTCTGTCAATGTGTTTTGTAGTGTTCCCATGCTTTTCAGTGAGTTTCAGAGTGTTCCAGAGTATTTCAGTGTGTTTCAGAGTATAGTAGTGTGCTTCAATGTGTTTCAGTGAGAGCGGGTGGAGTTGCTGGAGGACAATAACCCTGGCTCAGTCCCATAAGAGGAATATTAATGGAAAAACAGTCAGAGCTAAAATGTCACTGTGGCTACGGTCAGAGCCATGTGAGCTCCTCACGACTTTACGGCTTAACTGACCAGACAGACCAGCACAGATAATGCTGCGCAACGAGGAGAGAAAAACTCTGATGGAGAGGGGAAGTGTGTGTGTGGTCCTTTGTAGCTCAGTTGTTGAAGCATGGCGCTTGTAACGTCAGGGCTCGATTCCCAGGTCCACACATATGTAAAATGTATGCACGCATGACTGCAAGTTGCTTTGGATAAAAGCATCTGCTAAATGGAATATATTATTATTATTACTATATTATAGGTGGGGATATCAAGGAACGAGATGAGGCATCAAATGCCAGACTTGTCCAGTCCTCTGACCTTCTATGGAAGAGTTGCCATCACTGACATCACAGATCAAATGCCAATCAGTTGCATTTTTGCCTCTGAGTCATATTCTCACAGACAGAAAGGTGATCTTGATTGGTACTTCACTGAAAATCACTGGACTTAAAGGCATTGTACAACTATTGATGTATGCCTGAGGCATTGGAGTTATTTGAATATTTCAGAGGTTTTCCAATGACCTTCTGATTTCTCAGAATACCAATGTTTTAGATGGATTTTAGCTGTCTACTATGTTCAAAGAGCAAGAACGTTGTTATTGACTTCTATCCAGTATATTTTTTAAAGACCTAAATCCAGATAAACCTTCACCTGCTCACATCTTTACATTCAAAATGGGAACATTTCAAATCAAAGTAGTTGTAAAAAAATAAGGTTGTATCCTTCATGTGCGATCAAAGGCACATTTGAGAAGACCGATAGATGGCTGTCTTGAAATCCTTACCGTCTGTTCATTAGCTATGTAGCTTATGAACCCTGATCTGAAGAACAGTTCCGACTATCCAGGATGATGCTATTTCGTGATTGTCAGAAATGCAGCCTTGCTTGGATCTGTAGTGCCACATAGTCAGAATGGTTTTACAGAAAACCCTAGTCTGTCGCCCCTTTCCCCACTGTCATTCTTCTTTACTTACATTTTTTTAATCCCATCTTTCATTATTTTTCTATTTTAAACAGCACCTGTCCCGTCTGTTTTCATTATCACTACATTTCTGTGCCCTTTTCAATCTCTCATTTCCTCTATTTCACACATTTACACACACACAGTCTCTCTTTCTCTTGAAACATATTTCCCATTTTCACCGTCTAACTCTCTCCCTCTATTCTTGACCTTGTCTGGTAATTGCATTAATTACAGAAAATTGGTTCCAGTTTCTATGGAGACAATAACTCAGTCATGTTGCGAATAATATATATTTGCACAGCAATTTTGCGCTCTGGTGAGCCCCAAAGTCTAAGCCAGCAAAAAAAGAAAAAAGACAGAAATCCACTGCTACCAGAAAATAATGTTAGTTTTGGTAACAGTCAGACCATGACTGGTACCTACCTACTAGTGATACATTTCCTATGTATCTACCATAATGTTGAACCAAATTGTAGCTAATGTAGCAGCAGCTGTTTCATATTTAACTTTACTTTTACGGCAGTGCGAACATCTAGAATCAACGTGATGTTAAGAATCGACTTGAGATTGTGAGATGATGTTGCGGCAAACCTTTAGCCCTATTCTTTCGTACAGTGATCATTTAACACAGCTAAAAGTTTTGGAATTAACTTTTTCAATTGTTTTAGAAGAAAATAGTTTTGTGATTTCAGAGTGATTTTCAGTTTAACAGTTTATTTTTGTCTCCAGAGAAGTGGACTGTCTGTTTCTCCCAGTGTTGTTGTCACAGTCACCATGGCAATGTGAAACCTAGCCCATAATAAGAAATCATAAACCTCCGCTCCAATTGGCCAATCTAAACATCCTCAAGGCTGAAATTGTAGTAATTAGAAGCAAAAACGTAATCATGGCAGTGCATAGTTAATTTCCTCTTGCATGTTAATTCTGCTGCGGACAAAGAGGACAAAGGAGAAAGTGCTTTTAATTGATTCCTCTGAGGAAACCTCCACTAAAGAGACAACTATCACAGTGTTTCTGTCAGAAGACAAACCGTCTTATCTCTAGAGGGATATATTTGAAAATTGGTTTCAAAACATTTCAAACAAATACAGTACCAGTCAAAAGTTTGGTCACACCTACTCATTCCAGAGTTCTTCTTTATTTGGACTATTTTCTACATTGTAGAATAATAGTGAAGACATCAAAATTATGAAATAACACATGGAATCATGTAGTAACCAAAATAGTGTTAAACAAATCAAAAAACATTTTATACTTCAGATTCTTCAAAGTAGCCACCCTTTGCCTTGATGATTGCTTTGCACACTCTTGGCATTCTCTCAACCAGCTTCATGAGGTCGTCTCTTGGAATGCATTTCAATTAACAGGTGTGCCTTGTTAAAAGTTAATTTGTGGAATTTCTTTCCATCTTAATGCGTTTGAGCCAATCAGTTGTGGGGTGGAATACAGAACATAGCCCTATTTGGTAGAAGACCAAGTCCATATTATGGCAAGAACAGCTTTATATAAGCAAAGATAAATTACAGTCCATCATTACTTTAAGAGATGAAGGTCAGTCAATTTGGAACAGTTCAAGATCTTTTAAAGTTTCTTCAAATGCAGTCACAAAAACCATCAAGCGCTAAGATGAAACTAGCTCTCATGAGGACCGCCACAGGAAAGGATTACCCAGAGTTACCTATGCTGGAGAGGATAAGTTCATTAGAGTTAACTGCACCTCAGAAATTGCAGCCTAAATAAATGCTTCACAGAGTTTAAATAACAGACACATCTCAAGATCAACTGTTCAGAGGAGACTGTGTAAATCAGGTCTTCATGGTCGAATTGCTGCAAAGAAACCACTACTAAAGGACACCAACAAGAAGAAGAGACTTGCTTGGGCCAAGAAACACGACCAATGGACATTAGACCGATGGAAATCTGTCCTTTGGTCCAAATTTGAGATTTTTGGTTCCAACCGCCGTGTCTTTGTGAGACGCAGAGTGGGTGAATGGATGATCACCGCATGTGTGGTTTCAACCGTGAAGCATGGAGGAGGAGGTGTGATGGTGAGGGGGTGCTTTGCTGCTGACACTGTCTGTGATTTATTTAGAATTCAAGCCACTCTTAACCAGCATGGCTACCACAGCATTCTGCAGCGATATGCCATCCCATCTGGTTTGTGCTTAGTGGGACTATCATTTGTTTTCAACAGGACAATGACCCAACACACCTCCAGGCTGTGTAAGGGCTATTTGATCAAGAAGGAGAGTGACTGAGTGCTGCATCAGATGACCTGGCCTCCACAATCACCCGAGCTCAACCCAATTGAGATTGTTTGGGATGAGTTGGACCGCAGAGTGAAGGAAAAGCAGCCGACATGTGCTCAGCATATGTGGGAACTCCTTCAAGACTGTTGGAAAAGCATTCCTCATGAAGCTGTTTGAGAGAATGCTAAGAGGGTGCAAAGCTGTCATCCAGGCAAAGAAAGGGTGGCTACTTGGAAGAATCGCAAATATAAAATATATTTTGATTTGTTTAACACTTTTTTGGTTACTACATGATTCCATATGTGTTATTTCATAGTTTTGATGTCTTCACTATTATTCTACAATGTAGAAAATAGTAAAGAAATTAAGAAAAAACCTTGAATGAGTAGGTGTGTACAAACTTTTGACTGGTGCTGTATATAACAGATAATTTGAGTGTTACTTATCTTTGTCTCAGTAAACTGTGTTAGAGAAATGAGTGTGTGAATACATCTCTCATTTAGGAAATGTTTAAATATGTATATTTAACAGTGTGTGAGTGTTTGTGTGTGTGTGTGTGGGGGGGGGGGGGGGGGGTAACTTTTGACTGGTACTGTATGTTCTAGCATGGTTCAGTTCATTGTAAACGGAGTCTTTGACAACAGGCCACTTTTGCCCAAGCACTCCTCCTTAGCATGTGTCAAGGTAGACCCCAATATGCTCAGATGTGCTCTGTCCTCTCCCTCACCTACCTCTCTGTTTCCATGCTTCTAATCTACCCTAGAAAGCCCTTCACCTGTACTGCTGAGCAAATCCCTGTCTCCTGCCGTCTGACTGTAAATATTAATTTCATGCTTTTCAATTTTAATATCCACTCCTTTTTCTCCAGGTTGCGCTGCATTATTTCACTGGGATGAGTTTTCTGGTGTTTACATTACATTTTAGTCATTTAGCAGACGCTCTTATCCAAAATGAGGATCAAGTATGGTTAAGTGCCTTGCTCAAGGGCACATCAACAGATGTTTCACCATGTTGGCTGGGGATTCTAACCCACACACAGTTCCTAATTTCCCAAAATAATCAATCGCTTTGGAAAACAAGAGTTTATTGGATATTTTCAATCCTGAATTGTTTTTATTTTACCAAGCCTATTTTGGATCGCATGGCAGGAGGGTGAAGTTGCTCCTGTGAAAGCTGTGATATATTGAGGGT